>NC_139805.1:32035442-32470442 GCF_963457635.1 Microchirus variegatus | reverse complement strand
GTTCTCGCTGATTAAAGTAGAGTTTCCAAGCGCTCACTTTTGTGTCTCTACCCAGGAAACGTCCAAACTAGAGTGAATTAATGGTTTTTGAATAAAAACTGCCGTTTGAAACAACACAATGTAGGATTTTGACCTTCAAATAAGGTCTCAAAGATCATTTTAATAATACATCTACTTGCAACAGGGGTTAATGACACCCCCGTCAAAGCATTGCATTGGCACAGCCTCAGGTCGGTACCGCGATGACACAACAAAAAGAACTGCAAAATTTGACTTTATTTGCAAATTAGACGTCCTACTTCAGAATTAACTGGTGTTTTTGGCTTGTTAACAATTACATGTGCAAACTTAACAAATTAACAACATTTTACAACAGTTGTAATACCGTTTAATACCCCCCCTACTTTTGGATTTTGGATTGTTCTAGCCCTACTTCAATCCAGAACTGAAACAATTACTGAATGAATCGTCAACTATTTTGATAATCGATTAATACGCTTTTTCATGATTAAAACAAGATTTCTGATTGTTTTAACTTCTTAAATGGGAATATATTCTTCATTCTTTGCTCCATATAACAAAGAAATCACTGAAATTCAATCATTTTGGATTGTGGACCAACACTGGACCAAACGATTAATCGGCAGATTAATCTATTATGAAAATAATTGTTAGTTGCAGCTGTACTTAAGTCTATTTGCAACATGTGTGTTGTGAAACTGGGTTTGTTGAAGCCCTTCAACAAATGAGAGGGAGGGGAATATAAATGCAAAATACTTATCATGGCAGCTATAAACCGATTTGAACAGTGTTTAAAAATACATCCGTATGATTTTAAAAAGTGCGTTGTTGAAATGTCCAGGTCCGGCTCTACATGAAGGCCTGCAGTTTTCTGAGAATTTGCTTGGCTGCAGCAGGAGGTGAACGACCTCAGTGTTTCAAAAACAAATCTGCTGGTCCAAACCACAGCGAGAGAGGGGGGGGGGGGGAACTGTCTCTACAAGGCGACTTTACAGGCTGAATTAGGACACGGAAGAAATGTACCCACCTTCCCTCCGATGAGGGGGAGGATGTGCATCTTGCCGGTGTGGGCGTGTTTCACCGACGACACAATGAGGCAGGTGCCGCTCAGTGTGACCTGACGCTTCGACCAGCGGTTCACCGGCAGCGCCAGCTTCCCTTTGCGAACGTTGAACACGCCGGAGAGCTGCACGCGCTCAGAACCGCCCACGCTGCGAGGCTTACCTGCAGAGACAGAGAGGGAAGTTACTCGGGAGAACAGCAGACTTCTACATCATTTACAGCCACCAAATTCAAAGACTTTCCAGGACCAATTCCCTCAAATATAAGGACTGCATGTGCTGACGCAGCTTAAGAAGCAGCACGTTCTGCATCTGGACAAGTGATTATCCTCGGAGGGAGTGTGCAATTTTGCCCTTATAATCAACCCTCAAAATGTAGTGAGCTATGATGCGGGCTTAAAGCCAAGTGGAAGATGAAATTACCCATGATGCTTTGCAAAGTTAGCGAGCCGGCTGATTTTTTTCCAACAAAGATGGCGGCCACATCTGCCAAGGAACAATTTTGTTGTAATAAATTTTCCCAAATAATGTTACAATGTCGAAATGTGTTGGAATATGTTGGTTTGATATACATCCAAAAGACCGTTGAGCTTTGAACACTAAAAATAACTGACGATTTATGAAAGCAGCTTGCTAACTAGCTAACTAGCTGGCTTGCGGCTGTTTGCCGGTGCTTCGGGAGAGTATGCCCGTCATGTAGAGCTGCACGGTGGGCGGACACTCTCGGGGCACTCGGCAGGTAGCCGCTGGCTAGTTCTGCTACATCTGGGTAGTTTTGTCAGTGTTTTGGATGTGTGTACCAGCGTTCAAGCTAACAAATACCCTGGACTTGTCAGATTTTAATCACATGCACGTGATATAGCATTTACGAGACAACGCAACAGGCAACACAACAGCTGGATCCGCCGGCATTTTTCCTGAATGAAAATAGCAGCACGCTCCATGTGACGTAGGTTAGTTACGTTCACTGCGCTAATTTGCATATAGCAGTGTCCCAATCTCATAGGGAAGCCACTTCCCTCAACAAGGGGAATTTACAGTTGTGTGCACTCCAAATCAACTGGAAAATTTAAGGGGGAGAAATGGGACAGGGCCTCTATCATTTGCGCTCTCTTGCTTAACTTTACTCGCTCATTGTGCTGCGTGCAATCTCACACCAACCGGCAGTGAGAGAGAGACCGTGGAGTCCTGTGTCCACAACACCGCTAGTAATTATGACTCTTGATGACTCTTGATGAAGCTTGTTCTGTGTAGGACTAGTGTACATAGCAAGTGTACGAGCAATGCAGGGCATTTAACATCAACTTAACTTCTTAATTCAAGTACTTCCAACAACCCAAAAATCAATTTTGCAAACTTTCAAGGACCTGTAAGGACCCTGTGTTAGGTAAATTAATTAAAACGTAATGTTTATGCTACGTTATTTTGTTTAAAAGACAAAAATACGAACTATAAATTCAGCAAACTTGTCCCGACGCAGTGTTTTGGGAGTCACTGCTGTATACGATGTCGCCGAGCTCGCTGGCAAACCAGAGTATGCCGGTTATTGCTTTTTAAACGACAGAGATCCACACAGCACAGCAAAGCAAAGCTCTGTGGGTTTTTGTGAATCAGCTCTCACGCTGGGGCCTCTCTTTCAGAAAGTGAGAGCAGCAGGGAGAAAGAGAGATGTGTGGTTATGTAAGCGAACTGTAGCTAATAGCCCGAGGGCTGAGTGAGTGAACAAGTCACTCAGGCGTGAGTTGTTACATCGCTGGCACCACAAGCTACCACAGTTCATTTAAAGACACAGGCGGTGCTAGAGGGGGGGACGGAGGGCCGGGGCTGTGTTTGGATCCAACTATGACAACAGAACTGAATATTTTCTTTAAAAACCTGCTCCTTTCCTGCTCTGCTCATCACACACACACACGGCATAGAAAAGGTGAAACACGACACATGACGCAGAGTCAAGGCCTTCAATCAGATTAGCTTGTTATGCAACACAAAAGCATCACTTAGGTTGAGTGGAGATTATCGAGCATCCACTCCGGATCAAACCTATTCAAGTGTGTCCGCGTCAAAGAGCCTCAAATGTCAGGGTCAGAGTCAATGTCTCTTTTGTTAGATTTTAATCATATAATTCCAGATATTAAATCAACTATTTGTCAATTTTTAGTGACTTGTGCAGCCGCTTGCCTTTAAATAACGATAACATCATGAATAGTTTTGGATTCGGAGAGGAAATAAATACTTTCCGACCACATTGAAAAGCGATTTAACCAATGAATTTGTTTTTGAAGAAAATCTGATTAAGATTTCATACTTTACAACCATTTAAAATTACCATGGAAGGAAAAATAAGAGCACCCACTCAGTAACTGGGTAAGGAAATCAATTAGTGAATCTGAAATTCAGGTCATTTCAATGTTTTTAGTTATATCTGACATTTTATAAGCAGAATAATTAACCAAGAAGACAGTGATATTTGCAGGGCTAGTAAATCATTTTTTATGCCCATTAACGTAAGTAATGTTACCCCACATTTTAAGCAAATGTTTAAAATTTAATGGTGGTTTAATGGTCCTTTAGTCACTTCATTCAGCCAATATAAACATGTTGAGAAAGTAAATCTACACTTCTTTCAACAAAGTAATATTTACCAAGAAAAAAAAATCTTTGCAGCAACTTAACCCGTTCCTTCAAACGGTTTTCAACCTATAACCTATAAATCATAAAAATATAGTCGCATTATTACTTCCCAACGGTTGGTTTGACAGGCTTCAAACTTGGTAGGCGACTTACGAACGGTATCAGTGTGTGCAGTGCCAACTCTGACAGTGTTTGGATGAGAAACGCAAGAGATATCCATAGAAATGTGACAGATATGATCGCTGAAAAAGCCGCTTCCACTTCCTCACAAAAAACCCTGAAACGACACAAAAATAGAAAATGAAGTATATTATAATTTTCCAAACCTCAAGGTAATTTCTGTTTTTTTTTCCCCTGACCAACAGTCCAACATAGACATTTGATTACACAGTCTGAGAAGATGGAAACGGCAACAATGATTGAAACTATTCATCCATTATTAAAATAGTTGACCAGTTTTTCTCTGGGTCTAACTCAGCGTCAGCAGTTCTGTTTGTAACACTGCCATGATGCATAATTCCAGTGCTTTTATTTTTTTTTTGCTATTTATTTCCAGAATGTAGGATCTGCCCACATTAAATGCTCCTTTTCAGATCTCTGAACAGAGCACAGGGCACAAACGGGAACAGCGAGTCCTGAACATAGACAGAAACGTGACGCAAGCAAAACATCAACGCTGGAAGACAAAAACGAAAAAATGTGGGTTTCTTTGGAGTAGATCGGTTCTGGTCCTTTTCGAAAATAAACAGCAAAGTGGAATGTGTATTGTGCGAGTCCACCCTTCCCTGGGAGGAGCAGGGGAGACGTAGCGCGTTACACACATGCCCTCCTTCCTTCCTCTCAGCGTGGAACATCCTGTCTCTCTGCGAGTCATTTCCTGTCCGCGATACATTGCCGCATCTCGTCCTTCCTCGTCAGGTCTTGATGTTCCTGAAAGCAGGACTAGAAAAAATGGTTCCTGCCTTTTTTTATATAGTTAAGGCTGATTAATCAGTTAGTTCTTGGATAATCTGTCATTTGTGAATTTCATTTTAAGCTCTCTAATAATTCCCATGTTGATGTTTGTCTTTGTGATATGTGACAATAAACTGAATATCCGTGAGTTTGGACTGTAGACCGGACAAAGCGAGGACATCTTGCCACTTTTCCAGTATTTTCTGATGCAATGCAGACATAACAAAACAAATATAATTTGAAGATTAACCAAGAATGTAAATATGTGAAGTCTTTTATTCTGAGACTGTACCACAAACTTTCACTTAATCCAAACCAGCCTCTTAGTCCTGGACCATGATAGCATTCATTAGGAACAAACCTCGACTCTTATGGTTTTCTGGTTTCATATTAAGATATTAGTGGAAAAAAAATTTTCTTTGTAAGGCTTTATTCTATTTCAGCTCATGTTCCATAGACATGTTTCTCCATTATCTGGTTTCTTTTTGCTAGGTTTAAGGTCAAGCACTATGGAATTACATTTGTTTTTGACTTGTGCAACACAAATAACCTTTCTTTCCTTATGATGGATGGTTGATGCGTTCTGGACGTCACACGGTATTTAACCTTGCAAAGTAAAGCGGTGACCTCCGAGTGCTGCAGTCCCGGGATGAAAAGGAGTCTGCTGCTGCGACCGTCTCTGAGAGATCCAAAACACTGAGGAGGTGAAATCTGAGTTCTGCTAAAGGTTGATTTTCTTAGTGTCAGCACTGTGTGTGTACGTGTGTGTGTGTGTGTGTGTGTGTGTGTGTGTTAAAAAGAGAGAATGTGCATTTTGCTCTTAGTCATCCTCCTCTGGCTCGATCCTGAACATCAGCATTAACAACCAAGAGTCAGAGGTTTTTGTGGATAGTTTTACTTCTTCTCTTCCAAGTTCTCTTTCGTGCTTGAAATAAAAAAAAAAGGAATACCTCATCAAAAATCAAAAGGACTGCGAGTTAACTTTGCTTCCCCTTTTAAAGTCAAAAAGGCCCGTGTTTTCCAGTCGATGACGCTTAAATATTCCATTTCATGTCATGTCAGTGGAAAATCTTACAGTATCTCATCACACCACTTCTCTAGGAAGTTGCCCGTCACGAGGCACTTCCCCGTCACGCATATCAGCGTTAAAAGTACACGTTTTTAATAATAAATTAGCTAGAGCTGCAACTAACGATTATTTTCATAATCGATTGATCTGTCGATTATTTTCTCGATGAATCGTTTGGTCCGTAAAATGTCAGAAAATGTTAAAGTAGACACATTATACCCTATTATTTCTCCAATTTAACCAAGTTCGCCTGGTGTCCTAATGAACAGGTATGTGACATGCTTTGGTCAAAATACCATAAAGATGACGCACCACAACAGTTTAATCACGCTGCCAAAACAACCCTGTTCAGAACGCTCTGTTTAGTAATATCTCTATAGGTCCACCTTAAAAAAAAGTAAAACGAAACTTAAGGGACAGGAAATGACATCAGCCACAGAGGCTACTCGGAGCTAACAGCAGTTAGTATTTGGCAAAGTGATCATTTGCAGGCTCTAGCAGGCACATTGCCGTCGTATATAACATGTATCCACTGGACAGACAAATCCTCTGAGGCTGGAAGTTTGTGTAGAACTCTGTGCTGCGCTAACCCTAACCCTTTCGTATACAGTTGCCCTCGCCAGCACTCTCGCGTGTTTTACGGACAAAGCGGGGCTCCGCGACACAATAATTCCAGTAATTTAGCGCATTGTGACGTCCCGATGAGCGTGAAAGTCAACATCGCGCGTTTCTTCTCCAGAACTTAGAATCAGGAGGACCATAAAAACATGAGTGAGTCATCTTTTTTCGCCAAATGATAGGACCTCCAGAGGCCTACAAATATAAGGCTTTGAATGATTATAAAGTTGATTTTGCATAATATGCCCCCTTAAAATAAAATAAATCTGTGTTTGTCAAACCTGGAAATGACGACATTCTCGAATGTCTTCTTTTGTCCACAAACCAAAATTATTTAGTTTTAATGATTTCTTTATGGAGCAAAGAAACTAAGAAAATATTCACATTTAAGAAGTTTAAACAATCAGAAATCCTGTTCTAATAATGAAAAAAGCTTCAAACCAACGATCAAAATAGTAATCGATTAATAATCGATTAATCATTTCAACTCAAAAATTAGCCAGCTATTACAAATTAGGCTGCCCATATTTCTAAAAATCAGCATCGACTTCTGACAGCATCTCACCGCTGTGTGTAAATGTTAGTGTGCAGCAGTTAAAAGGGCCCCTGCTCTCAGCAGCGTAACTATATGTCATGTTTTGTTTCTCTGTCATGAGACTGTGGGAGCCAAAGAGCTGCAGGGGGGGTGGAGAGTGGAAGGGAAGGCGGGGAATTAACCAGGCAGCTCTCCGTGTGACAGTTTTCAGGGTGTGTTTGACACTTAGAAAAGGAAATGAGTGTCTTTGGTTTAAAAAAATGCTTCATAAACTTGATTGGATAGACCAATATTTTGCAATAAATGACAGAATCCAGATTGATTGTATATCCATTATCTAAACATCTTATCCTTTGGGGGTTGGAGGGGGAACTGGGGCCAATCCCTGGACAAATTAATCAATATTGAAAATAATGACTAGTTGGAGGCCGTCTTGAGTTAATGGTTTCTTTCGGGTGTGAAATAAATTTGACAAAATAAGGAAAAGACTCAGCTCCAAATCTTTAAAAAGGATCAGAAAGTGTGTTAATGGTCCAAAAATGTTATGTTATTATTATTACACCACTAGCTCCTGATCTTTATCCCGTCTCTTTGCTGAGGGTGTTAAAATAAGGTCACAAACAATATCCAGTTGTGTTAATCCCAGATCATGGCCTGGGTTTTTTTTTACATCCTCTTACACTGAAACAGGTTCAATAACAACAACAACAACAACGACACCATAATAGGAAGAGAACCTAAATCCATTGTGCCTCATATTTTTGCTCCGCAGTGTGTCAACAGATCACACCTGTCACCTCCAGATGTGTCTCCCTGCATCACTACACACACACACAGAGCTGTAAAGGGGAGTTTACAGGCAAAACACTGGGTATTGTCCCCCACAGGACAATCGCACACACTGGTTAAACAGTCCCACTGACCAAACACAATGACAGCGCTCACGCTACACTGAGAACGGACGAACAATGAATGAGCAGAGATGAAAATGGCATGGTGTAACTGGCGCCCAGGGGCAAAGACTCTGACAGCTCAATTTAGCACGCTTGATAAATCTTCCCAGGGTGCTTTATCAAGCGTGTTAAATCATACCTGCAGTCGTCTTTACTGCCTAAAAATAAAACATGACTCGAGTTTTGATACGTGTGCAACTCACCAAAGTAGAAACGGATCAGGCAGCCGATTTCTGGATTCATCCCCTCTTCCTGCACCCTCCAAGCATCCTCATAGCCCAGATTGGTGAGGTACTCGTTTAATATCTGCAGAGGCCTCTCCTCGTCTGCCAGCCGCCGCACAGCTCCACCGTGCAGCTGGACAAAAAGGGCTGGGGTCGGAGTAGAATTTATGGGCTCTGACCATACTCTGCTCCCCCCAGAGATCTCCGGGTCAGGCTGGACAGATGCTTGGCTGGTCAGGGGTCGAGACAGGGAGCTGCTGGGGCATTTGGAGGGAGGTTTGATTAATATTGGGGTATCTGTGTTATCCCCAGCGGCCGTCTCGGTGTCTTGATCTAGTCTTGTCACTTGGTTGGAGGGGTCAGAGGTGGTGGTGGTGGTCAGGTCTCCCTGCTGGTCCGCGGCACAGTCGCTGTTTGAGTGTGTTGGGGATGAGGCGAGGTCCACTTCATCAGAGGAGCTCTCAAAGGGGTCAGGGTCCTCTGTGGCACTGTCACAGTTTTGGCTCAAGACCGAGGAGTCGGTGTTCATGCCCAGGCCATCGCTGATCGAGTCTCGGTGCTCTGTGCTCCTGGATCCAGCTGTACTGAAGTCCTCACAGGTGCTGCTCTCCATATCTGAACCCGAGTAGACCCCATAACAGTCTGCACTCAGACTCAAGTCCACCCCAATGTCATTCAGGTAAACCTCAGATGAGGAGTTGCTTGTGCTTTTATCATCCAACAAGTTAGAGGAGAGTTTAGTGTCGAGATAATACTGTTTCATGAGTCCATTCTCGTCTACTTTGTGGTTTCTGACGTCCACACCAACAATCACACTGTTACTATCATCAGACTGACCATTACTGTATTTACAATTATCATTTACGTCAACTGAAGCAGCAGTTCTGCTGTTGATTCTCAGCACAGCCCCAGCTTTGCTCCCCTCCAGCTTCGAGGCTACCTCCCTGGCTGAGGTGTCCACTGTGCACAGAACGGGGCGTGGGTAGGAGGGCGTGAGCCAGTCGTGGACGTGAATGCAGCCCCGCCGGTACTCCGATCTCACCCATGACTTATCCGAGGCCTGGAGCTGCTTGGACTGCTTCTGCCGAAGGAAAGTCCTCCTGTCCAGGCTGAGGGTGCTCAGCGGCGAGGCGGAGGCGGCGGCGCCGGCAGCCTCCGCGGAAGACAGCGCGGCAGAGGCGCTGGTCGGCGGAGCCCCCAGCGACAAATTCCTCTTGTGTCTGTGTCGTCTCCTGCTGAGCAGAGAGTTGACAGAAGTGCTGCTGTTGGCCGATGTCAGACTGTAAATGTTGGCTGTTTTCACGGCGGGCATGTTGGGGTTTTTGGCCGCACCGCCGCTGGCGTTGGCAACTTGATTTTGATAAATACCGTTCCTGATCGCAATCTGAAGAAGGGAGGTGGCCGCGATTCCCTTCCCGAAGAGTTTCGCCTCTGCGCCTCCCCCGTCATCCTCCCCGATGGAGGGTCTCTTTCCAGCGGAAAGCGGCGTTAATCCACTGGGCTTCATATAGTTACTGTCACTGACACAGTCCGGTAAACCATGTGGCGCTGACGGCGTCGAGACTCCGCCAGTCCCGTTTTCCTTCACACTTTCCATCGTCCCGTTAGCAAGCGGCGGCGGCGGCGGCGTCACGGAGTTAGCAACAGCCCGCAGGTGGTGAACGCTAGCCCCGCGTTAGCTCGCAGCCTGTTAGCCTCGCTCGAACTATCACTGGCTACAGTTTCACCGACACGCTAGCTTAGCATGCTAAAGTGCTGCGCAGTTCGCCAGAAAAAGAGTTACTCCGCTACATCATTCCGTCCGGTAACGCACCCGTTAGCTCTCCGACAGGACCGGACCGGCTGGCCGACATGAGAAAAAGGCGTTTCCAGCTGCTCTCCGTGGAGGCTGCCACGAGAAGGCGCGACAGCTACTGTACAAACCCACAGCAGCAGTTATGGTCAGCAGTGCACGGTGGACAGGGCGGGGTCTCATTGGATATGAATTATGAGGCGTTTAGGTGTCAGCACAGTGCTCGGAATTATCTGCATTGTGTGTGTGTGTGTGTTGTCAGCGTTCTGAAACAAACCGCGTTGCGTTTAAAAACGTACAAATCCTCGAGTTATTTTAGATATTTACGTGTCTTCGGTCCTTACAACAATGCAAATACTCATATTGTTTAAAGTAAGGGAGTCAACGCCGCATCAGGCTTCTTTTTTAACGTTCAAAATACCAATATACGGTGTGTTTATGCAGAATGTATCGTTTATATCCTTTTTGAGTTATCCTTTACGAGGTATGTGAATCTAACACGGACTGTAGTTTATTACTTTGTCATCAATCCAAATAATAATAATAATAATTATAATAATAATAGTAATAAAGTGTTTCCCCGTTTTCATTTTCTCATTCTACACTCATTTTTAACTGTAAATTATGAAAAGGTCCGCAGTTTCGTGTGGAATTCTGCAGTTGTTTTGAAACACGTCTTCTACTGCCATCTAGTGGTGTACAGAAAAACTACATCACTGGAGTTACCAGCAAATTCCTCAAGTATGATTTAACCCTCATTAATAGTATATTATATTATATTATGTAATGTTATGTTATATTTTATTATATTACATTATATTATATTATATTATATTATAGGTAGGTAGGTAGGTAGGTAGGTAGGAAGGCAGTTAGTTTGGTAGGTAAGTTGTAAGAAGGCAGTCAGGTAGGTAAGTAGGTAGGGAGCTAGTTTGGTAGGTAGATAGGAAGGAAGGATGCCTAGGTAGGTAGGCAGTTAGGTTGGTTGGTCGGTAGGTAAGTAGTTAAGAAGGCAGTTACCAAGCTAGTTTTGTAGGTAGGTAGGTAGGAAGGAAGGAAGGAAGGAAGGAAGGAAGGAAGGAAGGAAGGAAGGAAGGAAGGAAGCCACTAGGTAGGAAGGAAGCCACTAGGTAGGTAGTAAGCTAGTTTGGTAGGTAGGTATGAAGCTAGTTTGGTAGGGAAGTAGGTAGGTAGGAAGGAAGGAAGGAAGGAAGCCTCTAGGTAGGTAGCCAGATTGGTCGGTCGGTAGGTAAGTAGTTAACAAGGCAGTTACCAAGCTAGTTTGGTAGGTAAGTAAGTAGGAAGGAAGGAAGGAAGGAAGGAAGGAAGGAAGGAAGGAAGGAAGCCGGTAGGTAGGTAGGCAGTTAGTTTGGTAGGTGTCGTAAGAAGGCAGTTAGGTAGGTAAGTAGGTAGGGAGCTAGTTTGGTAGGTAGGTAGGTAGGTAGGTAGGTAGGTAGGTAGGTAGGTAGGTAGGTAGGTAGGTAGGTAGGTAGGTAGGTAGGTAGGAAGGAAGGAAGGAAGGAAGGAAGGAAGGAAGGAAGGAAGGAAGAAAGCCACTAGGTAGGTAGGCAGTTAGTTTGGTTGGTCGGTTAAGAAGGCAGTTACCAAGCTGGTAGGTAGGTAGGTAGGTAGGTAGGTAGGTAGGTAGGTAGGTAGGTAGGTAGGTAGGTAGGTAGGTAGGTAGGTAGGAAGGAAGGAAGGAAGGAAGCCAGTAGGTAGGTAGGTAGGAAGCAAGTTTGGCAGTTAGGTAGGAAGCTAGTTTGGTAGGTAAGTAAGTAGGTAGTTAGGTAGTTAGTTAGTTAGGTAGGAAGCCACTAAGTAGGTTAGGTTGGCTGGTCGGTAGGTAAGTAGGTAAGAAGGTAGTTACCAATAATATCACAATACAACAATTCTGTGATAATCAATATCTTGCAAGACAATCATATAGAGATACATCACAATATCTACATCACATTGCATGAGGAAGGATGACGATATAGCACCAAATCGATATTTTGACCCACACCTAATAGAGAGAGATATAGAATGATGTATTTTATTAATCCGACCCAAAAAAAACTGGGAAATGATTGTGTTACAGCAGCACGATTTCAAGCACTTTACAACTCATAAAATAAAAAATGGTTCAAATCAACAATAATGAATAGTGGTTGTTGAATAATTATATTATTATTATATATTATAAGAGAATAAATCCTGAGCAGAAAGTGTCCCAACTTTTCTGGTATTGTAGTTTGTGATTTCTTCTTTTTTTTGTGTCTCTTATCAGATCAGCGTCTGTGACATAAAAACGTGTCTCTGTGTGTGTCTCTCCCTGTTTAAATAAACCTGATAAAAAAAGAAAAATCATTGCCCATATGTCGCCTCAGTGCAAACTACTGTGAATGTGAGCGGTGTCAGAAGTGTCTCAGTCCCTTATCGCCTGGCCTTATCCACACAAACAGTCAGTCCCACAGAGGGCAAAGTGCAAACTGTGACAGTGTGGCTTTATCATGCTCCCTCCCTCTTCCTCCTCCTCCTCCTCCTCCATGTCAAGTCTCCACCTCGTTTTTTAATAACCAGTCGCACAGAGACTTTCACTCATCAGGCTCCACGGTTGCTGTGATTTTCACTGCAGCTACAGCAACATTCAGGTAAGAACTTTTCCTTTTAAATTATGTGACATGAAATGAAGGAGGAGATGACAAATCTGCCTGTCTTTGCAACACGGTGACTGTAAACTGCACAGATTACACGTTTGTTTGTTTGTTTTTTTTAAATCCTCATTGAACTTTACTTCCTTGCCACTGCTGATCCAAATTCCACCACTAAATGATCACGTGATGGATGATGCATTTTGGGGGTGAGTGGGGACTGAGATTAGGAGGTAATTTAATCCCGACTGAATTGATAATTAACTGGTGTGATAAAGAGGAGCAGATTGATTTGATTTGGAGAAAACGAATGAAAATGAAATTACCTCTCTCTGCTGCTCCCGAGTTTAATTCAATAACTTCAAATAAGGTTTTTGTAATCTGATAAAGAGGCTCAGTGGGGATTAAAATGAGCTAAAGTGGTATTATTTTGCTGCGCTAATAACACACCAAAAAGAAGCACTAACTGAATAGGAATAAAATAAAATAAATAATTATAGGATATTTGAGAATGACAAGGGAAAAACAGTAGCTTGACTCGTGTCACGTGTTCGTGTCAATTTCAGTTCTGGTCTTTTTTGCACAAACACTTTGGCTGTTGAATCAGCCGCAGAATTAACCACAAAACACACAATACAATATGTTCCCGCTGCGTTTAAGATGACAAATGATGTTTGTGTCCACGCTGAGGGGAAAAAGACATAAACAATGGAGGATAATCTGCAGTGGAATGCCTCTCAAATGCCTTTCAAAGTGGGAAATAGAGACGGACTAAAATTAAATGTGGCTATAGTTTCAGTTTCAAGGCCTTGGTGAATCATGTATATGTACAGTATATATATATGTGTGTGTGTGTGTGTGTGTGTGTGTGTGTGTGTGTGTGTGTGTGTGTGTGTGTGTGTGCACTCGCTCACTTCCGTTTGTTTTGGTAACTCAGGCGGAGCGACGACGAATTTAGCATCGGGAAAAAATGCTGGAAAAACAGAGCAGCGATACATAATTGGAGAGCAGTCGGCGCAACTTATATATAGTTTGGTTGAAAAACCGAAGTGCAGTGTTTCAGTCGGGGAGACGTACATTAAAAAAAAACTAGAAAAATAGAAACGTGCCACCGTGTAGACCCATATAGAGAGATTATTCTGTATCTATAATATAATATATACCACGCTGTGCCCACGTAGACCGCGAGGCCTGGTGACGGAGGAGAATGCCTGGGTTCGGTCGTCTGAACTTTGCTTTGTCGACAATGAACTTAGGCGGGAAACTGGTGAGGGGTCAGATATTTGTCACCAGTGAGTCATACATATATATATATATATATATACATATATATATGCACTCTGACACAGTTTAGCTCTTCCTCTTTTTCGCCCACAACTGAAAGAAAGTGGTGACAATCAAAGATAAGAGTGGATTTCCCATCGTCTGAAGATGAATATCGTTATAAGGGACAAACATAGCGGACGTAATCCTCCAGTTTTGTCGGTTGAAGCCAGCCAGGAAACAAAATCAGACCTTTTAGTCCAGGTTCCACTGGATCCAGAAGATCCCTGGTTTACTTCTGTGCACGTGCGGGGTCAGGGTCCCTGTAATATCCCACTTCACCATCAGGTGGCGGTACAAAAAAGAAGAAGCCCAAATCGGTTACAATCACAATTCAATTCTTCAGTAAATGAGAATTTAATTTGTGGCGGGATTCCAAAATGATCACAAAAAACAATCTTCGAGAGGACAAAATGTCTCAAAAACTACATTTAATGTAGATTTGATGAATAATCAAATAGAAAATAAGACAATAAGACGTAAACAGAAAAAAATATAGTATTTTCAATGGTTTTAATGACACTTTTAACATGAATTCAATAGTTTAGCTGTGTGACGAGCTGTCACTTGTCATTATTCTGTGTCATACATGATCACGTTAGCGTTCCACCACGTTAACCACATGTACAGTGGTGACATGGTGATGCTGTGATATGAATGAATGACTGAGATTGAAAACAGGAAGTCGTGGAGTGTTTCGGTGTGCGTGCTGCTGCAGTTCCCAGCAGGTTATTTCCGTGCGTTGCTCTGGCGAGCACTGGTCATATCACTGTTTACCCTCCTGTGGTCACATGGTCAGGGTGAAGGCGAGGTTAACCACCGCTCTGTGTGTGCGTGTGTGTGTGTGTGTGTGTGTGTGTGTGTGTGTGTGTGTGTGTGTTGGTGCGTGTCTTCCCACAGACATGCACCAACATGCGTGTAATTGCTCTGGTCCATATGTTAGCATACGGCACAGCTAGCACTGAATTCGCCGCTCCGTGGCTCACGCAGGAATGTGGAAGGAAATTCTTCGACATCTGAAATCAGATTCTGAAGGAGGAAGAAAAATAAAAAAAATTTAATTCACACAGCTTAAAGGTTTTCTCTGTGTTCAAACAAAAACAGCATTTACAGACACATTTCATGGCCCCCTTTTTAAGGTCAGAATAACAGGCACCTCACTCTATTAGAGCTCTATAATAAGACTCTCCTTTGGGTTGCCAGGTTGTGGAAATTCCCTCTGCTCTGGCCTGTTGGCCCAAAGAGTCCATTGGAGAGGTGTTTCATATTATTTAAAGAACTAAAAGGACACAACATGTAGTGTTGTAGCTGGTGGAGGAGTTTACCCAACCTGGCAACCTAAAGGTTCTAATTAATTGTGGATAAACAAAGCACCAGCGCTTGATGTATAATTGCTTAAACGCTTTAATAAACCCATTAATTATTGCTTAAAACCTGTTCCATTTATTAATTAAACTAAATAAGCGACTGCAAAACACCTCAGTGACTTGAAAAAGATAAAATATGTGGCAAAACAGCATAATAATGAAATTCTGAAGTGCGAAAAATAATTAGGGCCGCCATTTTGAGTCATGTGTTTCTAGCAGCCTGAATTGACAAAAAAAATATTAGCTAGTGTGCAGTTTAAAGTGTAATCGTACTTCACAAACAATGATGATGACATCACAAAGGCCACCGTAGTTTCTTGACACTGTGGGGAAATATTGTTGCTAAGTAAAGCTATGTTTTTAGCTTAATTGTCTGTCTCTTAAACGCTGGGGGGAAAAAGCTATCATCTTGCTAGTATTAGGTAGTTTCTGGATTAGCTGGTCGCTAGTTAGTGCATCGAGCGCCGTTTCTTTAAAGTCTTGAGCCACTCCCCCACAAACGTTAAAATATAAAGTTCTTGAAGCTGACAGAGTATAAGCTGGCCTGAATTTTAAAATGCTGTACTTATTCTTCAGTATATTAGCTCTGTTTTTCATTTCCTGTAGTATTAGATGGGGCTAGTGGGAACATAGCCCCCAGGCTAGCTTGTGCATAACTGCAACTTCACATACGCTGAGTAAGGATTCCAAGAAGGCTGTTTCTTTTTACTGTTAAAAGCATGTTTTTCGTATTTGTTTCACTGTAAATCAGTTGTAAACATAGTATTGTCTCATTTTTAATGAGTAAACGTGTTGCTAAACTGTTTGTTTGGGTTTAACAACGATTAGCCTGTTGGAACACAACCCGTACACAGAGGCGATTCTAGAGTCTCTAGGGGCTGTAGGCAAAAATTCCCAGGGGGCCCTTCCTTCCAACCAGTGTTCATCACCATTACGTTACAAATAATCTGACACCAACGAAAAATGTATGACTTCAAAATAAAAAAAAATTTCAGAATGAATGAAATAACATGGAAAAACCTTGCAATTAAAAAGTATGTGAAAATATAAATGTAAAGAACAATAAAATACTGTTAATAACTTTTAAAAAACTATATAAACGTCGTAAAAAAATACATTACACTGTAAAGAACCCACATTTTAAAACAATATAAATATATAGAACAATAAAATACTGTCAATAACTGAAAAAAACATATATAAACTGAGTAAAAAAGATATGCATTACACTGTAAATAATCCTCTTCATTTTCCAGAATGATAACTTCACTGAGGTGGGGTCCTTTAGGGAGGTTTCCTACTGAGATGTCATTGCAAATTGCCCATTGCTTTTTAAGGGGGACTGGGATGCGACAGCCCTCGGGCTCCAAGTGTCGGGGGCCCCCTATCGGCTCGGGGCCCCAAGCAGTTGCCTGTTCACAAGCTGCGCCTCTGCCCGTACAGACTCTTCTTTGTCGTTCTCCTGACTGATTGGACTATTGACTTACACTGCCCCCCATGATTTCCAGTGGTATTGGCTGTTTTGGACGAAATGAACGATTCATTAGAATCTGATCCTTTAAAGGCAATGATTTAGTTTCCTTGTCAGATTCTTTGTTTCAGTGGGTTTGTGCTGAAAACACACGAGGCTGTGCTTTTTTAAAATCTTCTCTGACTCACCATCATCATCTTCATCATCACGTCTTCTCTGGTCATGAGATGAGTGAGATCTTCCAGTTTTGTTTTTTTGTTGTTGGCCTCGATCCCAACATCCAGTGAAAGGATTTAAGGATTAAATGAGGTTTTGACCGCATTTGAACCCAACTATTGCCGTCTGGGACAAACCAGTTCCAGTTCCAACTTCATATATAAATACGCTGGAAAAACATCTGCTGACCAGGGTTAACAGTTCTCCTCTCTCTCTCACTTCCTTAAATGTTCACGGTCACACCCTGTATTTCACTTCTTACGACTCTGTAGGCGTCCATGTGACCGACTGCAGAGATCAGCCATGGAGGAAGCGCGCCAAATCGATCTGACCTACATCACCGAGCGCATCATCACCTTATTCTGCCCCCACGAGTGTCCAGAAGAGACCTACAGGCCAAACCTGCAGGACATTATCCACATGCTGCAGTCAAAGCATGGACACAACTACATGGTGAGGGCTTTGAAGAGACGATGTCTGATGGGTCGTCCGTTCATCTGCTGTTGATGTACCTAGTTTGTACAACGGCTTAAAAAGAAGAAAACTTTCAAATAAAAATACTCACATCTGAGAGAAATAACTGTTAAATATCACACACACACACATTCCTCATGAATTACAAAGGCTTCCTCACATTTTTAGAATTTTTTTTTTTGCTTTGATCTCAAGTCATTTGTAATCGTACCACTACTTCTCCCGAAATCACATATAAGCAGTTATACAAAAAAAAAATCAAATTCAAATTTTTGGAGTAAAATTTGAGTAATTTAAAGGTGCCATATGTAAGAATGTGGCCAAAAAGGGTTACTACATTCAAATTCAAAATACCGAGGTCTTTTAGTTTTCGTTTTCTGACGTAACTGGCAAATCGTGGTTGCTTGGCAGCTGAGACTCTACTGACTGCAATGATTGGTAGACAGCGGTAGGTGGCGCCACATGCCAAAACATGATTCCGAAACATAAACATGATTTGCAGTCTGCAAAATATATTTTTTTATGCAAATATGTTGTCTGTACTGTTTTGTTGTTGAGTTCAGTTTGTTATATGAACATTATTCCTGAGTCTCTGTGACATATAAGGAGGATTTTATGGCCAGTTGATTTAGATTTATTACATAATGCACCTTTAAGTAAACATAAAGAGAAATAAACTGCTGCTACTTTTTTTGTAACCATACAACGTTTCTAATTCTCATGCTATTTATTTTTCCTTCCTTCTCCAGCTCATCAATCTCTCACAGAGGAATGAGATACTCACACACATGAACCACAAGGTAAAGTTATGTGACTATTTGATTGCGTTATTAGTTCAATATTCAAATATTCCAATAACTCCAGCTCATGAGAGCTACAGTGAAATTAATGGAGGGGTTCACAGCGTGCTAAACTATAACAGGAGCAGCTGCAAGATGCATTCAAGAAACCTCGTAAATCTCTATAATTTCTTTTACCACCATCTTAATGCTTGCTATAACAGGAGCAGCTGCAAGATGCATTCAAGAAACCTTGCAAATCTTCTATATCTTTCTATACCACTGTCTTAATGCTTGCTGCTGCTGCCGCAGTATTCCAGAGACTGGGAGCAGCCACTGAAAAGACTCCATCACCTCTGGTTTTACATCTTGTCATCTTAAAAAACGAGCAATAAAATCTTTAAATCAACCCTGAAGCAGACAGGAAGGCAGGAGGGAGGACAAAAATGGTGTAATGTGGACATACTTTCTTTTTCCAAGTTCAAAAATCACACCCAAGATTGACAAGAAGAGTGTGGAAACAGTTGTCCACTGTGTGCAGTAAAGTGCAGTGTGTGTGTGTGTGTGTGTGTGTGTGTCAGGTTTTGGACACAGGTTGGATGGACGTCTTGTCTCCCAGCTTGGATCAGATCTTCGGCGCGTGCACGACGATGGAGAACTGGCTCCAGACGAACCCGAGGCACGTCCTGGTGCTTCACTGCAGGGTAAAACTAACGCCTGTAACGCATTCTTCTGCACACACAGAGACACTGACGTCCTCTATAAATTGAACTGCGCGTTAAATTAATGCGTCTCTAACCTGTGTCTGTTTGTCCTCCACAGGGAGGAAAAGGACGACTTGGAGTCCTGGTGGCCGCATACATCCACTACAGCAACATGTCAGCCAGGTAACACCGATGCTAACGCATGTGTTATTATAGTGAATAACCACTCGTGAATTAGGTTTAAAGCTTATTTTTTTTGGCTATCCTAATACTCCTGCACAGTGTAATGATGTGGTTATGTTGATCCCCTATAACAGCGGTAACAAACTGGTGGCCCGTGGGCCAAAACGTGGCCCGCCAGCATAAGTATGTGGCCCGGCAGATGAATTCAAAAGTTTTTAAAATGACATTTTATTCTCCACATCTCACACTAATTTGTGTCTTAAAGAGTTGGTGATTAAAGACAAACATCCACATGATCACATAGGCCACTACTGTGACACAAATGTGGGTTTTTGTCTCTGACTGAAAACATATTAAAGGTCCTATGTGTGAAAATATTGGTGATATTATTTTGATTTGGCAGAAATTGAAAATAAAACAACTATACTTAAAGGTGCATTATGTAATAAATCTAAATCAACTGGCCATAAAATCCTCCTAATATGTCACAGAGACTCAGGAATAATGTTCATATAACAAACTCACCAACAACAACAGTACAGACAGAAATATTTTGCAGACTGCAAATCATGTTTATGTTTTGAAATCATGTTTTGGCATGTGGCGCCACCTACCGCCGTCTACCAATCATTGCAGTCAGGAGAGTCTCAGCTGCCGAGCAACCACGGGTTGCCAGTTACGTCAGAAAACGAAACCTAAAAGGCCTCGGTATTCTGAATTTGAATGTAGTAACCGTTTTTGACCACATTCTTACATATGGCACCAACATTTTTCAAGTGTAAAAATCACCACATTATATCCAGGGTCAGCTCATTTTGGAGCACCGTGTTTCTACAGTAGCCCACAATGGACAAACTAAACTTTACCTCTTTTGAGTTTTAACGCCAAGTGAAGGCTACAAAGGTTCAACAACACACTCGTAAGGGAAGTGTGAGGCAATATTTACACACTGTACCTTTAAGACACGAGCACACACAGTGACTAAATGAGTCATTTTTGTATAACATTGGATAATTTGCTACTCAACAACTCCATTAATTGCACAAAGGAACTTAATTAAAGGTCCAGTGTGTGAAAATTGAGCTGAAATGAAGTTAATTTAGCAGGAAGGTGACTGTTTGAAGGTTTGGTTTTTTATTGCCTTATTATGAGTCTTTTATGTTGATATCAGGAGCCAGCTCAGCTCTATCAGCTGCACACGGATATTCAGGAACACGTACGTCGCTTTAGGCTCAGGGCCACGTTTGTCCCCCCCCGGGGGGCCGAACCATTATCATTAGCAGAAGTGGCCCACGTCCAGATGTTATGTGAGGGAAATGACTATTCTTAAGAATCATGTAACTGTAAATTAATAACACGTGTGTGTGTGTGTGTGTGTGTGTGTGTGTGTGTGTGTGTGTGCAGAAGAATAAAAGAATAAAAAGCACTAACAGTGAATAAAGGCTGAGTCTGTGCTCAACAGACTTTGAACCACAGACGTGTTATTTGATTTTACAGGCCGGGGTCATAAACATGACGTTCTTTTGTTGTTCCTCTGTATGTCGTTAAAGAAGATTTTTTTTTTTTTTTTTTTATGGTTTCTATGTCAAATATTAAAGGCAGATCTTTATGTGAGATGAAGTGAGAGGTGAACGACCTCATGGAGACCAAAAACCTGGTCTGAATGAGGCAGAATCTCGTTTTCTGAGGAACTTCTGTTCAGTTTAGATGGAATGATTGGAATTGTGGTTATGGTTATGGTTAGTGACCATGCTTTGTTGACGCTTTGCAGATGAATGGACGTCTTGTGGGGACATTTTGTCTGGACCCCTACAACACTAAAGGGCTTTTTCAGGGTTAAGAGTTGGGTTTTAGGGTTAGTGTAAGGGTTAAGGTTAGATGTGTCTTCACTAAGATGTGAAAACAAGTTTGTGTGTGTGGGTGTTTGTGTGTTTGTTGTTCTCTATTTATGGGCCAACATCTGTTGAGAAACATCCGATGATGACCTTGTGTGTGCGTGAGTAAGTGCAGGTGCACAAAGCCATGTTTGATCTCACAGTTGGTTCAGTCCACTTACAAAACAGTAAATGTTTTATTTTAGTCACAAAACACTAGTTTTGGTTTTATTTCATCGGATTTTGTTTTTTTCCTGTTACATAGTTTGGGTTTTTCTGCTGCTGCAGAAAGAACACATGCAGCAAAAAAATTTTTCAAGACAATAACATAAGCTTTCAAGGAAGTGTATCTTATTTTTTTGGCCTAAAAAGATAGGTTTTTCAGTTTTAATCTCGCTTTAAGATTTAAACCCAAATGCAAACTTGTGTTAATTACAACATTTTCCCCTCATTTTAAGGCACATTACTGTCTGAAAGTGGCTGCAGATCTACAAGGTAGTTTTATGTTACCGCCATCGGCTGATTGTTCTTCTTAAATGAAGTGAATTCAAACCAATTTAATGCAGTTTGAATGTAGTTTGAGAGACATAACCTCACAAAGCCTCATTGTTTAACACCTCAATTATTCACCAATCAGGTTGCAGGAAAGGTGGCGACAAAATAATCTCTGCATTATCGCATTAAATCACAACAAGCCGACAATTAGGGTGTCAAAGTAAAGGTGAACTTTGACCTCTCGGCTGCTCCTTGAATAACACACCTCTCCCTCAGTGCAGACCTTTCGCTCGACCACTTCGCCATGAGGAGGTTCTACAACGACAAGCTCTGGGCTCTGATGACGCCCTCACAGAAACGGTAAGGTCGCTGCTTGACTGAGATTGTTGATGAAACGTATTGCAATTTGATTCATAATGCACTGTTTTAAGTCATGCTTTAGATTAATGTTTACTGAATAAAACATGTTGACATATGGCAATCACCTGTAACTGTGTCAATCACACTGGTGTCCACTCATATATGGCGAAATAGGGCGTAAAGGCAGGGGTCACAAGTCCATCGCAGGGACAACATACAGCAAGGCAGGCAACTGCTTGGGGCCCCCGAGCTGATAGGGGGCCACCAGGGATTAAAACTAACTTTTTTCACCACCGTCCCGGAAACGTCCCGAAAAACATTTTGAACCGTCCCGAATCGTCCTGAATCGTCCCGAAAATCTTTTTTTACATTTTGAGTTGTTACTTACTGATAATATAATAAAAACACAATACATTATGTTGATAATAAATAATATATTTATTTCCAGACTAGATTTGTTGTGTTAGATGACAACCAACACACTCAGTCACAGAACTGTGGTCTACCGGACCTAATGCCACTACTCCACCATTTAGTGACTGCATTTAGTGGGTTGTAGTCGTCATTAGAAGGGCCATGCATTGAGATTTGCATGAGGCTGTTTAGGGCTGTCAAAATTACTCAAAAATGACTTTTGAAAAAACACAAATATTCTAATATCTGTATTTGCGCATGACATCAATGACGCGCTTATCTGGTGTGCGCTGTATCCGCTGCATCTGGGGGCTTTAAATCAGCCAGACTGTCAGGTGATGACAGCATGACGTCAATAACAGGATGAACTAATACAACCAGACATAACTACTTGTAGATGTAGTTTATTTAAGTTTAAACATATTAGACAATATATTACCTACACAAAAATAAGTAAATGAACTAATGACCAAGAGCGCTGATCTCTCTCTCTCTCTCTGCGCATAAAAAAATCTATTTTAAATAAATAAACAAGCAACGCTAAGCCTGGCGGGGCTTCATTCAGTGATTGAAACAAACATTTTAACATTAATGAAATGTTTACATGCAGTGCGGGCGCGCAAAGCAGACAGCCGCGCTGCGGCTCGAGCGGCGCACAGTGAGAGAGGAGCAGTTTTCCTACGGTGGCCGACAGTGGCAAACGCACTGCAAACCCCAAAACACCAGGAAATGAGAAAACACCGGCAAACAAGAAAACACCGGCAAGTAACAAAACGCCAGCAAGTAACAAAACGCCAGCAAATAAGAAAACACCAGCAAATAAGAAAACACCAGCAAATAAGAAAACACCAGCAAATAAGAAAACACCAGCAAATAACAAAACGCCAGCCAGTAAGAAAACACCAGCAAATAAGAAAACACCAGCAAATAACAAAACGCCAGCCAGTAAGAAAACACCAGCAAGTAAGAAAACACCGGCAAGTTACAAAACACCGGCAAGTTACAAAACACGTGCTCCGGGTCTGTGGGGGCGCTGTCGTGCAGGTCTTCGACCAACCTGTTGACTCGCAGTGTTGGAGTAGCATCCAGCTGCAGCCCCGGAGACCAACACCCTGGCGTGATAATAGTGGTTTAATGTAACGATGCTGAAGTTGGCACCACATTCGCCTCCGGTTCTCTTTAATTTTCCGTTCCACCTTAAAAATGCAAGTTTCGGCCACTGGGTGGCGAGCTATTCTGCAGAGCACACGGTTGTTGCCAATGCAAGTTTCGGCCACTGGGTGGCGAGCTATTCTGCAGAGCACACGGCTGTTGCCCGGGGTGTTTTTTTTGTTGTTGTTTTTTTTCAAAAATACTTTCCAGCATGTACAGGTGCATACACATACAATAGATAAAAACACTTGTATTTATCTATTTGTGTGTATTATTTAAAAACACACAAAATAAACACTTTAGAAGAACAGCATTCAATAATATTTACTCATTTTAATATTTAATCATTACTAATTTTGATATCTTTTTAGTTCTGAGAGGGGGATATTGCTGACTTTGCAGTGCCTCCTAATGGACAAACATGGTTTCCCGTTGAATGTCTCACCTGATTTGAATACTACAGCTTCTCACCTTTCCAGTGATGCCCCATATGTCCATATTTACTGTGGAATTCTGGAGAAAATCCATTTCCTTTGAGGTATTTTGTATATGTGTATATGTGTACTGGAAAAGTTTAAATAAAGTTTGTAAAAAAAAAAAAGTTTTGACCCAACACTGCGATAGTACCCAGCTGAAGCCACGGAGACCAACAAGTCTCTTCCGTGACAGATTTTGTTTAGTTAGTTTTACAAAAACTTACAACAATAATCACCGTTCAAACAATAAAAAATAGAAACCTTTATTGTAAAATTATGACATGACAATTTTTTAAATTGTATTTTTAAGATTTAGTTTAGTTAGTTTTACAAATAAAAAGTGAGTAGTAGTAAAGGGAAGAAACATTGATATCTTTATTAGTTAATAGTGTGAAAAATGTGTAAAACGGTGAAAAAAGTATAACAGCGGAGCTCCAGGGGGTGTGTGTATGTGGTGCTTGTTGTATCCGCTCTGGGGCTCCAGGGAGGCGGTTAGGAGGCGGTCGTTGTCCCCGCTGTGGCGCTCAATATATGGACTGGCTAACGTACTTTTATATTCTTCCTTCGTTCTTGTTTAAGATAAAAATCACTTCCGTCAAACCACTCCCGTCGTTTCGGTGTGTATATAAAGTTTTTAGAAAAAAAATCCCGTACATTCAACCACTATTATCACGCCAGGGTGTTGTTGTCACGCCAGGGTGTTGGTCTCCGGGGCTGCAGCTGGATGCTACTCCAACACTGCGAGTCAACAGGTTGGTCGAAGACCTGCACGACAGCGCCCCCACAGACCCGGAGCACTTCCGTTTTGTTACTTGCTGGTGTTTTCTTACTTGCTGGTGTTTTGTAACTTGCCGGTGTTTTCTTACTTGCTGGTGTTTTCTTACTTGCTGGTGTTTTCTTATTGGCTGGCGTTTTGTTACTTGCTGGCGTTTTGTTATTTGCTGGCGTTTTGTTACTTGCTGGCGTTTTGTTACTTGCTGGTGTTTTCTTATTTGCTGGCGTTTTCTTATTTGCTGGTGTTTTCTTATTTGCTGGTGTTTTCTATTTGCTGGCGTTTTGTTACTTGCTGGTGTTTTCTTACTTGCCGGTGTTTTGTAACTTGCCGGTGTTTTGTTACTTGCTGGTGTTTTCTTACTTGCTGGTGTTTTCTTATTGGCTGGCGTTTTGTTACTTGCTGGCGTTTTGTTATTTGCTGGCGTTTTGTTACTTGCTGGCGTTTTGTTATTTGCTGGCGTTTTGTTACTTGCTGGTGTTTTCTTATTTGCTGGCGTTTTGTTACTTGCTGGTGTTTTCTTATTTGCTGGCGTTTTCTTATTTGCTGGTGTTTTCTTATTTGCTGGTGTTTTCTATTTGCTGGCATTTTGTTACTTGCTGGCGTTTTGTTACTTGCCGGTGTTTTCTTGTTTGCCGGTGTTTTCTCATTTGCTGGTGTTTTGGGGTTTGCAGTGCTTTTGCCCCTGTCGGCCACCGTAAGTTTCTGCGTCTCACTGAACAACACAAACATGAGCGCGCAGACATTTACCTTTTCACATAAGTATTTCCCACCGACCACGAACCCGTTCTGGTTCACAGAAAGTGTTGAAAACTTAAACAGAAAAATTTAGTCAGTCAAAATTCTCTTTCGTCCCGTGGTCGTCCCGAGAGAGAATATTGATCGTCCCGATGACAATTAATGACGTCCCCGGGACGGTGTTAATTTTAATCCCTGGGGGCCACCGACACTCGGAGCCTGAGGGCTGTTTTTATTGAAATGTGCAGTGACCAGCCGCCTCCTCGTCCCCCTTAAAAAACAATGGCCAATTTGCAATGACATCTCAGTAGGAAACCTCCCTAAAGGGGCCCCACCTCACTTTAACCTGTGTGAAGTTATTGTTCTGCAATTTGAAAATGAAGAGGATTATTTACAGTGTAATGCATATCTTTTACTCAATTTATATATGTTTTTTTCCAGTTATTTACAGTATTTTATTGTTCTATATATTCATATTGTTTTATAATATGGGTTCTTTACAGTGTAATGTATTTTTTACCAAGTTTATTTTATTGCTCTTTCCATTCTTTCCACAAGGTTTCTCCATGTTATTTCATTCATATCAAAAACATTTTTTATTTTGAACTCATATATTTTTTGTTGGTGTCAGATTATTTGTAACATAATGGTGATGAACACTGGTTGGAAGGAAGGGGCCCCCTGGGAAATTTTGCTTAGGGCCCCTACAGACTCTAGAATCGCCTCTGCATACAGAGACGGACAAGCAGAGAACAAACAAGAAAGAATACACAGAGAGGGCCTCGGTCAAACTGGTGACCTTCTTGCTGTGAGGCAACAGTGCAAGCCACTATGCCTCCATGTGCGCCACCCTCATCGATGTGTTTGTTTGTGTTCTCCAGGTATGTGTGGATGGTGGGGAGCATGTTGAAAGGAGGACTGAGGATGAGCCAGTCGCCGACGTTCCTCCTCTGCGTGGTGCTTCACGGAATTCCCAAAATAAGACCAGATGGAGGTTAGCAGCAGCAGCAGCAGCAGCTGGACAGTCTGATATGAATTACAGGGAATGAAGCAGATTAATAACAGCCTCAATCCTGCATGTATCACTCCTTTCCAAGTCATTATACAGCTACAGTCACACTGTGCATGATCAATTCACATTATCAGTGCGTAATGTTTTTAAAATCATCGTCAAAAACAACTTTTGGTCATGGAAGTGACACCATTATTCTCTTGTTTCCCTGACAAATGACAGCGTAAATCTCTAATGGAGACAGGTAAAATATTCAACTAGAAATCTAAAATTTCCAGTTCCGACTCAGTTTAAAACAGCAGTAATAATATTCAAAGGAAGAAATAACATTTGTCCAAATAAAATAAAGATGTTGCTTTCAGTGAGACAAGGGGGTATAATTAAAGAGCGAAACTAAATTTAACAACTTTAAAAAATGAAACGGTCTAACAGATGAATTAAAGCAAGAGTAAAAACATAAATCAGTTTAAAAGAACATACAAAATACAAATTTTAAATAAATATAAGGATTATCTATCTATCTATCTATCTATCTATCTATCTATCTATCTATCTATCTATCTATCTATCTATCTATCTATCTATCTATCTATCTATCTATCTATCTATCTATCTATCTATCTATCTATCTATCTATCTAGCCGGCTAGCTAACTATATCTATCGATAGCTAACTAGCTACCTAGCTACCTATCTAGCTAGCTATCGATTACAGCTAGCTTGATACAGCTAAATGGCGAACACGTCCATGTTGTTTTTAATTGCGTCTCCTTGCTGCGTTTCCTCTCAGGATGCTGCCTCTTTCTGAGAGTTTACCAGAGTCTACAGGCTGTGTGCACGTCTGCAGTTTAGTAAGAAATACACACAAACTAACTCAAATAATGTAATATAATATAAATATACACTGTATAAATGATACTAATGTGTTTGTGTCCACTGCAGTCACGTAGCAGCAGGACGGACAGACAGACTCTACTTTGTGCTTGAGCCGGCTCAGCTGCTCAAAGGCGACATCATGGTGAGTGAAAAGTGTACATTATATATTATGTTATAATATATTATTATGTTATCGACTTTAATTTTGAATTATTATGAATTAATCATTACTATTGTTGTTTAAAAAAGCCCAGTAGAGGGAGCTAGTATGAGCTAAGCTAAGAGCAGCTGCTATGTTTACAGTAATATAGTTGTATAAATATTATGTTGCTGTTATTTTCAAATTAATATTAATATTATTAATTAATACTTGTCTCGCATGTACAAATAGTTTTCTAAGGGTTTTTCCTGGAGAAACTGAAAAGAAAATAATAAAACCCAAATGAAGTAATTATTACTAATTTATCATTAAAAAAAAACAAAAAAACATTATGTGTGTTACAAAGAGTAATCACATTCTGAGAGTGTTTTTTGTAATGGAAGCAGAATCTACGAAAGCCCTGATATTTGCTATCAAACTTAATCAAATGGAAGTTTTTATTTGCTTATATCAAATTGCGGAGATTTGTGGGAAAATATTATTCATAAAAATATACATATATTACTATTATAAGCGATAAGAATATAAATAATTGGAAAATATTCAAATCATATATACAAATCATAGAAGTAAACCATAAAAACATTATTACTGCAATCAAATTTCTGAATAAGATAACATTAAACATTACTGTTATTGTTAGTTTTGCTTGTGGACATTGTTAATGAGGTGAATCTGGACACAGACAGTGACATTAATGTCATTATTTCCTGTTTTGCAGGTGGTTTGTTATGATAAAAACAGCCGCTCGTCCTGTCGCCACGTCGTCTTCCGTCTCCAGTTTCACACGGGCCTCGTGCACGGACACTGTCTCACATTCTTTAAGTCAGACCTGGACTGTGCCACTGAAGGTAAATACTAGAGTTAGAATGAGTGATGGTGATATTTCTGCTCAGCTGTGATGCATTCAAAGACGCTCGTAAAATCCGCTCGCTCACTCTCACACTCTCTTCTCACACTGCATTGTCTCTGATTTTGGTCGGCCATAATAGTTTTGGATTCATTAGTTTTTGTTTTTATTTAGTTCTGACATTTTGTTTTTAAAATTAGCTAGTTTTAATAGGTTTTTAGTGGGTTTGTTAGTTTCGCTGGATTTTTTATGCTGGTGAGCTGGATATAGTTGATGTGCAGTTAGCTAAAAAATATAGACAATAGACTAAAGACAGATATTAACATAACAACATAAATAATAACTAGGACAAGTTCGTTGAAGGTGCGTTCCAGAGGTGCAAAATCGTCAAAATGGCCAAAAAAATGGCCGCTCAACCCAAAATGGCGGCCTTCATGTAGGATTTACGGCAAAGTCGTGTTTTACTTTTTGGACCGTCCTGACATGATTAACGCGTGTACTAACTTGTACGTGAAACTTTTTTTTCAAACATTTTCAATCCCAGGGAGCAATGGGGGACTCCTGGAGACTCTTACTCTAACCTTAACCACAATTACAGCTGACATAATCCTAACCCTGACCCATAATCCTAACCCTGACCTCAGCCGAGCTTTAAAACATGTCTCCACCTTAAAATTTAGTCATTTACGCTATGACGGGGACTCGATTTAACCCCATTATGTAACTGTGTAAACAGATTTAGGTCCCCACAACATAAGGAATAGCAGGCGCGCACACCTCTCTCTAATCGGTCACTGATAAATCTACTCCCGCCCTGCAGTACAAACTAACCTGAGCTCACCTCGATGGTCTCCTGTATGTGCGGTGCAGCTGTGAAGTGAAGTCAACCCACGTCCGATCGCTCTCTTGCTCTGTTTCGTAACATTCCAGATCCTCGCTTCCCAGAAGATGGAAAAGTGGAGCTGCTGTTTTCAGAAAGTCCTGAAAAGATTACAGGTAGACCCACTCTCACACATGAAATGAGTTATTTTATTTTATTTTTTTATCAGCGAGAGCCAACACCTCTCTTCTGAGAGAATATATCTGCATCTAAATGTGCTTCAGATGTCTCTCAGGCTTTCATCCAGTATTTACTACAGAGTTTGGGCTCAAGTTTACATACTTCTTTTTATTAGTATTATGGTTCAACCAGGAGGTAACAACAAGGATTATACAAAATCTATTAATTAATGTGAATTAATAGTGTTTTTGGGGAGGGTTAAAATGCCATAAAGTGTCATCTGCCATTCCATTTAAAAGCTTAAACCTTCGTGGATTATTTTTAAAGGCACGTCTGTGTTTAATATGTGTTTTAATCCATCCATTTTATATCATATTACAATAAATAATACATTTAAACACAGCGTGTGTGTCTGAGGCTCAGCTGCCAGTGAGGTGATAGAATATGATACTATAATAGTAATTATAAAAGATATTTAGTGAGTCTTCAATGTTCAGTGTTCGATTGTGGATTATACACTGTTCCATATAAAAACAAGGACTTTTACTTTGAAATATCATGAATATTTTTTATTGTGATATCTATGGATATATATGGAATATTGGCAAAAAAAAAACACATTCCACATCATCATCATCATCAAATCCCCAGGTGGGGGCAGTGTTGGACACCAGGAGAGGACGTCCTGCTGTTGTCCTCCACGTCCTGGTCCTGGTCCTCAGCACGTACAATCACACAATCACACACCCCACGCCTTTTCAACAGGAAGTAATATGACGGGTTATCACGCACACACATCTGACAGGAATGCAGATGGCAGATATGGTGCACACACACCCCCCCCCACACCCACACACACACACATTTGCACAGCTATTCTTCTGAGGAAACAGCGTTACTATCCTTAATCTTAACTTTAACTAAACCACAGTTGAAATATTAACCCTAAGTTCCTTTGGAAATGAGGACCAGGTTTTGGTCTCTTTGGCCAGAAAAACTTCCACACACACAAATTCCGTCACAAAATGAAATCAAAATTGATCATTAAACGAAGTATGAAATAAAATCAGCTGGTGTTATTGTGCAGTCACACACACACACACACACACAAGCACGCACACTGTAGTAGGTGTGTGTGTGTCTTGTCGTTGCTTCACCTCCTCCTGACTGAAGTGCTGCTGCCTCTGTGTCTGCGTCTCTGTTTGTTCATTTCCACGCTCAGGCAGAGAGCTGTGGATCAACGGCAGCTCCGTGACGCTGGACTACGACACTCTGGACCCTCTGGTCAGACGAGACTCCTTCCGTCAGACTCTGTCTCCTGCACACAAAGGTAGCGCAGAGACATTCTGTCTTTCGCTTTATTTTCTGAACTCTTTCAAGTGTAGCCCGAGATTAAAACTGTGTTTGTTTTGCGCTGTCATATCAGTGACCTTCAGGTTTCTGTGGGTCAAACTAAGAGGAAAAAAGCCACACAGGCTTTAATCTCTCCTTCATATCTCATCTTCACATGCTGGTAATCAGCTGGTGCATTTCCAAAAGTTCCAAAAGTGTTTTTCCTTCCAAATCAGGCCTTTGGCTTCCATTACATAACAAAAACAAAGCATTTGTTATTCATCACGAGAAAACGCAAGGGATTCTGTTTTTTCTTCTGGTAAATTTAAGCGGGAATTAAATCATTGGTTATTTAGGTTTCATTTTCATATTTGAGATAACGAGTGGTTGGTATCACAGGCCTGATCACAGTTCATATCATTTAACTCAGCACTTTGATCATCAGGCTGCAATTATTAATCAATTAATCTCTTAGTAATTAGGGTTCCAAAAGCGTCCTTCTACAAGGGTTGAGGTTCTACCTGGAACCATCTGCTTCTGAAAAACCCTTTCCCTAAAGAAAGTCATTCCGAGGTTAAAATTATTCCTTCAGAGGTTTGCAAATATTTTCAACGCATCCTTGTTCAGGGCGATGCCGACTATTATGATGGTACATTTCAAGTCATTCCGAGATACTTTTTGTTTTTGAGAAGAAAGTCAGCTCACTGTCAAAGTGCATCAGGGCAAACGAATCATTTCCTGAATTAAAAAAATTCATGAAAATTATTCCTTAAGAGGTTTGCAAATATTTTCAACGAATCCCCGTTCAGGGCGATGCCGACTATTATGATGGTAAATTTCAAGTAATTCCAAGATACTTTTTGTTTTTGAGAAGAAAGTCAGCTCTCTGTCAAAGTGCATCAGGGCAAATGGATAATTTCCTGAATTTCAAAAATTCATTAAAATTATTCCTTTAGCGATTTGCAAATATTTTCAACGCATCCTTGTTCAGGGCGATGCCGACTATTATGATGTTAAATTTCAAGTCATTCTGAGATACTTTTTGTTTTTTTGAAGAAAGTCTGCACTGTCAAAGTCCATCAGGGCAAACGGATAATTTCCTGAATTTCAAAAATTCCTGAAAATTATTCCTTAAGAGGTTTGCAAATATTTTCAATGGATCCTTGTTCAGGGCGATGCAGACTATGAAGATGGTAAATTTCAAGTCATTCCGAGATACTTTTTGTTTTCGAGAAGAAAGTCTCGAGGGTTCCACTAAGATCCCTTTTAAAACCCTTTATTCAGGAAAGGGGTTTTAAAGTGTTCTCTGGATAAAAACGGTTCTTACTGGAACCATTAGCGTAGGGTTTTTCATAAGCAAACGGTTCAAGGTAGAACCTCAGCCCTCTTTTGGAACCCTAATTTCTAAGAGTGTGGTCCCACAGACAGCTTAACATGAGTTTTTTAGTGGGACGCACAGCGATAATCTTTGTAGATAAAAGACTGTGTAGATCAGTGATTCTCAAATCCTTTTTATACCAAGTACCACCCTGAGAAAATATTTGAGCAAAGTCAGCTGCACAGATGGAGACAGATTTACTCTCTCATCCTCCTCATCCTCTTCCTCACATATACTTCACACACTCGAGGTGAAATGAGATTAAGATGGAGTGAGATTTGGTTCATTTTCTACACATGATGGCCAAAATTCCACCAGAGGAAGCTCGCGTACCACAGTTTGAGAACCATGGGTAAACTGTCATGTCAGGAACAGCAGCTTTGTAGAGTAAATCAGGTTTTTCTGCCCCCAAGTGGCCAAAATGACTCCAAGACTGCCCCTGTGGCTGCTGGTTAGACCGGTCAGTCTCTGTTGGTCCAGATCCAGTCTGGGTCAGATCGTGTGTTTGGACTGGACTCTTTGGTCTGTGGTTCAGTCTTGTGGGAAATTGTCCAGTCATCAGTGCGACAGCTTACAGCTGTTGAGGCCACAAAGGCCTCTTTGACATTCCTCTCTCTGGGAACGAGGGCCGACTACAATCACCTCGACAGCAGCAGCAGGACCAGGGACCTCTGTGTGTGTGTGTGTGTGTGTGTGTGTTTTTGACTTTTTCAAGAGGGTTCAATTGAGTTAGAATAACCTTTAACACACAAAGGAAAACAACAACAACACAACAACAACAACACAAAAACACACAACGCTCCAGACGACTGAAACAATCACCTGTGGTTGAGGTTCCTGTTGCAGCTGTGACACAGTAACAGTATATGCTGCTGCTGCTAAATCTGCTCCGCCATGTAATTTACATCACTGACTGATCACTGGGGACAGAAATACTGGAAAGTTTCCTGTACACACACACACACACACACCACACACACACACATATACATTTAACCACTGGCACACACACACGTAAGCATAATGAGGGTGGCAGCCAGTTAGCGACAAGAATGTTGTTTTCGACCACAGGTGGTTCTACTTTACCCTCTCAGCCGACTCACACTTCCCTGCCTCCTTTTACCTGCTCCCTCTCTCTCTGTTTGTGTGTGTGTGTGTGTGTGTGTGTGTGTGTGTGTTTCAGGTTCAAGTTGCAGGTTGCAATTTGTCCGACTTGTCGCCCTTCACCCCCCCCCTTCTCCTTTGCAGACAAGTCTCTCCAGAGTCCGCCCCCATGTTTACATTCCCCTCTCTCTAACTCAAGGTCCTTGTGCTTTTTTTCCTCCTTTTCTTTTCTTCTTCTTTTGCTTTAAAGTGCATTTTTGCTGCTGTGTGTGTGTGTGTGTGTGTGTGTGTGTGTGTGTGTGTGTGTACCAAGGTTATTATAGTGAACGAAAACTAACATAAAACTAAAATAAAACTAAATAGAACTATAACAAAAATGTGCTTATTTTTCGTCTTTGTACGTGAATTTCATACATAATCCTTTTGGGTTCATATATGTGTGTTTAAGTACAATTTTGAAAGGTTTTATTTAGTGCTGGTTAGCGCGGTTAATGGCGTCAACGTGAACACATGACGTGTTTCCATGACGACTGACCGGAAAAAGACGCGTGTGACGTTATGTTTACGTGACTCCCAATCGTTAAAATGAGTCTCTAAAGTAACGCTAAACTTTAAAAACAGAGGCACACATACGCAGTACACAGGTACGCTGGTTATTTGTAGCGCTGCTCTTTTTGTTTACAAAACAGACCGCTCCAGTTCCACTGTAGGAGCGCTAACGGCGCTGAAGGAGCTAATGCGGCTAATGGAGCTAGCTGCATTAGCGCGTCTTTTTCCACGTTAACCTAGTGCCCAGCACTAGTTTTATTTGATTATTCATACATGATAAAATGTTTTCAATTAGCATTTGTTTACATTGTTGGACATAACTAAAGCTTTGCAAGTTGAACACAACATTCGTTTTCGCGTGTATATTTAGCGACGACCACGCTCGACAAATCTACTGACTTTCTGTCATAAACCATAACACTTTACGAGAAAGAAAAGCACAATTCTGAGTGAGATCCAGCTAACTGTATTTACAGACACACACAGTGAACATAAACAAGGACGAGTCAAAGACAAGGACGAGCTGTGGATGTGCAGTGCAGCCGACTGTCTGTGCGGAACAATCACAAAGACAGGACGCGCTCTTGTGATATCTCGCGTCTTTTCAGACTAGGCAAGGCAATGAATAACATCGCAATTTGTGTATGAAATCTACACGTTGTACATGTTTTTTAAGCAAGGTTTTTGTGCTATTTTAATTTTAATCTTCATTTTTTTGTCTTTGGTGCTCTTAAATTAATACATTTTTTATAACAAAACAATTTCCTCCGGGATAATAAAAGTATTCTGATTCTGTGTTCGCTGTCTATGCGGAAACGCCCCAAAAAAAAAGATGCAAATTCACTTAAACCGTGTGAGAATCGCATGAGAGACTCTGGTGTTGTTTACATTTAAAAGAAGTTCTACGCACTGCAGCTTTAAGGTTAAGGGATCAGGCTTTAAGTTAAGGGCTGTCCAAATACATGGAAGTCAGTGCAGCGTCCTGACAACAATAGCTGTGAGACCGCTCTGTGTGTGTGTGTGTGAGAGAGGCTCGGTGAATGATCCACCCTCCAGTTTCCTTCTGCTGCGGATTTTTCCCCTTTGACATGAAAATGCATGAGTGCACACACTCTCTCTGCAGGATTACTTACCTGTGTCAGCCCTGGACAGGATGCAGGAGGAGGGAGGAGGGAGGGGGTGATGGACGGTGGGTGGGTGGTAAATTTAAGGAGAGAGAGAGAGAGAGGGGGGGGGGGGGGGGGGCGCTAAGCAAATACTTGTTTCTTGGTGACGGCAAAGGCGGGGATTTTCGTGGAACAGGAAAGGAAGGAGTACAGGAGTGACATGAGAGAGGGTAAGAGTAGGGAAGTTGAGGGAGGAGAGAGGGGGGTTCTGTTAGCACCTTAAGAGAAAGAATGTTCTCTGCTTGTCTTCCTGTGGCAGCCTCAGAGAGAGGGAGGACGACAGCACAGACTTCAACTTATAGCTGAATCTTTCCAGTCTTCCCTCATCTCTCTTTCTCCTCACCCCTGTCCATTCAGTCCTCCTCCTCCTCCTCCTCCTCCTCCTCCTCCTCCCCTTTCCTCCTCTGCTTGTCATCTGCTTCTCTTTTCCTCCCTCTCTGCCTGCATTTCCATCCTGTTGCTCGTCCGCAGAGGGAACAGTGAAAGTTAACTCCTGACTGACGCTTTAAGAAAAGTAAGCTGCTTTTATTTGTCTTTCTCCCTGTTTACGTGTGAGTGTGTGTTTATAAGTATTCTCTGTCTGTGTATGAGTGTGTGTGTGTGTGTGTGTGTGAGCAGCTGTGAGGTGTCTGGTATTTCACTCTTATTTTCTGGCTGGACTTCAGATCAGAGCTGTGGTATGAAGTGTTCTGTATCGCTGCAGTCTCATCTGATCTGACCTGATGTCCTGTATCAGAAATGAACTGGTTCTTTTTAGTTAAAACACTTGCATGCATTATAATTAAATCTTAAACTAAAACGATTTCCTAAGGTTCAAGGTGACTGTGAGGTTTAATCCAACCGGCAATTTAAAAAAACACACATATTTTCTGTATGATAAATGACTAAAGATGCACTAAATCCTTAAATAAGTTCATTTATAGACAAAATAGACACATTTTCCATTGTTCTGTTATGAAAATGTCATATAAACAGTGATTTATTATTAATCCTCTGGATTTATGGGAATATACGGTTTAAGTTGAGCCTATATTATAGTAATTAGCATGTGTACATAGACAGTATATTCAATATATATATATATATAGAAGTTCAGTAAATGAAGAAAAACGTCAAGAATCTGTTATCTGAGCTTGTATCAGGACAGTCAAAGTATGAGTGTGTGTGTAATCACTTCAATCTGACCTCAGGTAGACGTCCATGACAGACACATCCTTTGCGTGACACACACACACACAGAGGTTTGCAAAGCTATTCTTCTCAGGACACTGCATTCATTTGCACTTATCTCCAAACCTTAACCTTAAAGCCTCACCCTAACTTTAACTTAACCTTAACACCTCAATTCAAACCTAACCAGTTCTTCTGGTGAGGTAGAACCAGGTTTTTGGTCTCCATGAAGACGACTGGTCCTTACAAGGTCAGTGTTTATGACAGAAAAGTACATACACACACACACTCACACACACGCGCACACACACATCCGCCAGCAGCCCACACAAAGGGGGCTCTGTGTTATCTACATGGAGTGTGTCTGTGTCTGAAGTGGTGGTGGCTGTGTGTGTGTGTGTGTGTGTTATTATGAATCATATACAGCAGAGGTGCAGGTATATGGAGTCATACACACACACACACACTGTAAAACATAAACATGCAGATACCAGAAAAAGGCTGTGATCATCTTTACACGTTCAGTTACGCTTCAGTGTAACAGCTGCACGTGTTTGTTTGGGAGGGGGCAAAAAAACCAAAAGGAAAATAAGAAAATAATCCATGTTATTGTTGATTCCTGTAAGTGATTATGTAACATAGCAACCATTCTCTCCATATTCACGTGCTGCTCAGTCATCGTCAGTTTCACCATTTCCTTACAGCAAATTGTTGAAATAATGACGTTAACACACTCTACTGAATGTCAACAAATGACATTTGAGTGTTCCCGCTCATCTAAAGGAGGCGAGTCCCACTTTTTAAGGACAACTGCGCCCACTGCAGTTTCTTTAACCCTTTAACACCGAGCATATCGCAGACGCAGCACTTTGCATTAGCGTAATTACGCGCCGGTTGATGCTATTGGAAAAATTATTGACATCCGCCAGGAGGTTTATGTTTTCGCCGTTTGTTTGTCTGTCTGTTAGCAACATAACTCGAAAAGTCGCAGACGGATTTGGATTACATTTTGGGTGTGATGCTATCACTATTTTTATCGCTATTTTGTGGGGGGCTGAGCTGCCTTGCCAGAGGTCTGCGCTCTCCGAGTGCTTTTCTAGTTATTATTTGTTATTACGGTCATTTCACACTCGCACTGTTTCAGGAAGCCTGCAAATCAGAGTCTTATTCACGAGAGAGGAAAAAAACGCCTGTACATAGTTAGCTACGCGGACGACAGCAGCATCGCCTTTGTTTACGCTCTCGTAGACTATCGCGAGAGTTTGATGCTGATGATCTTTTCAAAATCAGTAAACTCTGTGAAAGTTGTGTTGTTCTTCAAGAAACCACCATTATTTCCTGTTCCAATTTGGTGTTAAAGTGCAGCCTTCTTCACTTTCCTTTGCACACTTTAGCTTCTGTACGTGCTCAAACCGTCTCATCTCTGTGTCTTCATGTGATCCTGACAGTGTTTTGTGTCTTTCGCAGCTCCGCCTCACGTCCTGGACCCTGGAAATGGCACTTTGTACGCCCAAGTGAGGAAGAAGAGCAGCGAGGAAGGGGTTTCCTTCCCCCAGACCACCAGCAGCCCCAGCTGGAGTGACCGAGCTCTGTCTGCCAGCAGTGATTCGGGCCTGTCTGTTGCCTCGCAGGGGAGAACTGAAGCCAGGCAGAGCAGAAGGGCCACAGAGGACAAACGTGCCCAGGCAGCGAAGCTTCTCCCTGGGGTGGACTTTGAGATTGCTCAGCCTCTTCTGGAGGTCATGGCTGAGCTTGCCGCCTACGGTGGAGGGGACGTGGAGAGGGCAGGTGATGAATCAGGATTGGGACACACTATCAACGGAGAATCCAGTGAGAGGGAGACTGATATACTGGACGATGAGGATGTAGTAGACGGCGTGCTGAGCTCAAGGAGTATCTGCTCGTTGTCCTCGGAGAATCTCCCTGAAACTCGGACATCAGGAGGCACCGGGAACTCCACCACGCACTCCTGGGTTCAGCAGCATCAGCAGGTGACGGTGGACGTCATCAGCGACGGTTACCTGGAGGTGGATGCAGAGGAGAGGTCGAGCAGAGTGAGGAAAGAGAGGCCACCACCTCTGGTAGCTCCTGACACACCACACCGAGGAGTCAGCAGCAGGGAGGCCGTGCAGCGAGGACAACCGGCGGATGGAGATGGGACACACGGCGGCACACCTGTTGACAATAAATCTGATCTCAGTTCGTCCTGCAACGAAGACGATCTCACAACTTTGACCACGGACTTCGACGAGTCCATGGAGCAGCTCAACCAGCTGATTCTGGATCTGGACCCGACCTTTGTCCCCGTTCCCACCAGCTGTGCCCCCCTGTCCCGCTCGGCCTCCCTCCACAGCAACGGCCTCAGCCACAAGGGAAATACACTTCAGTCAGGTAAGACCAAGCAAAAATAAGCACACACCTTTTTAATCCAGAAAGCCTTTCGATAGCTTTTTGTCTTTAATGTCTCTAGTACTCATTTTTTATGTTGGTACGATAAACGTGCTGAGACGTTTGCTCATTTGCGAAGCGCGCAAATCGACAAGATGTTGCGCCAAATCCAAATTAAAGTTCCTGTTGAGATGAGGTTGTGGTCCCAATTTACTTTTTTGTTCGTCTTGGGGCTGTAACTAGTTCCCGTGAAGTTTTGTGAAATTTGGTGGAACTTAAATTTGGTTCGCTCCATCCACGTTTTGCCTTGGGGGGGCGCTATAGAGTGCTGTTGGGTCAAGTTTATGTCTGTAAACATGTTCGGGGGCGGTCTCTTGTGTCAGGCGTGAAGTTTCAAGGCGATCGGTCAATGCAATGGCGGCGTTATAGGGCACTTCCTGTTTGGAGGCTCATTTACGAAACGCACAAATCGACAAGATGTTACGCTAAATTCAAATTCAACTTCCTGTTGCGTTGAGGCTGTGGTCCCGATTTACTTTTTTGTTCGTCTTGGGACTGTGACAAGTTCCCGTGAAGTTTTGTGAAATTTGGTGGAACTTAAATTTGGTTCGCCCCATCCACTTTTCGCCTTGGGGGGGCGCTATAGAGTGCTGTTGGGTCAAGTTTATGTCTGTAAACATGTTCGGGGGCGGTCTCTTGTGTCAGGCGTGAAGTTTCAAGGCGATCGGTCAATGCAATGGCGGCGTTATAGGGCACTTCCTGTTTGGAGGCTCATTTTACGAAATGCAGAAATCGACAAGATGTTACGCTAAATTCAAATTCAACTTCCTGTTGCGTTGAGGCCGTGGTCCCGATTTACTTTTTTGTTCGTCTTGGGGCTGTGACAAGTTCCCGTGAAGTTTTGTGAAGTTTGGTGGAACTTAATTTTGGTTCGCTCCATCCACATTTCGCCTTAGGGGGGCACTATAGAGTGCTGTTGGGTCAAGTTTGTGTTTATAAACATGTTCGGGGGCAGTCTCTTTTGTCACGCGTGAAGTTTCAAGGTGATCGGTCAATGCAATGGCGGAGTTATAGGGCACTTCCTGGTTCGAGGCTCATTCACGAAACGCGCAAATCGAGGAGATTCAAAATTGAAAATCAACTTCCTGTTGAGTAGAGGTCATGGTCCCAATTTCCTTTTTGGGGCTGTGACAAGTTCCTGTGAAGTTTTGTGAAATTTGGTGGAACTTAATTTTGGTTCGCTCCATCCAGTAATAGTCCTGGTGCAATGCACATGTCTGACCACTATGTCAATATCGCATTGTTGCAAGTTTCCAGAGTTTTTATGTGTGTCAACCTCCTCAAAAATGACCGGAAAGCCACGGATATAATAATAATCTGAAGGAAAACAATAGGTTCCTCCCACAAATTCGTGCCAGGAGCCGTTTTTGGCCTCTAGCATTCGTGCTGGGGCTCGAATAATTACACCACATGCTCCTCTTACTTATCATCATCATCATCATCCTCAGAGGACATTTAGGACGAAGATCCGCTTTGTTTTTTAAAAAGGAAAGAAAAATCCTGAGTTGCTCACAAACATTCCTTTTCCTTGACAATATCCCATAAATAAAAACACACACATTTTGTAAAAAAAAAGGAAAATAATTGATGACACATTTGGAGTGAAGCACCTGACTCCACACCCTGGCTTCACTGAATTCCACAGCAGGGTACGTAAGTCGACGTGGTGTCTATTTTTGGGTGAACTGGTCCTTTAAGGTAATTATAGTTTTACACACATTGTCACTTTATGAGTGAAGCAAGGGGGAAAAACACACCTGCGCCAACAAGCTGCTGCAGGTGAACCTACAGTATATATATGCGCGCACACACACACAAACTTGTTTTTACACCTCAGTGAGGACACATTAGCGACATAATACATTCCCTAACTCAGGGCTTTGCAACCTGTGGCTCTTCAGCCCCTCTGCAGTGGCTCCTAGCAGCGTTTTGTGCGTCACATCCGACGTCTACGTCAAATGCAACATTAAAAAGCCTTAAATGCAGTCATGTGGACATGAATTACCTGAGTACAGGTTTTGGAGTCTTTGTCCATCTTTGCATCCACAGGCAAGTTTTTTCTTGAGCATGAACTACATACAATATGAATATTACTTCATTTATTTCAAAGTGGGGTACTTTTAATGTCATTCAATTGCCACATACAATGGAAGAAATAGGTCTACTTGATTCTGTTTGATTTTTTTGAGTATAAAAAGCAATGAAATGTCAACAGTTCTTATGGCTCCAGTCCTTACCCTAACCCTCACAACTAAGTGCCTATAATCTTAAAGGTGCCATATGTAAGAATGTGGCCAAAAACGGTTACTACATTCAAATTCAAAATACCGAGGTCTTTCATGTTTCCTTTTCTGACGTAACTGGCAACCCTTGGTCGCTCGGCAGCTGAGACTCTACTGACTGCAATGATTGGTAGACGGCGGTAGGTGGCGCCACATGCCAAAACATGATTTCAAAACATAAACATGATTTGCAGTCTGCAAAATATTTTTTTTTATGCAAATATTTTGTCTGTACTGTTGTTGTTGGTGAGTTCAGTTTGTTATATGAACATTATTCCTGAGTCTCTGTGACATATGAGGAGGATTTTATGGCCAGTTGCTTTAGATTTATTACATAATGCACCTTTAACCCTTAACCTTAGCCCAAGTCTTAAAAAGTTTTTTACTTTAAACTTATGATGTCCTTCACAAAGATATAAATACCCACATGAGTACACCCACATACAGACACATTAATATCTATCACAGATGAAGAGGAATATAGGAGTATAGTGTTTATATTTAAGCGTGGCTGCTGTTTGCTGTCAGGGAGGCAGCGTTTGATTAAACAGGTGCTGCTGGATAGTTCTTTGCTGTGTAAGCAAGAGTGAAGTCGGGGACCTGTGCTCTCTGCACACAGTGCCGTGTTTACACTCTAATCTGTCTTATTTTGAATGGAAATATACTGGAGTTACATCAGAAAGAAGAAAGATCGTACAAGGACAAACATTTGTTGACTCGTACACTATCGTTCGAAAGTTTGGGGTCACCTATACAATGTTTGTCGTGTTTTCCATTAAAAGTCACACTTTGATTCATCAAAAAGAGTTGCATAATGAATAGAAAATATAATCAAGACATTGACGGGATTAGAAGTAATGATTTTTATTCAAAATAATAATCTTTGCTTTCGTCAAAGAAGCAGCAAAACTGTGCTAACATCATTAGCAAACACAATGTACCATTAGAACACTGGAAATGGGCCTCTATACACCTATGTACATATTCCATTAAAAAACAGACGTTTGCAGCTAGAATAGTCGTTTTCTGATTCAAAAAGTGCTTTTCCTTAAAAAATAAGGACATTTCTAAGTGACACCAAACTTTTGAACGGTCGTGTATATAACAAGGAGTCACAAAACAAACATTTCAATTTTCGGAAACAAATAACAGGATCAAGCTTCATAAAAATACAGAAAACCTGGTGAAATTTTAATGTGTTTACTCCCTCCACCCACCACAAACACGTCCTGTTGACCCTGGCCTGTAGCACCATCTTAAAAAACACAAACTCTGAACATTATCTACGTTCCTGTTCCCGACTCAGGAACGTCATTTCCCCACGGGTGTCAGTGCTGCCTCTTCTTCTCTGTTTCTTCTCACTGTACTGACTCCTATGACAGATTTATTCGCCTGCTCCTCTCCGCCGGGACAGGACCTGGAGGGAGAGCCGCATTTCTGCAGCGACCTCCATCCCTGGTTCATGTTCTCTTTGAGTACAGCGGGTCATGGGTCTCTTCACGTACCAAGCAGCTGCTCATTAGCCTCCCGAGGGGGTTTTGCGCGATGGTCCACGCGGGAGATCCGCAAACATCGAGCTTTGACGCGAGCCGATCCGCTGCCACGTTTAACCTCTGTATTTTCGCACACCTACGGGTCAACGAGAGGTCTGCTATAAGTTCTCCTCCAGTTGTGGAAGCACAGGAAACGGCGTACACGTGTGTGTGTGTGTTGTATGTAGGTCAGTGTAGTGTCAGGGTTCTGCAGAGCTGATATTTCCCTGAAGGCACATTTGGAGCCGTAACTCTGACACCTCACCACGCTCTGTTTTTAACATGTGTTTTTGGGATGTTTTTGTCAGCGACGAGGAATGCCTTTGAAGTTTGACACAACACTTGTGTTTGCATCACTCCTCCTCCTCCTCTTCTTCTCCCTCTCATCATCCCGATGAATAGAGAAGTTGGGTATCGAGGGATCCTTGACCCGCGGAGGCTCCTTCTTCAGCAAGTCCTCTGGTGTGGAACACTTACGGGATTAGTGACACAGCGGAAAACTGAGCCGATATTTACTCCTCGTCGCTTCATGAATGAAAGTACGAGCATCTTTATTACGACACACACATGTCAGCCACTTGTTCCTGTGGCCGTGTGTGTTTTTCCGGGGTTGTCCCGGCAGCAGAAGAGTTCGATTTTATTGTCAGAGCCGAAACATGAAATTGAACATGATTCGTGCTTGTTTTCCGCCCCGTGGTAATCCTCAACTGTGAAAAGTCCTGTTCAAGATGCGCCGACGTCATGTTTTTCATCAAAAATCTTCATTCGTAACCTCCTGCAGGGACCGTTGTGATTTGCAAGGCGAGGGTCAGTTGACTGATGTGGTTTATCTTTCGAGCGAGGACTGGTAAACAGGCTCTGCCCCGAGGCCGAGGCTCAGCTGATGTGATGTTTTTCAAACCGTTGTTGCTCAGAATAAAAGACTCTCACATCGCTCTTTATCACAGCCACAAACAAACATATTGTTCTATACGATAATGAATGATCTGATCATCTTAAACTTTGTTATTAAAGACTCGAGAGAGAGTGAGATTGGGTGTACTTTTCTTGTCAAAATAAACCTTTCAGTTCAGTCCAGTATCAGAGAAGTTGTCAGGTTATAGTTAAGTTAAGTTAGATAAGTCAGAGCTCGTTTGTTTTCTTATAACCTACGATTCTGCGGCCCGCCGCAAAACAACAAACAATGCTCGACTTATTACAAAAGGTAGAAACCAGCTAAAGGAAAGACGACAGAGTTTAAAGAACGTGCTGCATAATTAAGCCAAAGTACTGCCTGTAAAATGACAAACAAGAACAGGGTTTTCTGTTAAATACAGAGTAAAAAAAACACAGGGCAATGCCCCCCAGTGTGCATGTTTTATGCTGTTCTCTAGTAAGAAATAAGTCAAATTCGTATTAAACATGTTTGTTTTCAACTTACTGCAAAGTATATGGACAAAAGTATTTAATATGGTCCCTCCTTTTGCAGCTTTAACAGCTTCTTGGAAGACTTTCAAGAAGAAGTGTTTTAAAGACTCATTGATGAGGTCAGGCATTACAATGCTCCTGTTCATTACAATGGTGCTCGATGGATGGGGTTAAAGGTCAGGGCTCTGCGTGCAGGACTCAAAGTCAAACCATGTCTTTACTCTGTTGCCACAAAGTTGGAAATTTGTCCAAAAATGTCTTGGTATGCTGAAACGTTAAGATCGTCCTTCACTGGAGATGAAGAAGAGGCCGAGAGCCCAAACAAAGTCTGACTGAAACTCGACGGTGGCTACGCTATCGTCTATATGCCGATAACCCCACCCCACGAGTAAAAGAGCTGTATAAATACAAAACCATTGACCGTTTATATCAGATGGAACAAAAATGGCAATAAAAATAATCTTTTGTGAAATGGTTTGTCATCTTTTAAACATAAGTCCCAATTTTGGGGAACTAATATTAGTATTATTGAGGTTCTTCCTCCGGGGTTCTAGCTAGCTCATGGCGCGTTTTGCTACTATGACTGCATTTACTTGAAATTCTTGCTATAGTTCACACACACATTGGCATTCAGCCGCAAAACTCACAAGGTTAGCGGCGCGTAACATCTCAGGGTGCCTTTGGGTACCCTTAGAATGACCAATTTTCTCCTTAAATGTTCAAGCTCCACACCAACTACACTTTTAGAAATAAGGGTTCCAAAATGGTCCTTCTACAAGGGCTGAGGTTCTACCTGGAACCAAGAAAGGGTTTTTCAAGGGTTCTTGGTAACACTAATGGTTCCAGTAAGAACCATTTTGATCCAGAGAACCCTTTTAAACCCCTTTCCTGAATAAAGGGTTTTAAAAGAGTTCAGGTGGAACCTTTATATAAAGGTTCTACCTGGAGCCAAGAAGGGTTCTCCTATGAGGACAAGCCGAAGAACCTTATATGGTTCTACTTTGCACTTTTATTTCTAAGAGTGTGCCCACGTGGTTGCCACTGCCATTACGCTAAAATAAAATCCCGGCCAGAACCCTGTCCTCCTCCTCTTCCTCCTCCTCTTATAACCACTTAACACTGTGTAGCATACAGAAGCATAAAGCTAAAAGAAAGCAGATGTTTTTTTTGTTTGATGGAGTGGGAGTTCAGTCCAACATACAGTAGATGAAATGCAGCATTTAAGGCTAAAAATAATGATTTTTTTCCTACTGGAGTAAACTTCAACGGAAACCCCCAGCAGCTGTGAGACAGAAACACTCACTAAAGCAGTCGGATAAAAATGATCCTTTGATTAAAAATTGCTTTATCATTCATATATTTTGTCCGTCTTCCTGGTGGAGCAGGGGGTGACTTTATAACCACAACATGTGGATTATAGATCTTCTGCGGGTGGATAATCTCCAGCCCAGGGCGGGGGGTGACGGTGGTGGTGGTGATGATGATCTGCTCACACATCTGAAAACAGAACAACCGATTGTTCCAACACATGTTCCATTAAAGATGTTGTGATGTTCCAACATCTGCTCACAGTGAAAGCTTAATCTCTCCGTCGGCTCATAAACGCGCCGCGACGGACACTTTTGTCAGAAGCAAACAATTGGCAACAAACGCCAATCACTGTCATCGCCGAGGCCTTCTGGTCACGACGGTGTCAGTGTTATTCCACTCTGTCGTAATTAACAGGGATAGACACAACAATCACTGTGGATGTTTCAGTTTCATACTCTACTGTCTGTGTGTGTGTGTGTGTGTGTGTGTGTGACTAAGTTTGATTCTTATCTGTCTTCACTCTTTATCTCCTGATCAGGGTGGAAGCAGCAGAAGCAGGTCAGCGACGTGAGTGGACTACACAGTCCAGGATGGCGAGGAGGAGGAGGACGAGCTCAGACCTTCAGGGCTTCCCCGGCCTACAGTCCAGCTTTCTCTTTCTCACACTCTCGGGTAAAAGAAACCTAACTGTTTTTCCATTTTTTTCCCTCACCTATAGAGACATTGAGAGGAGAAAAATACACAAACAAACAGATAAACTACAACTATTATCATTACAACTCAGATTCTTTAGCAGAAGATGAAATCAACACAAAGAGACATTATACTCCTTATATTCTCATAAATTGGTAAAACGACCCTCAGTAATATAACATTCCTGCACCTGTGTTTGTGCATGATTTCTTGATTAAAAACATACTTTATATTTACTGTTTTTAGGTGAAAGTCTGGAAATTACACGGGAAAAGGTCTCTTTACTATTTACATCAATGCAGAGTTGTAAAATTTGGCCATAAACCATTTCCTGTGACCTGCCATTTCATATAATAAGCTATGTATCTGTGTTTTTAAAATAATAGATTCATTTTGCATCAAAAATGTCTTTTATTTTGAAATTCTGTGAAAAAAAATCATCATAAACATCAATATTTCGATATCATGATGGAATATTGTGCTATATTCTATCACTACCCTGACTGTAAAGTTGCTTTTTTCCCACTTCACCGTCCCTTACTGACCGAACCAGACCCTCGGTGAAACCCTTAAGTGATTTCACTTTCCTGCTTTTAAACGACTGCAGAACAAAAACAGATCCGTTCGCTCCTTATCAACCGAGAAGTTAGTGGCGACATGAGAATAAAAAGCAGAGCACAGTGTGCAGCAGTTCCACTGTGAGCTGAGACAATGCAAACATAACATACTGTAACTAGAGAGAGCTCAGAGAGATAAGATTAAACTGAGAAAACAATGTGTCCTGACGTCAGGACGGAGGAAAGAGGAGCTTCCCTGGAAAAATATCAAGTAGAAAGACATTGATTTAGAGTTTAGAGGCAGACGTCCGCTAAAGGTCACGTAAAGGTCAGTTACTTTTAAAGTTAAAAGTACATAGATTTGAAGGATGAATATGGTCATTATTCATGAACAACTTTACGCCGATGACATCCTGTAATAACTCTCATTTGTAAGACTAGAAACCTAGAAATTACTTTGCAAATAACACATTATGAATGTATATCCTTTGTACCACAGTGTTGTAGTTGCCATTAAAACGGGGAAAATTACATGTGACATAAATGCCATTTTCATTTTTTTTTAATACACAAGAGGTTTAATGTCACTAGAAGGATCTCACTGTCAAATACAGGTTTCTAACTATGAGCTCTTTCGATTCTTTAAATTCATCTATGATTTTTTTTTAGATTCCAAGGCTGTCACATTTAATCTTTAACCATTCTGTTACCGTACTTCTCATTACTGTAACTCCTAGACCTTTTGTGATATCTAGAAAATTAAAAAACTATGGATTAGACGATCTGTCCAGGTTGTGGCAATGTCAACATCCTCATGTGGAGGATAAAGCGGTAGAAGGTGACGAAATAGAGCTTTGCGCACATATACTTGTCATTACGGTAGAACCTCAGGACTTCCACGGAAACAAGCGTCCAATCAGATATGGAAAGTGAACGTTATCTTTGCCTGATTATCATCACAGTCATAACGAGAGTTAAAGCCCAGTTGACTTCTCTGAGTCTCCGTTTACTTATTTTGTTATTTGCAATAAACTACGGCCAATTTGACCAATTTACTATATTCAGTTCTCCCAGAGGAGCTCTTTTACATCAAGGTTATTCATCACTGATTGTGTTTGTAACTCTATACCTTCATCCTCACATGGTTCTTTTTGAGTCCCCTTCCCCCCTTTTTTTGTCTTTTTTTCTGTTTTTGCACACATTCTTATTAAAAAAAAAAAAAAACTGGGTGGCATGAATGGCCCAGCTGTTTACACCAAAACACAGACTGTAGCCACATGCAGATCCCAAGACTGATGTCTGCTCGTGTGTGTGTGTGTGTGTGTGTGTGTGTCACCTCATAAAATCCCCCATCATGCTCACTGATTTTTTTTTCTTGTTCCTCCAAAAGCATCTACAGAAAACCTACAGCGTGGACGACCGGGGACAAATGGACGGTTCGGACATCGTCCCGCAAACGCCATCCTTCCCGGTGTCTCCTCCGACGCCCTACAGTAAGTAAGGAGGACCTCACTGTGTGTGTGTGTGTGTGTGTGTGTGTGTGTGTGTGTGTGTGTGTGTGTGTGTGTATGCTTTATAATCTTATCACCTTCTTCCTTCTCTTCCCAGTGAAAAATTTCTCAGAGTTTTCCCAGCTCAGGAGTGGAGAGCAGTGGGACCAACACAGCTGGACACAAGGTACACTTTCCCAGGAGTGTGTGTGTGTGTGTGTGTGTGTGTACAGTGTGTGTGTTTGACAGATGAGAGCCCTACAGTTTGAATCCAAACACTTGAGTTCCTAATTACTACGAGACAAGAGCTGGCTGGAATGTCCTCCAAACACACACACACACATTCAAATCTTAGTCCTAAACTTAACCAGTTCCTCAGAAATGAGGTTCTGTCTCATTAGGACCAGGTTTTGGTCTCCATGAGGACTTACTGGTCCTGACCATGTGAGAAAAGTCAACACACACACACAGTCTGGTTTCCATGACTTCAGAGGACTTTACATTCATTTCCTGAAGACTTACCCTTACCTTAATGATATTTACTACTGACCTAAACCCCATTAACCCTAAAACCAAGACTTAACCCAATTCACATTTGATTAAGACATTTGTGTTCTTAGGACTCTACACTGCCTAACCCTAGGTTTACTTTAACTGCAGTTTAAATCTTAATCCTAACTGTATTTGATCCAGGTTCCGGTTCCCATGAGGATTACCGGTCCTAAAAAGTCAGTGTTTATTTGTTTTTATACCTTAGTATGGACTACTGGCCTAACCCCTAACCCTGTGTAAACAGATTTAGGTCCCCACAACTGTGACTTTAACCATCACAACAAAGCACCAGACTTTAACCCTCAAAAAAGCCCTCTAAAGTTGTGAAGACCAGCCAAAATTGTCCTCACAAAGATCACTACTAGTGTTCTTAGGACTCTGCACTGACTTCCCGAACAATCCCTAACCAGTTAATGCCAAACCCTAGGGCTTAACCTAACTGCAGTTTGAATCTAAATGCTAACTTTATTCGGTCCAGGTTCCGGTTCCCATGAGGATTACCGGTCCTAAAAAGTCAGTGTTTATTTGTTTTTATAACTTAGTACAGACACAACCTAAACCCAATCAGGTCTTAACTGTGAAAAAGCTTGGGCTCAGATAAATTGTCCCCACAAAGTTTGTGGACCTCTCAAATATATATTATAAATACTAGTACACCCTTTGCTTCTTTGCTGAATACTGAACATTATTTCCGATTATATAATACAAATAATATACAAGCTGATGCAGGACAGCTGATGCTGGACGTCTGCTAATAATAGCCGGCGGTCACAGAGGAAGAGAACACTGCTGGCAGGATGTCCACTCACGTCCTGTTCTGGGAGGGGACAGTGAGGGGCAGAAGGGAGGGTCTTTTGTTTTGTTGGGACATCCTGCTGGAGGAGATATGCAGCTCACAGCTGCAGGAGGAATTTACTGTAGCCTCAAAAACACACACCGACCTGCAGCCGAGTTTTCATATCCGAAACGAGGGACATGTTAGGGGACGATATGACAAAGTTCTACGAGGTGTGAAATCAGTGCGGCGATGAGAGGCTTCCTGGACTGGTCCAGCATCAGCAGCAGGTGGTGGTCTTATCATGAGTGTTTAGCCAGTTAATGCTAAACACAGTGTTATTCAGACAGGATTAGTTTTACATGGAGAGGTCAGGTAAAGTAATTATTACCAGAGCTTCTCAGGGATTTTAGTTCAGTGCGAATGTACCACGTCAGCAATCATTTACCAAACCATGTCAGTGAAGATTACAGGGACTTTTACCTTGGCTAAAAATGTAAAGGAAATAGCCCAGCAGTAAATATGTGCGTAAATACGCTGTCAATTTCCCGTTTACGGATGTTTTTCGGCAAACGATGAACACCATTTCGAACCAAAAGAAGGTCAAAAGCACAAGACTTCAAACACAACGTTTCCTCCCTGATCCATTTTCATGGTTTAGGCGTTTCAACATTTTGTCTTTACCATGTTGATGGTGTGTCTGCACTTGTGATAACAGGAAGCAACGTCAAAGATTGACTTGTTTAAAATGGGCAAAAAATATGAATAGGTTTAGGAAAAGGTTTTGACAGCTGTTTTGGGAAGCGCACATTTTTTGCCACGAGGAACAAATGTGTCAGGTTTTTTTGTAGCTTAGCAAATTGTTTGCTAATTCAAAGAACTCTCATGGCAATTTGACAATTTTTCCAAAAATGATTATACTCTGGATAAAATTACGCTGCTTCCTGCAACCATTTCAAAATAAAAGCACGTAAAGGTGATAGAAGACGACATTCACCGTGGAACTGGAAGCACTTACACTTATGACATTTGCACTTGAGCTGCAATAATCTGCCACATTGGACTATATATGGAATGATATATAGTTCACAATAAAACTACTTCTGGTGCTAAATAAATCAACAAATAGAAAAAAAAATACAGAAATAACTAATTATAACTTGATATTAAATGGCGAGCCACATGAAATCAAGTGGGGGGCTGTATTTGGCCCACAGGACGCAAGTTTGGGTACTCTGCTTTAGACCAAAGCTTACAAAATTAGTAGATTTGAAAAAGGAAGCACAGAGACACTGCTGTTGTCCTGAAAACATACATCACATATTAAAGAGTGTCGTCCATCTTCACTGCTTTAAAGGGAAGTTCTGTCTGTTTATTGTAAACGGACTCGTCAGAACTGAGAGGATGAAAGGGAGACTGTTATTTGTGCAAAGACAAACGTTTCCTCAGTCTTTCTTTGTTTCTTCGTTCTTTCTTTCTTTCTGCTGGACGGACAGAAGAATTAACAAAGGACAGAGAATATCTTCAGCTCGCGCTCATTTCGGGGGGCAGACGAAGAGTTTCCTGTTTCCCACGTTAAACGGCAGACAACAGTCTGGGAAACAGTTTACCATGGCGGGACAGAACACTCTGACCCCCCCCCCCCCCTTCTCTCTGTAAATAATTTTTTTTAATTCATGTTTACAGTCATTAATGTAATCATAAATTGGCCTGAGGCGGCTGTGGAATAGTGTGTGGAGTGATTACTGTGGGCAGTGGGCACACTGAACCCCCCGCGGCACGAGTTCCCACAGTGTTATCACCGGCGTGATCACACACTGTGGTGAGTGTGATGTTTGTGTTGGTGAGGATCAAACACACAGACACACACAATTACATAAAAGTAAAAAGCTGTATATATATTTCCCATCCTTTAGCCTTTGCACAACTCGTCACACATGCTTCGCTTTGCCTCAAACTGAAGATGAACCCCACCGTTGGTGAATCTCCAAGCTCCACATGATGGCTCAGCTCGGCTCAGACATGTTATGTAATAACATTTCTTTCTGTTTATTTGAGGCCAAATCAACAATAAACAGTGATATATATACAGACAGAAGCTCTCGGGGAGCGGAAGCGTCTTTCAGAAGCCAAAAGGAATGCAGATGTGGTTATGAGCTGAGGTTGAGGAAAAGGCAGATGGTCTTTGACGCAGACAAACGCTGGAGTGTCTGACTCTCAGAGGGGTTGAAGGTCAGGGGGAAGTGCAGGTCAGTGGTTCTCCTTCAGATGGTGAGATGTTTCATGTGTGACGAATGAGAGGCAGACGAGAAAATGCAATTTTTTGGAACAGAAGAGTCTTTACACTTTCTTTTTTTATCCTGGCTTCTCCCTCTAGGGGTCGCCACACAGTGCATCATCTTCCTCCATCTTGTCCTCTTCTGTTGCACCAACTGTCTTCATGTCCTCCTTCACAACATCCATGAACCTTCCCTCTTCGTCTTCCTCTTTCCCTCCTGTTCAGGCAGCACCATCTTCATCATCCTTTGACCTAAACCATCTCAACCTTTTACTTAATCTCCAATCCGTTTAACCTGAGCTGTCCCTGGAATAGGCTCATTCCTAATCCCGTCCATCCGGGTCACTCCCAAAGAGAATCTCAGCATCTTAAGCTCTGCTTCCTCCCGTCTTTGAGACAATCCCATCGTCTCCAAGCCATACTGTACATCACAGAAGGTCTCACCACGTGGTCTTGTGTAGACCTTTATTCTTCTGTCAGACATCACCCCTGACCCTCGTCTCCAACCACTCCATCCTGTGTCTGCACTCCCTTCTTCACCTCTCTTGTGCATTGTCCATTGATTTGGATGGGACTCATCCTCATCTTTCTCTACCTATACTGTCTTTGTTGTTGTTGCCCACTAGGACAATTTTCTTGGGTTCTTCGTTTGACAGTGGCCGTAGTGACTGTAATGACCTATTCAAATAAACATACAGTGCTTTAATATGGAGTCTGTCCCACTTCCACTCAACATCTATGTGAATTTTTGACCATTCATTAATTCTCGAGCATTTATGAGGTCAGAGACACTGATGTTGGACGAGAAGGTTGAGGTCAGGTCCAGTCCAAGTTCTTCCACAACAAAAACTCAAAAGTCAAACCATGGCTTTATAAGTCGTTGCTTTGTGCACTACTTAAGGATTCCAGGCTTCTTCAGAGCTATTGCAGAGCCCGAGAATACAGTAAAATCCAACGTTCTCAGCTGTGGCTGAAGTGTCTGTTTCCAAACTTTAGGGCTTCATAAACGAGGTAATGACTCAGATACATACCAAAAAACAGCGTTCATTGAAACTTCTGGTCTATGGGAGCTTTAATACTTGAACGATTATTCATTTATACAACCATAATTATGGGAAAAACATTCAATTTCTGACAATATTGCGACACAGTGGACCTTTAAAGGTCTTTATCTCAGCAGTATCATGTTCATGAAGTGTCCACACACAGATGGACGGAGCCATGTCATTTCAGAGGTGAAGGGAAGGCAGACGGCACATGCTCCAAAACGAAAACAAAAGTCAACTCCGCTCAATTCAATCGGGAGCTTTATGGTGCACTTTATGATGTGCTGAGATCACACGCCGTCACTGTGCGTCCACACCGGCCTTTGTCACCGTGTTTGTGTGCGAGCAGATGGTGGGAGTGGACACACACACACACACGGTCCAACAGAGGGTCTCACAGAAAAGCCCACTCGTCCAACACTCCAGAGGCACCAGCCACCACCACCTCCTCTTCGCCGCACTCCATAAAAGGCCACATGTGAACTCTGACCCCAGCGGAATCTACTCTGATTGGGAGAAAGTGCTCAGCAGGAACAATGCTCAGTGGTCAGCAGGAGGAAGAGAGCGAGACGGGAGGGTAATGTGGGCATCAATGGACGAGAAGAAGGGAGGGAAGGGAGGGGGGGAGGCTGACATTCTCTACCTCTCCTTCCCCCCCCCCTCTTTCTGTCCCTCCCTCCATACAAAGCCTGAAGTCGAGCGGTGTCACAAGAAGCCAGGAATGAACGGGGAGCTTTTATTTTTCCATCTGGACGACGGAAAGGAACTGGGCAGAGTGGCAAAACTATTAATCCCCGGAAAAAAAAACTTAACTGAGTGAGACAGAGAGAGAGAGAGAGAGGGAGGAGGAGATTCTACTAAGTCGGAGCGTTCCATTCCCGCTGGGAGGCAGATCGTCACAGTAAGAGATAAAGCCTTTGGAGCGGGAAGCAGGAAAAGTGATCCCCTATTTGGGTGTTAAAGAGGACAGTTACGGGGGGAGACTTGTCTTCAGAGTGTCCCATCATGACAGCGTCTCTGGGTATGTACCATTTAATACGCTCATGCTCGAATGTCAGAGGAATGAATGAATGATTCTCTTCGTTATTCTGTGTGTGTGTCTTGTGTAAAGGCAACAAACAAAATCAAAGATTGATGATGATTCCATCAGAGGAACTCTCCTTCTCGTTGCAGGTTTCCTTTTCTATTTTCTCTCTCTTGTGTTTATACATCGTTATCTCTCCCTCTGTCCCTCCTGGGAATTTTAAGGAGGGCATACGAGCACAGAAACACTTCCGTTCTCTCCTCCAGGCCGCTGGAATTTTGCTAACACGCCCATCCAAACCTCATCTCTTTCACAAGTTCATGAAGACTCTTTTTGTCGCTGTCGCTGTCGTTGTTGATCCGACGTCGTGAGCAGCAGCAGCAGCAGTGTCTGCAGCGTCCCACAGCTGCTGGGGATGGTGAGGTGGTTTGTTCCACTGCTGCGTTTCATGATCTCATCCTAGTTAAAGACACTTTTTGGCCTGATGTATTGGTGGTTTAACCAAGGGAGGTCTTTCCCCCCCTTCCCCCCCTCCTCCATCCACACTGCTGACCTGTACTTTGAAGCGTCTTGTTTCTGTTGGGGGGGGGGGGGGGGGGGGGCTCTTATTATTGCTGCGTTAACCCAACTTCTGCCAGATATGTCACACGCAATAAAACGCCAACATCTCACCGCGCCGCAAGATGAATAGTTTCGAAGTTTTCGCAGCAGTTTCGGGCACAATGAGACCTCTGGAAGTCCGGGCAGGACTTTTCCACATTTGTTGAAAGTGGAATAATTAGGTGCAGTCGCTGTGTTTATGCTTGGAATGAGTTCAGTGACTCAGCACTTTAGCATCAAAAGTTAAATATTCCCTTCAGAAGATCATGTCAGGGACACAGACGTCTTTGTTGTATTCAGTTTCTGCCCAGACGGACCAGACAGACTGTGTGTTTTGTGTTTTTGAAATTTACTACGTAGACCACAAAGAATTACATATTTTCTCTAAACACAAAGGCCACCAAGGTTCCCCTAAGAAGTGCTTGGCAAAGTAATCTGCAGTCTCACCATTAGATGTCACCAATTCTTACACAGTGGACCTTCAAATGCTAGAGCCTTTAATTCAGTGCATGGCAGGTATCCTATTGTGATTAATGACTTAGTGCAATAGCGTTGCCAGGAAACTGCAGCTACAGTAAAAAGAAAATACATTTTCCACAGTTTTTCTCATAAAATCATGCTTATAGAGCTGCTGGAGACACTTTACAAAGACTGTTTTCCTAAGATGAGCCACATTCTTCTTAAAGACAGACCTTGACAGTTGCTGTCCGCCGCCTGGACGCATCGTCCAACATTTTTGTCATTCTGTCACTGAGAAAGACGACATGTGGTACGTCTGAAAAATCTCCTTCCAAAGTCGAGTAATGCTGGAGAACAGTGTCTGGAGGAAATCAAGGAATCATCTGTTTTGCTCATTTCATCCCAGACTGACCATCAGCATTTGCATTTAGCAGTTTCTCCAAACTGAGCCACAATTCATTACCTGTGGTCAGCCTGGGCAACAGCCAATCAGAAGAGAGGCTGACACAAAACTCTCCTGTTCCTGCTAGAACTGTGTGTTGGGTTGTGACATATAACTCTTTTTATTGATATTAAATGTCCAAATAACACTTTATTAAATAATCCATTGGATTGCCTTGTGAGAAACATCTGACATCTGCACAACTTGCAGGAAGTAAAAGGGCAAAAAAAAAAAAAAAAAAAAGGCAGGAAAATGTAAACCCCAAGGCTGGAAAATGTTGACAGCACAGAGGACAAAAAGGCCAGCTGAGGACGCAGAGGACCAAAAGGGGACATTTTGTTCCACGGAGAATTAATCAACAAGTGGACAGTGTTGTCAGAAGCCGAGAACGTGCGGAACGTAGCAGAGCATCGATTGTTCTCCACGTCAACTCTGATGATGTAACAAGAGACTGGTACGACTGCTGGTTTGTGACCACGTGACACATGGAAATACAGGAAGTTTGTAATCTACCTTTCAACCAATGTGACGTTTTTTCTATGGAGTGGCGCAAAAACAACGGGCAACGTAGTTTCTATCCCCCTGGTGGCTGATTGCAGGTGATAAACCGTGGCCCCCTCCATTTTTAGCAGTTATGGTACACGTTAAATACACCTTCGGCCTCATCCATAGAGAAAAGGTGAATTAAAAAGCCCATAACAATACAATGAATTGACCAACTGTCATAAAATTTAACTATGTTTGTTTGGCCCACTGTGTAAGAATTAGTGACATCTACTGGTGATACTGCAGAGTGCAACAAAACAGACGCCAACGCTCACTACGGTGGCCTTCGCAGAACAGAAAGTATGCAATGTAAAGCACATTTAAAAGGCTTTTTCTATGGCTACGAAAACACACTTATGGATAGTATGTTAAATTTTGGCCAATAAACCCTCCCTGATGTTACAACTCATTCGCCCACTTGCAGTATTTTCACGGCCAACCGCACTTTGGAAACCACTGCATTAGCACATTGGTATATAACAGCTATAACCACATAACCACAGTCATTAGAATGTCTGAGTGCTGCTTATAAACATTTCTTTTTGAAGACGTACAAACCTGAAAAACAAATCACCAAAAGGCTGGTGACAAAAAAAAAATAGTTCTACGTGGCGTAGATGTATAAAAATGTTCTCTTATAATTTGACTTGAATTCCTGGGAGGGGAAAAAAAATTACCCAATGAACGCTCCACAACCTGCTCGGAAACAGACGTCTGAGGTTCCTCAACAAAGCAGCAAAGAATATGACTCAAAAGAGTGAAGCAGGTCCAATATCTTCACATAACGACCAGTCCGCCAAACATGAGCTGGCTGTGTTGTCATGTGTGGTTTCCACCAGCAGGAGAACAAAAAAAATCCATGATCACTTGTCCAGATGGAAGACGTCTGAAGGATTTGACTGCAGCTTGAAAACATGATCAAATATCTGGGTCATTAATGCACTGAGTCACTGAACTTCAGGGAAATTGAACAAGAAAGTTTGTCAGGCTAGAGATCGAAGTCAACATGTTTCTCCTTTGTGAGCTTGCAGTTCCAGATACGAGAATGTCCGATATGTCGTACAGTTTGATGCTGGAGGCTTTTACAAAACGAACTGAAACTGTACGTCACGAGCGTTGCCGTGAGCGACACAACAGCGGCGGCTACGACCGCAGTTTATAAAGCCATTAACCCGTTAGCACAATAGTTCAGACACTTGTAAACACATCGAGAGGATGACAAAGTTCCCTTTTAACTACGACCGTCTCCGTTTACTGCCACTTCACTGACTCAGTAAAGCCGTCGTTACAAACACAAGCAGAAAACGCAGGAAATCTGATTTACGGAGAGGAGGAAGGAGGACGCAGCAGAGTCTGAGGTTGATGGATTTTTTGTTTGTGATCGCATTCTGATGCAGAGCCAAGTGAAACCAAGGAGAGACAGAAAACCTCTCACTTATTCATATTTTACTTTAAAATGAGGACATTTGTGCGCCTGTCATTTCCAGGTTATTCGAATGAGGGAAAGTGAAAACTCGTTGGTGTACTTTGGTGGTGTGATTCTCCTCATTGTGTTTTATTTGATTTTATGCAAATACCCTGTCCCTAGTTATTATTATTATTCATCAGTCGTTATCAACGCCGACTTTGCTTCGTGCCGCCAGACACTCACTGGTAACATGGCTGCCAGAAATGTACACAAGAAAAACAAATCATTTAAAGCCACTAAACAAAAGGCGCGCCCTTATAAAGTGTTTGCCGACTGGAGTTCAATGATATTTTTTGCGATTAGACGTCAGTTTGGAAACTGCTCATTCAAGTCCATTGAGAAAATTGGTGTTTTTAGCTCACGGGGACACCTGCAGGTCTACTGCTGCCTTATTTGGTAAATTTTTTGTTATGTAAGTAAATCCAAACTGAGGATTTCACACACAAAAATATCACATTTGAACTTAATGAAAGAGGCTGTAGATGAAGAGCTCCAGTGTGCCGTATAATGTCAAAACGGTGATTTTCTCCATGGGCTTTGGTTGCTGAGAGCGAGTGATTTACGTTAAGTGACACAAATTTTAGTTTCCAGTCTTAAAGTTAACATTATTCTTAAGATACCATAGACTCCTCAAGCATAATGTAGAATGTATGAGGTGAGCTTTTGCTATGGATTGAGTGGTTGTGGATTGAGCCATGGTGAGGTCAACCTATGAAAACGTCAAAAAGCACACTAAAAAAGTGTCCCTGTCCCTTTAAATGTTGAGCGGGGCAGAATTGTTTTAGTCTCAGTGGTAACAGGTGTTTTCCTCCCCATTATGTCCCTGTGTGAATGCTCTGAACAGCTGGAACATGCCATCGCTCCTGTCAGCTTCAGTATGTGTGTGTGTGTGTGAGTGTGTGTACTTTGTAACCTTGTAAGGACCAGAAGTCCACACGGAGACCAATATCCTGGTTCTCATGAAGAAGAACCTTTACACTACCGTTTAAGTTTGGGGTCACTTAGAATGTTCCTTATTTTTGAAGAAAAATAACTTTTTTTTCAATGAATATAACATTGAATGAATCAGAAATACACTTGATACATTGTTAATGTGGTAAACGACTATTCTTGCTGCAAACGTCTGGTTTTTAATGGAATATGTACATAGGTGTATAGAGGCCCATTTCCAGTGTTCTAATGGTACATTGTGTTTTCTAATCGTGTTAAAAGGCTATTGGATGATTTGAAAACCCTTGTGCAAAGATGTTAGCACAACTGAAAACAGTTTTGCTGGTTCTGTGACAATTATTTCTAATCTTGTCAATGTCTTGACCCCAAACTTTTGAACGGTAGTGTATTTCTGCGGAACTTTAGAGATGAGGCTTTGTTTGGACTGCGTGAATGAGTGGAAGTCAGTGCAGTGTCCTATGAAGAATAGCTGTGTGTTTGTATGTGTGTGTGTGTGTGTGTGTGTGTGTGTGTGTGTGTGTGTGTGTGCTCACATTCCTGAGGTCAGCAGGGAGTCTAGTAACCCACTGTTGTCCTCCATGTGTTTGCATGTTTCTTAAATGTATGTATGTGTGTGTGTGTGGGCTCACCCTGCACGAGTAAATGTTTGTGTGCGTGAGTGGAAGAATAAAAGTGTGTCTTTGTCACACACAGCATCACTGATCATGTGTGTGTGTTCTCTTCTCTTCTCTCTCTCATGTGGACGTCAGTGTGGTCTGAGGTAGGTAATATGAGGTTCAGATATTAGCTCCAGATATCCCTCGCCGCGCTTTTATCGATTCACGGCATTCATCTGCGTAGCGAGCGTGAAGGTATGCGCGAGTTTGCAGCCTGACTCATAGAACAGTCGCTCTCCTGTGATCGGATAGGTGTAGAGCCAGTGTTCGTATGCATGCATGCATGCATGGGTTATGAGTTTGTGAGGAGGTGGCTGAGGGTGTTCAGTCGGGCTAGTGAACGTTTGGCAGCTGGATCCATGTGGGTTCGTGCCATCTGGAACTGGTTTTGCACAGTTCGGCCTAAACTGAAGAGGCTTTGTGAGCCGCTTTAGAGAGAGAGAGAGAGAGAGAGGGGAAACAAGAACAGACAGAAAAACACACGAAAAGAGGTCTCTGAAAGAGTTTTATAGAAGAAAGTAAAGTGTTAAAGTTAAACTGTAGATGTTGATGTGGAAAATGTGGGTTCGGTTCTATTCAGTTAAGCTTAAAAGGGGCACACATGGGCCAATGAATACATTAAACACCTGTTCAAATGTGTGTTAATGCTAACGTCTCATCAGCCAATCACAAGGCAGAAACTAGCATTCAGAGAACGGTCAAGACGACCGTCAGAAAGATGCTGGAGGATTTCAATAACTCAAAAACTGAGTATTTCAAAAAACTGCTGATCTAGAGAATGGTTTAAAAAGTAGCCAGGTGAAAAATACCATGTTGATGTCAGAGGAGATTGGTTTGAAGGCAACAGTAACTCAAATAAATGTGTTCCAAACAAGGTGTGTACGGCAGAAGTCTATGAAAGCACAGCCTTAAAGCAGAAAACCGTACCACCAAGTGCCACTTTATCAGGTGTCCCGTGTACCTAATAAAGAGGCAAATATATGTGTAAGACACTTACACTGATCACGGCCTCATTAAATAGGAATAAAATACTGTATATTATCAGTATTTCAAGAGCATTAATCAGCCTGGTGTTTGATGACGTTTTATAAAATGTTCAATGCCTTCAACTCACATGAAACCTTAATGCATAACCTGACTATAAATTACATATTTGACAGCACAAATACATACATATATACACACACACATATATATATATATACATATGCATATATATATACACATATCCATATATATATATACATATATGTACATATATACATATATATATATATATATATATATTAATATATACATATACCCCAATGATACAGACACCAGGCAACGACCCTAAGAAACATCCCCGACTGTCACAGAGTTGTGGAAAACACTTGAAGGAAGCTTCAATTACTTCCTGCGGCCACTGGGTGGTGCCAGTAAAAGACCATGTACATCATTATCTTGTTTTGACAACAGTTGGAGAAATTTAGATCGACCAAATGCTTCTTATGCTCTTAACATCCTGTTGACAGTAGGTGGCGATGTGACTACACTTGGACGTTTTCTCTGATTCTGTTTTTTTTTGTGGCAAAATCATGGGACGTTTGCCACCCTGCTGTGGCCATGCGCTTTCAAGAAGCTGGAAGATTTTTTATACATTTTCATGTCGTGGCTCTTGAGATGGAACGGACCAAATATCAAGTTGAACAGTTCAAATCTGGAGGAGAGAGGTGAGCTGTTGTGCGTAGGTCAGACATCTGGGTCAAACACACAGCAAGGGCCGCGTCGGTGAACCATGGAGACGACTGAAACCTTCCACCGAGAGGGTCATAAAGAATATTTACTCTTCATCTCTCCCTCTGTTTCACACCGAGCTCATAATATTCTCCGTCCATCCGTCTTTCCTGGACATGAGTGGCTATGGCGACGGTTCAGCGTGGAGACAGGAGGTGAAAGGTGTGTACGAGGGAGTGTAGTTGACCAGACCGACCTTCTACAGTCTGGTCTGTGAGGTCAGGGGGTCGGGCTGGGGTCACTCACACAGTTTGGCCCTGTTCTGTAATTAAGGATGAGCTCTGAAGCAGCAGATGTGACAAACCACCGTGGTGAGGAAGAAGAAGAAGAAGCAGCTGCCGTGGGAACAGAGAGAAGAAAGAGGGAGAAAAGTGACAGCAACTGTGGGAATGTTTGGAAAACCCTTGCTGCCCTTGGTGCTTTCCTATCAGCATGTGTGACTTTCCTCTAAACAACAACAACAACAACAACCTTGGATTATCTCCTTTTTATCTGAGCCGAGCATGAGATTCTGTGTCTCAGCTGTTGTTGGACTGTTGACCTTTAACCTCCATAGTTGACACAACGGGTGTCAGGTTCAAGAGATAAACACTGGTATGGAAACTAAATGATTCAGTGTTTAATCAAATCTGAGTGTTCGGGAATGGCGATTATTCAGGAAATCAGCAGCAATACCCTGTTTGAAGTGGTCTTACTTGATGATTATGTGACATCATTGTGGAAACAAGTTAAACATGTATGATTTTATATTATTTCTAAACAGCAAAACTGCATAAATCATAAACTCCAAGTCCAATTTTAAATGGTTTTTATGATTATTTTTGTCTCTATGATCAACATTTCAGTTGTCGATTCATTGATTTATTCCAATCTGCAATTGCATTGTTTGTATTGTTTTATCAAATACAGCACGTTTCCCAATAAGGGAACTCATTAAATTCCTCTAAAACTATGATTTATGTATATAAACATGTTTGACATGACTGCGTTTAACTGAATACGAACGAATAAAATTATATTAAATAGTGCTGGGCACGTTAACGGCGCCAACGTTAATGCATGACGTGTTTCCATGACAACTGACTGGAAAACGCGCGTGACGTCATGTTTATGTGATTGTTAAAATGAGTCTCTAAAGTAACGCTAAACGTTAAAAACAGAGGCACACATATGCAGTACACAGATACACTGGTTATTTGTAGCGCTGCTCTTTTTGTTTAATAAACAGACCACTACAGTACGACTGTAGGCGCGTTAATGGCGCTAAAGGAAGTAACGGAGCTAACGGACCTAACTGGTAAATGGTGCCTGGACTCCGGTTACTTGAATGGAGCCCCAGGCTTGGGCAGGCCCTGGTCCAGGCACTGTTTACCAGTTAGCTCCGTTAGCTTTGTTAGCTCCTTTTAGCGCCAGTTAGCGCGCCTACATTGGAACTGTAGCAGTCTGTTTATCAAACTAAAAGAGCAGCGCTACAAACAACCAGTGCACCTGTGTACTGCGTATGTGTGCCTCTGTTTTTAAAGTTTAGCGTTACTTTAGCGACTCATTTTAATAATCGAGAGTCACGTAAACCTGACGTCACGCGTGCCTTTTCATGGTCAGTCGTCATGGAAACGTGTCGTGCGTTAACGTTGATGCCTTTATTGTGCCCAGCACTAATATTTAATAAGGCCATGAAAATATCACACAATTGCAGCTGAGATGGCATAAATTTTTTTTTTTTTTTTTACTAAACTTAAGCCTCAAGTGCCTTCATCTGATGCATGCATACACACATTCATGAACTCATAAACTACACACACACGATTCCGTGAACCACTTCAGATGATGTCACTGTTTGATCCAAAAGCTGGAGGTCGAGTCTGAATTATCCGATCACTCCATCTCTGAGTGCATGAATGGAGAGCGAGAGTGAGAAGGCGCAGGGGGGCGGGGTCATGTTCAAAAACAAGGATCTCTTTATCATGACCGACTGTGTTCACGGTGACTCATGGAGCTTCACAGGCCTCAGTCTGTGGCCTGAGGAGTTTACTGAATGACACGCTGTTGTCAGAATGTCAGGATGTCATGTTGGCATGTTTGAAATGTTCTGTGATATCACACACACACACACACACACACACACACACACACACACACACACACACACACACACACACACACACACACACACACACACACACACACACACACACACACACACACACACACACACACACACACACACACACAGGTTCACACAGCTGTTTTTCTGAGGACCCTCATTGACTTCCATTCATTTGAACAGCCCTAAAACAAAGCATTATCGCTAACCTGAACCAAAACCAGTTAACCTATAGATCACAAAAGAGTATATTGGCTGTTTTTTTCCCCCCATTACTATGTTAAAACGTCCATCTTTGAGAGCAAAAAAGTACTCAAAATGTTTAAAATCTGAGTCAATTAGAGAAATGTAGAAATGCGTTACAGTTCAAAGTTCCCTTGGCTCGTTTTCATGGTCAAATATGGAATAAAAGCGGTCAATTTGGCAACTTTGGTACAATTATTGCTACTTTATATCACGACTAAAAATGTGATGTAAAATTAATCATAACTTTGAGGTCAGAGAATCTCGATCAGTGTTCCTCAAACCTGTAACTGATGATGTTCTCTAAATGCCGTTTTGATCAAAAGCCAAAATTATTCAGTTTTAACGAAAACAAACCAGAAGATATTCACATTTAAGAAGCTGGAAAACAATCCAACAGCTTGTTTTTCAAGTTACAGATGATCAAAATAATCGACTGGCCACAATTCAAATCTTAGACCTGAACTTGAGGACCAGGTTTTTGGTCTCCATGAGGACGACCAAGTCCTGACAAGGTCAGTGTTTATGCCAGAAAATGTCCTAAAATACAAGTACTCCATGCACACATATTATGTACTGCATTATTATTATTATTATAACTTGCTCTATATATATTTTTTGGGGTTTAATTCTTGTGCCGCACTTTGCAACTGTGTTTTGAAAGGTGCTGTAATGAAGATATACGGAATTCATAACCCAACCTGGCAACCGTTCATATCCTTCAGTGAAAATATGGAGGCTATGAAAACAGCTGCACAACTGTGTAACGTGTGGTTTTCTGTGTGTGACGTCTTCGCGAAAAATGTTTTATGGACGTTTATGGCTTCGTGCTCTATGTGGCCACGAGTGGTCTGATCGTTTTGGAGATTGGGGTGGTGGTGGAGGGGGAGGGGCTGAAGTTTGTTTGTGTTTATGTTGCCTGTATTGTCCATAACAAAAGGAAAACAAAGAAAGTCTGGTTGAAATAACTAAATATTAATTGAATTAAAAATCCATTTAAACTAAAGTTAAACCACGTTTTGCCTTAAGGGTCTGATCACTATGACAGTATTATGGCATTTTCATCCACACCTGACCTCCTCGCCAAGTTTCCAGAGTTTTCATGCACATTAACTTGCTCAAAAATTACTGGAAATCCACGGATATGATGATAATAATAATAATAATAATCTGAAGGAAAGCAATAGGTTCCTTGCACAAATTTGTGCCAGGGGCCATTTCTGCCCCGAGCATTCATGCTAAGGCCCTAAATATGAATAATAATATTCTGACAGAAAACACTTCAAACAGTGAACTAAACAGTTGTTTAGTTTTTCCTCTGACAAAAATAAAGCAGAAGGAAACCTGAGAGCAAAATGACAGGTGTGTTCTGTGGAGCTGTTGATGGATTTTTAATCCAAACAAAGGCAGCGTTCCCCACAAAAGCAAACACCGGTGGCAGCTGGTGGTAGCTCCGAGGTTAAAGCCCAATTTATACTCCTGCGTAAAGTGCTCTGCTTAGGCTACGCAGAGTCCTCTGCGTCGACGCAGAACCTGTCGAAGAGCCTCTGCGTCGTCTCCGGGTGCACGGAATATTTTTTAAGTGTCCGTCACTCCGTCAAGGGACAACGGAGACGGCAAGAGCTGCGATTGGTCCTCAGGACAGGCCGAGCTAAGCTGCTCTGTGCCGGCTCACAGTGAGCACCGTGCGTCTACAGAGGGCGGAGCTGAACACCGCCGACTTCGTCGCTGCCGAACTATAAATACATCATATCTTAACACACACAGCACATGTTTAGACTCTAAATGGCCAATTTCTCGCCTCAAATTATCTTAAAACTGCGTTCCGGGACACAGAAAAGTGACAAACGGCCGCTGTTTCAACAACAACAGTCTTTCTCCCTCGGACGCCATTGCTCACTGTAGCCAAAAGCACAACAACCTTGCGCAGCGACCCCTAGTGATCGGGCGGGAAATTGCAGCGCCTATCCGTCACCACGACGCAGAAGTATAAAGGCTCGAGTGGTCTACGTGGTGACGCAGACGGATAACGCATTACGCAGTCGGAGAAGTATAATGTGGCCTTAAGAGTGCGGTTATTACCGTTTATGGAACTGTGTCTCATTCCTCTTTCTTTCCTCTTTATGCGATGACTTGTGTGTAGTAAAGGTTGATTGATTTGGGTTTTTTTTCTTTTCCACCAGATGCCCGGAATTTCCTGGACGGCATGAACCACAGCGGCGGCTCCACAGAGGGCGACCTGTTCAGATCAGACGTGTCGGTCACTCCCGCTTCCTGTCAGAGGATATTTGGCTCCATGTGCTCAGTGTCATCAGGAAGTCCCCTCCCACACACAGACAGGTACAGGAGAAAAAATGTCCACAAAAAAGAAAACGTCCCGACAAGAAAGGTGTTTTGTCAATGGTCGGTCCACACGAGAGTAGGAAGATGAGTACACACACACAGGTTTGCGCAGCTAATATTTCATTAGTTTGGGACCAGGTTTTGGTCACAACACACAAATAGACCTGGTATCTAAAGCATATTACTGGTGTACAGGATGTGTGTCGACATTTTTACGCAAATCAACGTTAGTAAAATCGTATAAATTGTCCTAAAGAACCTCGTTCAAACTTCTACAATCAGTGTTTTAAATGAGCTCTATGTTTTTTCAGTGTGTTTTATTCAATTAAAGATAAATTAGAGAGTTTTCCCTGTGATATGTGGCCTTTTCTGACAGGAACCTGAAGTTTGTAAAATCACTCACTCCAAACCACCTGCATCGTTCAGTTTCCAGTGAGAAAGTTTGTCTAATAGTGAGATTACGTCGTTTATATACTCTTATATACTTAAAGGGATAGTTCGGAATTTTGGACATAAGACCTATTTTCCAACTCAGCCGGTGAGACGTCTGGAGACGTTTTCAAGAACTTTCATTCAGTTCTTCTAGTTGCCGAGTTCACTGGTGCTATGGCTAGCGCAAGTCAATGGTACCAGCTAGCATGGCATTAAAAACACTCATACTGACTCCACAGTGCACCCAAGGCAAATCAATTGTAACGGCAGATCATCGATGTACATATCTGTGTTGAAACAAAACTAACCTCGCATCGCATTAATTTTTGAGGGACTACTTTCTCAGCAGCAGCGGAATCAGTCCGCCACTGCCATAGCCTAACAGGAAGTATGACGCGCTGCTGCTGAGACATAAATCTTTCAAATTGCAAGGTTGGTTTTATTTCAAACATTCTATCAACACAGATATGTACATGGATGATGAGTGTCGGTATGAGTGTTTCTAATGCCATGCTAGCTGGTACCATTGACTTGCGCTAGCCATAGCACCAGTGAACTCGGCAACTAGAAGAACTGAATGAAAGTTCTTGAAAACGTCTCCAGACGTCTCCATCACACCAGCTGAGTTGGAAAATAGGTCTTATGTCCAAAATTCTGAACAATCCCTTTAAAATAATCCACATATTCATGTGTTGCTATATGGAGAAGGGGCGGGGTTTGCTAACAGCAGTAATGGACAGGAAGTTAGCCAAAACCTGTGTACGTGCTCCCTCTCACTCCCTGTGTGTGTGTGTGTCTCCTCTGCAGTGCCACGCCTCCTCCAGTATGGCACGACCGCACTCCCAACTCCCTCAACTCCCCGTACCCCGCCCAGCCGTCGCCCCCTCTCTCCATAAGCACACCCAACGCCCACAGTTCCCCCCGGGGGGCTCTGAAAGGCCTGGGCGGAGGTGTGAGCGTCCGCAGCAGGGAGCCAGACAGCGCCGACTTGTCCTTGTTGTTGGGCAACGGCAGTCTGGACCACAGCCTGCTGGAGGCCATGGAGGGACTCGGGAGTCTGAGCCTTTTGGGGGACGGGGGCCTCGCTCCACTGCTGCCCGAGAAGAGGAGGGTATGGGGCGAGATGGGGGCAGACCTCGGCTCCCGCTCCCCTTCTCTGAGTGGCTTTTCCAGCCCTCACAGCGGGAGCAACCTCAGCATCCCTTTCTCGTCGTCCATGACCCCGGACCCTCTGAGGGGACACAGTGGGGCCCCGTCACCCGGAGCAGGTACAAGGATTGAGAAATGCTTCATTCCTCTCCATGCACGATTGCATGTGACTCTGTTTCTGTGACACAAGCTGGCGATAATATTGCATATTATGGCTCCTTTACAGCTCGTCAGTATTGGGAGTTTTCCTCTTGACGTGGCGTGTTTCCACTAGCTCGACTGGACTCGGCACGGCACGCTTATTTTGCTTTTCCATTAGTGATAGTACCTGGCACTTTTTTTAGTACCAAGCTAGCTGAGCCGATACTATGTGTGATATCGTCAGACTGCCGGCCACTGATTGGTCAGAGAGTGACGTCACAGGAAGAGTCATGAGCATGACGTCCGACACAAGATTCAAACCTAATAATACTGAACTATAGATTAAAGTAAATAAAACTTCATCAATCCTGAAAACTTGAAAACGTTAAAGGTGCATTATGTAATAAATCCAAAGCAACTGGCCGTCAAATCCTCCTAATATGTCACAGAGACTCAGCAATAATGTTCATATAACAAACTCACCACCAACAACAACAGTACAGACAAAATATTTGCATTAAAAAAATTTTTTTGCAGACACAAATCATGTTTATGTTTTGAAATCATGTTTTGGCATGTGGCGCCACCTACTGCCGTCTACCAATCATTGCAGTCAGTAGAGTCTCAGCTGCCGAGCAACCACGGGTTGCCAGTTACGTCAGAAAAACGAAACCTTAAAGACCTCGGTATTTTGAATTTGAATGTAGTAACTGTTTTTGGCCACATTCTTACATATGGCACTTTTAAACTGGAAAATCAAGTGAGAAGTATACTAGATCATGTTCTTTTTGACAACAGTAACGTTGCCCCCTGGTGGCTACTTAATATACTCTTACTTCTAAATTGTCCTCAGGCAGAAAACTGGAATACGACGTTCACCTTATACATGCCTCAGACCAAGTTGGTGTCTTTCTACCATCCATTAACTTGTAAAATATTAAAGTCTTTAATCTGACATCTTTCTTTCCCTATTGGATTTAGAATATTTTCATTCTGACAAATTATATTTAATTTATTTCCTTTTTTTTTGGTCCCTGACTCTCTTTTCTCTTTCTCATAAAAAAAACAACCCTTTGAAAACTGAAAATAAAATATTTAAAACTGAAATAAATATGCCATTGTTTTGTTGTTCTGAAATGTATTGTTTTTGGGCTGAAGCCAGACTTCTAATCCTAACTCGGAGCTTTAATCTGTGTCTCACAGACTCGGGGGGGAATAAGCAGGACACTGTGAAGTTTGTTCAGGACACTTCAAAGTTCTGGTACAAGCCCGACATTTCCAGAGACCAAGGTAAATAATAAATATTAGCTTTAGAACTTTAGAGTTTACAGCGTTTAGAGTTTAGCTTTATCTTTGTTGTTTTTCCTCCTCAGCCATCGCGGTGCTAAAGGACAAAGAGCCGGGCTCCTTCATCGTCAGGGACAGTCACTCGTTTCGCGGGGCGTACGGGCTGGCGATGAAGGTGGCCACGCCCCCTCCGTCCGTGATACAGCAGAGTAAGAAAGGTGGGTTCAAAAAATGACAATAACAGCCCTATTTCACCTGGTCTTCATATTATTTTTTGACATAATCGTGTCTTCGTGTCTCTGCAGCGGGAGACTTGTCCAACGAGCTGGTGAGACACTTCCTGATCGAGTGCACACAGAAGGGAGTGCGTCTCAAAGGTTGTCCCAATGAGCCCTATTTTGGTGAGAAAAATTGCGGAAACTATCAATATTTTATCGTACTTAGAAAGAAAATGATGAAATATCGGAGTGATATGTGTCAAATCAGAAATATTTCACCATATTCATACACAAACTCCATTTAAGCCCCACATTTCTTGCATTTTATGATATGTTGCTCTCATTATAGACGGTTTAGAGTGTAAAAAATGTTCCCAAACGTCTGGTATTAATGATTTATTCGTTCAACGGAGCAAAGAAACCAAAAAAAATTCATATTTATGAAGCTGGAAAATCAGAAAATGGGCCTTATTCATTAAAAAAGGCTTATAAAAAGTCAAATATTGGTGTATCAGTATAGTTTAAATTAATCTCAGTATCCACAGCTAATCCCCAGCAAAAAGTAAAGGATGAATTTGGATGAAATTTCTTGTTTAGGGATATTTGTTTTGTCCCCGTGGAGAAATGATTACATTTTGATGGTGATATGAATTCATTTATAAACAACCTTGAAAGATAAAGAACAATGTGAGGAGCTGAGCGGCCTTGGCTGAGGTTTGCTCTCACTCTCACTCTCAGTGAGATAAACAAAAATGTATTTTGTCCTACGTGTAGCAAAGAAAAAGCTGTAATCCACCGCAAATTATTGGATTTTATTTAACTTTACTTACTTAACTAGTTATAAAAAGTCTCGCTGAGATGAAAAATACACTCAGTATAATGTGAAATTAATCAAACATACACAAACTATCTACTTGAAATATACACAATACAATTTCTGTGTGATGTGCAATAAACTACAATAACACAGACACTGCACTCAGATTAAATAATCCATTGCATTTGCTAAAATTACAATAGGAAAGGATGTAAAAGTCACTGTGGCCTTGAATTGCAATGACCTCTGCCACCATCTAGTGGTCAGAAATGTGAGGTGCAGCTTGCACAGCTAAATAAAATGAACAAATGATGTCTTTTTTTATATATATATCTTATGTAGACTTTACGGTGGCCTGGAAGTGCAAACAACGATTTGTTTCAACTTTAAGTCATTTGTTTTTGTGTGTTTCATGTTTTTAAAATAATGGTTTGTACTTCCAGGCCACCGTAAGACTTCATTTAGCTTTTAAATGTTCAATGTCTTCATAAAATTCAATGAGAATTCACTACGATCGACGTATATTTGTTCTTTTACGACCATTGTGCGATGTTCTCTGACGTCTTTTGGTGTTTTTGGTGCAGGACACACTGAAAAGTTAGAATAATTGGTCTGGGTTGTGTGTGTGAAAATAAGATTATGATTTCATGAATGTTTCCCTCTCTCTCAGGAAGTCTCACTGCTCTGGTTTGTCAACACTCCATCACACCTCTGGCTCTGCCGTGTAAACTCATCCTGCCTGATAAAGGTAAACATGGACGTATGTCTTCATGTCCTCCTTAAATTGTGGACATTATAGCTGGTCTCACTACTTCAAATGTCTCGTTTATGTTCATGGTTAGGATTTAACTAGTTTTTTGTTGTTGTTGTTGTCCTCATGTTGTCCTCACGAGGCTGACCGTCATCTCTGAGGCTGTGGATAAGTTAGGATTGTGATATTTAAATTGAGGTTCGGTTAAATTTGACCCCCCCTTGACCACCAGGCGGTACCCAAGAGCATTTTATTACCTTTATTTTTCTTTTTGTACATGATTATCTACAAAAACACAACTGCCTAGATCATTTTATGCAATGTAGTTTTCGTGGTTACAATGAATGCATCTCCTATATACTTTTTTAGTCGGCTGACATTGGAAATGCCATTTTTTTCAATTTTACATTCTGTTATGTTTTTGTTTTAATGATAATAACCTCATTACAGACCCGGTGGAGGAGGTGAACGACTCCCCTGCACAAACGGCGACAAACTCAGCAGCGGAACTCCTCAAACAAGGAGCAGGTACAGAACACAGAAAACCACGGAACTCCAGTGATGTTTGTATCAGTTAAATCCGTCTAATTTACCTCTTTCTTTCTTTCTTCCACCTGTGTGTGTGTGTGTGTGTGTGTGTGTGTGTTTTGTCGCGTGCAGCGTGTAACGTGTGGTACCTGGGCTCCGTGGAGCTGGAGTCGTTGACGGGTCACCAGGCCGTGCAGAAGGCCACCACGGTCACGCTCTCCACGGACCCGCCGCCGGCCTCCACCGTCGTCCACTTCAAGGTGTCGGCGCAGGGCATCACGCTCACCGACAACCAGAGGAAGTGAGTCACTGTCGTCGTCGCACACAAACACACACAAACACACACACACAAGTTTGCTTAGCTGTTCTTCTTAAGACACGCACACATTCTTAGTAAGTGGTCTACATCCTTAAAAGTGCATTATGTAAAAAAATCTAAAGCAACTGGCCATAAAATCCTCCTAATATGTCACAGAGACTCAGGAATAATGTTCATATAACAAACTGAACTCACCAACGACAACAGTACAGACAAAATATTTGCATTAAAAAAACATTTTGCAGACTGCAAATCATGTTTATGTTTTGGCATGTGGCGCCACCTACCGCTGTCTACCAATCATTGCAGTAAGAGAGTAGAGTCTCAGCTACCGAGCAACCACGGGTTGCCAGTTACGTCAGAAAACTAAACCTAAAAGACCTTGTTTTTTTTAATTTGAATGTAGTAACCGTTTTTGGCCACATTCTTACATATGGCACCTTTAAGCAAGAAAAGAGCCACAAACTCTATTGACCCATAAAATGAAGAAAATAACATGTATAAAGGTTTTTAAACAGATATAATACATATATATATATATGTATGTATATATATATATATATCTCAATCATATACATATACATACATATACATATATATATATACATATACATAAATATATATACATATATATATATATACATATATATTTATACATATATATATACATATATATTTATATATATATGTATATATACATATATATATATACATATATATAGATATATAAATATATATACATATATACATATATACATATATATATATATACGTATATACATATATGCATATATATATATATACATATATACATATATACATGTATATATATATATACATATAAACATATATATATATATATATATATACATACATATATATATATATACATACATATATACAGAAAAGAACGATACACAACCTCTTATAAAAAAAATATAAATAAAACACAGAATTATGTAGACCTGTAGTCCTTCCACTGCTTGGAAAATGAAGCCACTTTGAAATCAATGACGCAGTATTTGTGATTGTATGTCGTTCATGATTGAGATAAAAGATTATAAAAGTGTGTGACTTCTGTGTGTGTGTGTGTGATTGTGCAGGTTGTTCTTCAGGAGACACTACGCCGTCAACACGGTCATATTCTGTTCTCTGGACCCACAGGGCAGGAAGTGAGTCCTTCCTTCTGTGTGACTTTTATTGATTTATTTCTGGCACTAACACGATCGTCTAATGAAGTTTTTTATCAGATCAGATGATCAGAGATCTTTGTGGTGAGATGATTCAAAGAGCTCCTCCAGGCGTTAACCTACAGTCGACACTTGCACGATGTAGATTTACAAGCCCAACCTTGTTCATTTTCTTTGTTCAATGTTGAGTAGATCGAGCGATTAAATACTGCAAAATGGCTTACTTGATTTGACCATGATTTCAGTACACATCGAGATAATCGTTATTGCAGCGTTGTTGACAATCTTAATCTTGCTAGGAAATAATGTGCAGTTGTGATGAGATGATGTTGTAAGACCTACTTTATAGTTTAAAGGCCACTTTTTACAATAATCTAATCGTTTCATTTTTACCACACAGATGGACGAGAGGCAGCGGATCCACGGCAAAGTGAGTTGTTTACTTTGATTGTGTACCCAGTGAACTCTTAGAAAAGTAGAACCATATAAGGTTCTTCGACTTGTCCTCATAGGAGAACCCTTTTGGAGGGTTCCACCAAGAACCCCTTTAAAACCCTTTTATTCAGGAAAGGGGTTTTAAAGGGTTCTCTGGATCAAAATGGTTCTTACTGGAACCATTAGTGTTACCAAGGACCCTTTTGGAACCCTTAATATTAAGAGTGTGTTTCAGAGCCTTTTACATGATTAGAAAACCTTATTTTTAAAAGGAACCCCGACTATAAGACTTGTAGTTCTTAAAAGATAAATGTTAGTATCAGTTATAATAAATTGATATAAAAAACCTTCTTGATGTCTTCGTTTTTATAAAATTTGTAAAAATAGTTTAACTCGTAGGTCGCCATTGTTGTTAACGTCGCAATGCACTCTGGGTAGTGACGTAAAAAGGTTGTACTGGGGGCTTCGGGACCCTGTTGTGACTGTTCAGCATAAACATGTCATCTGCGAAACACACAGGAGGAGGACAGCTGCTAAAAGACCTCACCGGAGCGGGTGGATACAAACGGAGACTTAAACCAAATGCCTGTCCGACAATTCTCCCACATAAGGAGCCTAAACGCCCGCGTGAAGCGAGTGAAATTCGCGTTAAAAAGCGGCAGAGACGAGAGACGCTAGATGCTCTCCTGAGCAGACAACCCGCTTCTGCAGTCACCGCTTCACTGTATATCCATGTATGGAGACGCAGTTGCCGCACAAACACCACCGGTTTTGTCCCACTCTCGTCTCATCCCGTCTTTCTTGCTCTTCATTTTGATGCTCGTTTTGTGAAACATTGTCAGTGCTGTCCTCCTCCTGTGTGTTTCGCTCGGGTTCAAATTGAAAAGGCTGAACAGATGACATGTTTATGCTTAACAGTCACAACAGGGTCCCCGAAGCCCCCAGTACAACCTTTTTACGTCACTACCCAGAGTGCATTGCGACGTTAACAACAATGGCGACCTACGAGTTAAACTATTTTTACAAATTTTATAAAAACAAGGACATCAAGAAGGTTTTTTATATCAATTTATTATAACTGATACTAACATTTATCTTTTAAGAACTACAAGTCTTATAGCTGGGGTTCCTTTTAAATACTTAGTCGCTCTTTTTAAGGGTGATATTTAGAGATATTTTAAGTTGTTTCTTAAAGATTTAGGGCACATGCAGTACTTTCATTCTCCCATTCTCCATGTATTTACTCTATATTTTGCCATGTATTGTTACTTCCTCCTCTTTGAAACTATGTTTCCCTCTTCTGTGCTGTATGTTGCACAAGATTTGACTTTATTGTTCCCATATCAAAGAAGACCTGGATCAAACTGAAGCAGAGCGCCGCTAAAGCGAGTACAATACAAGAGGTTTCCTCTACCTTTTTCCTGTATTTGCAAAAAAAAATGCTTTGAAAGCCGTCTCTAAAAGTGTCTTTCGTCGTCGTCTTTCCGTTCTCTCTGCCAGGATCTTCGGATTTGTGGCGAGGAAATCGCAGAGCGACACCGAAAACATCTGTCACCTGTTTGCCGAGCACGACCCCGAGCAGCCGGCAAGCGCCATCGTCAACTTCGTGTCAAAGGTCATGATCGGGTCGCATAAAAAGTAACGCGAGAGAGAGAGAGAAGGGAAGAAAGAGACTCTGTGCAAGAGATAAAACAAGAGGACGACGTCTGTGGAGAATGAACTGCTGCCACTAGAGGGAGCCAAAGCTGTACAGATGCAAAGCATGTCATCCTTCTTTTCATATCTATATAAAACGTGTATAAAATCTCGATTTATCTCGTTGATGGAATTCAGTGTCGAGAACAAATTTGACTTCCGATGAAAGAGAAGAACGTTAGAAAATAGTCTGTAAAAAAAAACCTTTTGCGTTACCACGGATCCCGTAGTTGTTGTGTCGCTGTATAGTCGTCGCACGACAAAGCCAATGATGTGGTCGCATCGTGCCTCTTCATCTGTATATTGCTCAAAGTATTTATGTGTCAAAGGCTTTTGTTTTCCACTAATTATGTACATGATGTCGTCTATTTTTGTATATTGTTAACACGTGCTGTACATACGGATTAAAGGATTAAATCACCACTTAATCCTGTCATTGGACAACTCACTTTCCCAAACCAAAGTCCATAGAGAAACTGTGTATTTTTAGTAGTGCTGGGCACTCCGTGACGGCTGACCGTAAAAAGACGCGTCTGACGTCACGTATACGTGCCGCGACACCGGAGTCCAGGCACAGGTTTACCAGTTAGCTTCGTTAGCTCCTTTAGCGCCGTTAGCGCGCCTGCAGTTGAACTGGAGCGGTCTGTTTATTAAAGGAGAAGAGCAGCGCTACAAATAACTAGCATACCTGTGTACTGCGTATGTGCCTCTGTTTTTAAAGTTTAGCGTTACTTTAGAGACTCATTTTAACAATCGGGAGTCACGTAAACATGACGTCACACGCGTCTTTTTCCGGTCAGTGGACATGGAAACGCATTGTGCGCTAACATTGACACCGTTAACACGGCCAGCACTAATTTTTAGCTTCACTGGGACACCGGAGCTGCCGTTCTACGCCTTCATCGTTTGGTAAATTTCACTGCTGAAACCAACTATTTCCAACACCACGTCTGAAGTGAGCGTGTGTAGCCGTGATGCAAAATCGCTTATTTTCTCTGTGTAGTTTGGTGCAGGAGAGTGAATGTTTGATATCGTGACACAATTTTATCAGAGGAACCTTTAGTTAAATGGATAAAATCTGTTTTTTTTCCAATCAACAATCCATTTAATGTGCTTGTTAGACTTAAATGTGCCGTTTTTGTGTCATCCTTCCTTTCCCCTTCCTTCCTTCCTCTTCGTTCCTCTCTGTGATGAATGTAAGAACATAATGACTGTTACCGCAGCTCCTCTGAATCCGAGGCCTTGTTAAAGGATTAGTTCGCCCAAATTACTAAAAACACAACTAACAATGTGCAGTTTAACCACACAGGAAGCTCCACTTTGATGTCAACAGGGTTTGAGGATTCAGCAGAAGAGCAGATTTTTTTTTTTTTTTTTTTTCTTAACACCGCTCCCACGACTGTAAAAAGAAAAATGACTTCTTATATATCGGAAATTATTTAAATCAACAGGTTTAATTTCTCCTTTTCCATCGCTGGTTAGGTGCACGTGTGCAGGTCTTAGTGCATTAGAAGACCAACAGGTTTTATTGTGATTGTAGATTAATAGTTAAGTTAGTTTCGCACGCAGACAACATAAGGCCCTGGGGCCAAATGCGGCCCGTGAACCACTTTTTTCCGGCCCGCCACATCCTCACAGTTTCAAAATGTGATTATAGTGAGACACGATGAAGAGAATGAATCCTCACAGTATCTTTGGGACCTTTTTTCTGCCATAAATACCGACCTAGAGACAAAAACCAAAGAACATTCTCACATCTTTCACATTAATAGCATTTAAAGGGCTGTTTTACAAATTTTTTTTCCCCCGACTTGGTCAAATTAAGAGTCGACGTAAATGTTTCATTCACATTCTATTACAGAGTTGGATTAAATTTGACCTTTCAATTTAATTTTTTCCAGATCTTTTACTTAAAATAAAAGTTGTTATAATTGACAGAAACACAGTGAAGAGCAGTGTAGCGCTCAGTTTTATTAATTTTCATTGTTGTGGGAATGAGACTGAGAATGTCTCTCAGATCCACTGTCTGAGGATCAAATAACATATTTATCTATGAAAATTAGTAAACAAACCTATGTTTATTGGGTGAAGTTCCCCTTTAACTCACTGTAACACACAGCTAGACTTTTAATTTTGAAATATTTACATTTTGTAGTCATTTTTTTTTGTGAATTTTTACTTCATTTTGAAATTTAAATGTTGTGCATGTTGCATATAAATATGGATTTAATCATTAATATATTTTAAAACTCTGGGAAATCTCTGGTTTTGACAGACGACACACATTTTAATGCCTCAAATGAAGATACAGGGTCTAGGACCGGAAATCTGTGCACCAGAGGTGAGAAAACATGTCACTTTCTAACTTTTCACTTTAAAATCAAAAGGCCCAACTTGCACTTTTTGGCCAATAGATGGCAGTAATTAGCCATCGCAGCCCACATTCCACACAGAATAAGGAGAGTGTGTGTGTGTGATGATGAGGTGTGCACAAACTAAATGACAGGTTTTTCCTTTTCTTTTTTGGGCAAATATGCAGTTTAAAGGATGTTTTGTGTCTTATTTTACCTTGTTTTCATCAGAAATTAACAAAAAAAAAACCGACAAAAAAGTCCACACGCAAGAAAAGAACCACCCTCTTGAATCAAATTGGCAACGTCCATGTTTGTGCGAGTGTGTGAGACACAAACGGAGGCGATTTAAACGTACGACAGGTCTCCAAGTGCCTCAGAGTCCAGATCCTGAGATACCAGATCCTGAACGAGGCTCTGTTCACGCTTCCTGGTCCAGAGAGCGAGAGGGATCCGAGGAACAGGAAGTGGAACAGAGATGTGGGGACGCATCACCCATCACTGTCCCCCACAGTTCTGCCTGGCCTGTGTGTGTGTGTGTGTGTGTGTGTGTGTGTGTGTGAGGGGGAGGATGTGGGGGTGTAAGTGGTGTTGTGGGGGGGGAGTTGGGCTTTGCCGGTGGTGGATGACCTCACCATTACGGCAAACTTTCCCACAGCCTGCACACAAAGAAGGCCGTCAAAAGGTAAAAAGGACGAGAAAGAATAGAAATTTACCACAGTGTGTAAAGAGAAGCCGAGAAAGCCAGCGGAGGGGGGGGGGGGGGGGAGAGTCGTCTTCCCCTTTTCACTCCACTTCCACAGATTCTCTGGGTTTTTGCCACGACCCGCCGTCACTTTGCTGAGTCACCAGTCGCCGCCAATTTGGACCTCTCCATGGCACTTCCTGTCAGGCAGACTCACCAGCAGAAGCGGCAGCACCTGCTAGCGTCCTCGTTGCTGCTGGACGACATCACATTCCTGGCATTGCTCGCGCCCCGGGCGGGCGGACAGACGGACGGTGTTTGGAAATCCAGAGGCCGGCTTCCGTTTCGGGAATGCCTGCCTCACAGAGTCTCTCTCTCTCTCACTGCCTCTGATCCTCGGCCTCGTCTCACTTTAGCCGAGTTAGAGTTATTTAAAGCCTGTGCTAAGTGTACGACAACACACACACACACACACACACACACACACACACACACACACACACACACACACACACACACACACACACACACACACACACACTGAAACCACAGCGACCCACAAATAAACCCTCTCCTATTTTTAATTTGGTGGGCAGGAGGGACACGACTGTGACCAGGCCGACAACCTCACTCGCTCTCCCTCTCATTTGCTATTTGATACTTTGTTTTTGCACCAAATCTGGTTCGGTTTGGATTTAGCGTAAGTTTAATATCATAGTATAGACGTATATATTTAGCATTAACAGCTCAGAGTGTCTGTTCTACTTAATACATTTATATTATAGATCACACAGTTTTTGCGCATTGAAATTTTTACGAAGCAAACATGATCTCGATCGTTATGATTGTTACAAACAAAATGTTGTTATTGGTTTATTCTCCGCCGCGAAAAATACACTTGTTCTCTCCGCTCCCTCATTTGTAGTTTGTGCTCCCTCACTTGTTCTTTGAGCCATGGTTTTTTCTCTGCGGCGGGCCTTAGGAAGTAAGGAAGTGAGGAAGCACAAACGGGAATGAGGGAGCGCAACACACAAATGAGGGAGAGCAATCGACAAATGAGGGAGTGCAAAGAACAAATGAGGAAGCACAACAAACAAATGAGGAAGCGCAAAGAACAAGTGAGGGAGCGCAAATAACAAGTGAGGGAGTGCAAAGAACAAATAAGGGAGTGCAAATAACAAATTAGGGAGCGCAAAGAACAAACGAGGGAGTGCAAAGAACAAGTGAAGAAGTTCAACGAACCAATGGGGGCGTGCAAAGAACAAACGAGGGAGCAAAAACGACAAATAAGGGAGAGCAAAGAACAAATGAGGGAGCGCAAAGAACAAGTGAGGAAGCGCAAAGAACAAGTGAGGGAGCGCAAAGAACAAATGAGGGAGTGCAAAGAAATGAGGGAGCGCAAAGAACAAATGAGGGAGCGCAAAGAAATGAGGGAGCCCAAAGAACAAATGAGGGAGCGCGACGAACCAATGGGGGAGCGTAAAGAACAAGTGAGGGAGTGCAAAGAACAAATGAGGGAGTGCAAAGAACAAACAAGGGAGCGCAAAGAACAAGTGAGGGAGCGCAAAGAACAAATGAGGGAGCGCAACAAACAAATGAGGGAGCGCAAAAAACAAGTGATGGAGCGCAACGAACAAATGAGTGAGCACAACGAACAAATGAGGGAGCACGATGAACAAATGAGAGAGCGCAACGAACAAATGAGGAAGCGCAAAGAACAAGGTTTGTCCACTGGCTCCTCTTAAGACACTGAAAATGCACTGACAGCCCAAACAAAGTGTGATCTTAACCACAACCACATCTTCACATCTTCGAGCAGATCCTCAGAAACGAGGTCCTGCCTCATTAGGACCAGGACGAGGACAGCTGGTCCTGACAAGGTCACTATTAATGCCAGAATAAAAGCTCCCAAAGAAGTAACAAATACAGTACACACACACACACACACACACACTACACACACAGAGCCACGCCCACTTTGCACACCAATCAAAGTTTGTCTACGTGCTCTCAGGCACATGCTGAGAAAGCAGTTGCCTTTACGGCCGAGCCTCTTCGTCGCATTGTCTCTGCTATGACTGACTGAAACACACTGTTTCAGGCACACACACACACACACACACACACACACACACACACACACACACACACACACACACACACACACACACACACAAAAGGCCTGGGCACTTGGGTATCAGCGTCAGTCTTAATGAACCTGTCTCCAGGGGGCGGGGCCAGGGTAATGTCCCACACAAAGAGCTCCCACTGAGCCACCGAGCCAACCAGAGGCCAACAGATTAACTTGCATTACATCAGCATCCCCACAATACACCTAATGAGGGAGGGATTGTGTGTGTGTGTGTGTGTTGGCTTTCATGGCCATTGCATCACTAATTAAATGCTGCAACGACTCACTCTTTTTTCTTTTTTTTATGCTGATTCAGAGCGCGTTCGGTTGCGTGAACGCGGGCGAACTCGGAGGCCAGAACACGACAAACGAGTATTCAGACTGATCTGATCACATGACTCGACATATTTCATGAAACAACGCCATGATTTCACAGAAAAAGTAAAAGGATTGTGTTCCCGCGTGGATACGACAGTATATCCTGACATAAGATTAAATAACATCAAGCCTATGCATTAGCATGTCTGTGCTGAGTGTGTGTGTATCTGTATGTTTTGTATTTGTATTTTGTTACAGAGCATCCTATGAACTTTAAAATTAATACAAGTGAAAACTGATAATGTGGTTGTATCATATCGTATATTATGGACAAAAGTATTTGGACGCCTGATCATTTCACCAACTATAACAGCTTCCAAACTTCTTGGAAGACTTTCCCCAAGATCCTCGGCTCGGCTCGACCCTACACGGTTGGGTTGGTTTTCCATTACACTATAGTACCTCCTCAGCGTGGTTCGGGTTAGGGTTAGGGGTTAGTTAACCCTCAGCTCGCTTGGAACCTTGCCAGAGCAGGGTGGTGCTGAGGCGAGTCGCGCCGGGACTATGTAGTGGAAAAGCGGCATATTATGTGAATTTGTGTCCGTTCCGTTCTGTAGAGCATCGATGAGATCGGACACTGATGTTGGAGACGAGAAGGTCTAAGGGCCACGGAGACCCCTCGAGCCTTCATCGTTCTCCGTCGTGGTGCCGGATACGCACTGCAATTTCCCGCCCGATCAGAAGGGGTTGCTACGCAAGGTTATTGTGCTTCTGGCTACAGTGAGCAATGGCGTCCGAGAGAGAAAGACTGTTGTTGTTGTTGTTGTTGCAGCAGCTGAATAACATTAAAACAGTGGCCGTTTCTCACTTTTCTGTGTCCCCGAAACGCAGTTTTAAGATCATTTGAGGCGAGAAATTAGCCATTAAGAGTCTTAACATGTGCTTTGTGTAACACAGCGCAGTGACGTTGTCAGCGGTGATCAGCTCCACCTCTGTGGACGCTCGGTGCGCACTGTGGCCGGCACAGAGCAACGTTATCTCGGCCTGTCCTGACCAATCGCAGCCCTTGCCGTCTCCGTTGTCCCTTCGTGGAGTGACGGTCACTTTACCACGTATCGGCGGAGACGATGGAGAGGCTCTCCGGCGACCTAGAGGGGTTTCCGTAACCTACGTAGAGCACTTCACGCAGGAGTATAAATTGGGCTTAAGGCTCACCACAACCTCTGCTCCAGTTTGTCCCAAACGCCAGGGCTCTGTGTGGGACCAGTCAGTCCTAGCTTTGTGCACTGGGACACAGTCATGTTGGACCTTCATCAAACTGTTGCCACAAAGCATTGTCCAAAAAACGTCTCTGCATGCTAAAGCGATAAGATTGTCCTTCGTTGGAGATAAGGGACCGAGAGTCCAAACGCCTGCCTCACTCTCCGCGAGTGTCCGTGGTTTGTCTCGGAGCTGAACACCGGGAAGAGGTCTGGGAAGGACGAGGTTCCATGGGAACACCTAACTTCCTGTGTGGAGGATCTTCTGTACGTGGAGGCTCTTTAAAAAGGCTGCAGGAGGGTTTGGGGAGGGTTTTTCCTGTGGCTGACCAAGAACCCTACTGACCTCCAGTGAACGTACGAAGACGGACACGGTCGCTCCCGTTCCTTTTGGATGGAAAAACGCGTTGAAAGTGTTTGAAATGTTTAATAATGTTGACTTTGCTGTTTTCAGAACAGGTACCAAAGACCAGAGTCCAGAGTCATCTCAGGTTAAGTTGGTTGATAAGTTAACAAATGTAAACGAGCTTAAGGCTTAACTCCATTACAGCTAATAAAGCTGTGCACTGTCCTTATTACCCTTTTTTATTTTGCTGCTTTCATCGTTGACGGAGTCTGTTACTGTAGGCCGACAAATCACGAGAGCAACAAGCTTTAACGCGAGTAAAGAAACAAAATATACTGTATTTGTGTACGAATACAACGTTAAACCAAGCTAACCATGTGTACTGTGTATTTATATCATTGTGAGGTCCAAGAAAAACGTACAAACCGGTCAAATTAAGGTTTGTATAAGGGGTATTTTGTCTCTGATGCATCCTCGCTAAGATATAAAAACAAGTGTGTGTTTAAAACCTATGGATACACCTTCTAATTCACATGTTTTCCCTTTGTTTCTTTCTTTACTTTCTAAATTATAGATCATTAAAAACCATGAAAGAACACATAGAATTACGTTGTAAACGAAACGCAGACACACACACGTACATGTACGTATATACACTGTATAGCCTTTGTACGACGACAGCAGCAGTGTTTATGTCTTTGTGCCAATCTCTTTCTCGCTGTCTTTTTTTTTTTTTTTGACGCAATGTATCTCTGGTTCGTGTTTCAACTGAGTGTGTTGGTTTTTTTCCTCCTTGTATTCGGTTTCAGGCTCATTCTTTCTCCCCCTTTTTTCTCTCTCTCTCCTATTTCCTGTCCTTTATTTGGCTTCTTGTGTGCACTTTAATAACTTTACAGAATGTTGTGAGAACAAAGGGGCGAGTAAGTGAGTATACGTGATTCTCCTGTGTTGGCTGTCCCGACTCCGCCCACACACACACACACACACACACACGTTTGTGACGCATTCATAGTGAGGACACTCATTGACATAATGCATTCCCTAGCCCCATACCTAACCTTAACCATCACAACTAAGTGCTTAACCCTAACTTTTAGCCCAACCCTAAAACAAGGTCTTCACCCTAAAAACGCCAATTTTAAGACCAGTCAAAATGTCCTCACTTCCTTAGATATGTATGATTGTTGGTCCTCACAAAGAGACCCATACAAGAACACACACAGTGCTTCACCCCAAACCTAATTCTAACCCTAAAACCAGGTCTTAACCCTGAAAAGGCCATTTTTAGAAGAAGATATTCATACAAGAACACACAAGCACACACATACACACTTGTTTTCATATCTTAGGGCAGACACCTAATTGCCATATTGCATTCCCGAGCCTCTTACCTGAACCATAAGCATAACCCTAACCATCACAACCAAGTGCTTACCCCTAACAATTAACCCTGATTCCAACCCTAACCCTAAAACCCGGTCTTAACCCTGAAAAAGCCAATTTTAGACATGAGGACCAGCCAAAATGTGCTCACTCCCTTAGATATTTATGTTTTTTGGTCCTCACAAAGATACCCATTCAAGAACACAAACTTGTTTTTATCACTAAGCGAGGACACCTCATTGCCATATTGCATTCCCAGGCCTCTTACCCAAACCTTAACCATCACAACTGTGCTTATCCCTAACCCTAACCCTAAAACCAAGTCTTAACCCTGAAAAAGCCAATTTTAGACATGAGGATCAGCCAAAAAGTCCTCACTCCCTTAGGTATGTATGGTTTTAGGTCCTCATAAAGATACCCATACAAGAACTCACACACACACAAACTTGTTTTTATGACTTAGCGAGGACACCTCATTGCTATATTGCATTCCCGAGCCTCTTACCCAAACCTTAACTTTCACAACTAAGTGCTTATCCAAAACCCTAACCCTAAAACCAAGTCTTAACCCTGAAAAGGCCAATTTTAGATGTGAGGATCAGCCAAAATGTCCTCAGTCCCTGAGGTATGAATGTTTTTTTGGTCCTCACAAAGATAACCATACAAGAACACACACACACAAACTTGTTTTTATATCTTAGCGAGGACACCTCATTGCCATATTGCATTCCCGAACCTCTTACCTGAACCTTAACCATCACAACCAAGTGCTTTATACAACCCCAAACCCTAAAAATCAGGTCTTAACCTTAAAAATAGCCAATTTTAGACATGAGGACCAGCCAAAATGTCCTCACATCCCCAAAATGTCCTCATTTCCTTAACCCTGAACCCTAAACTTTAACAATCACAACTGCTGACCCCTAACCTTAACCCTGATTCTAACCCTAAAACCAGGGTCTTAACCCTAAAAATAAGCCAATTTTAGACATGAGGACCAGCCAAAATGTCCTCACGTCCCCAAAATGTCCTCATTTCCTTAAGGAATGTATGTTTTTTGGTCCTCACAAAGATACCCATACAAGAACACAAACACAAACTTGTTTTTATAACTTAGTGAGGCCACCTTAATGCCATACTGCATTCCCATGCCTCTTACCCTGAATTTTAACCATCACAACTAAGTGCTTACCCCTAACCTTAACCCTGATTCTAACCCTAACCCTAAAATCAGGGTCTTAACCCTAAAAAAAAGCAATTTTTAAATGCAAGGACCAGTCTTGACCAGTCAAGTCAAGTATGTATATGTTTTGGTCCTCACAAAGATACCCATACAAGAAGACACACAACTTAATGAGGCCACCTTATTGCCATGTTGCATTTGAGTGCCTCTTACCCAAACCTTAACCATCACAACTAAGTGCTTATGCCAAACCCTAACCCTAAAACCAGATCTTAACCCTGAAAAAGCCATTTTTAGACATGAGGACCAGCCAAAATGTCCTTTTCCTTAAAGTATGTATGAGGTTTCTGGTCCTCACAAAGGAGTTTAGTTTATTGGACACACACAGACCCATCAGTATTCCCACTCATCAGCATTTCTACCCTGAGAGTTTTTTTTGGGATTTCTCTCTGACGACATCCAGCAATAAAAAGGCGAATGTTGGGAATAAAATACGTGGAAGTTCCTTCTTTCTTTCTCTGATTAGAGAAATAAAAGAACCAAAATAATAAAGAACGAGCAGCAGCAGCAGCAGCAGCGAGGCTGAAGGTGAGAGAAAGAGATAAAGTGAGAAGGGCAGACAGAAATAGAACAGGGTCATTCGGGATGGCTGCAGCACAATGGGCACCCAGTGAGGAGAGTCTCCAGTATCGGTGCGAGCTGCCCCATATCTCTGCTGTCACACCCCTCAGATTTAACCAGGGGCTGTCTGCGGGAACAGAGGGGGGGGAGGTTAGGTAGGGGGTTGGTGGTTAAGTAAAGGAACGACAGGCATTGGCCTGAACCCAGATGGATCGACTGTCTATCTCAACTCCACAGTGGTGGGCCGTTATTATTATGCGGGTGCAGTTCATGTCGAGGGATCACGGCGTTCATCTCCTCGGGGGCCACGACGTCGGCTCCCAGACGCCGTCACCAGACTCCGTAGGAGAACACGAAACCTTCTCGCGAGCATTTGGTGCAACATTTGCTTGTCGTTTCCTGACCAGTGTGTCATATTCAGCGTCTGGGCAGCTAACAGCGTGCTGACAAAAAAGAAAAGAGGCTGCATTCGTTTTGACTCGTCTCTCTCTCTGACCTTGGCAGTGTCAAAGTCGCCTTGACCCCGAGCAAAAGGAGGAGGACTGATACCGCGTGTTGTTGATGCTGTCAGGCAGAAATCTGTCTCGTGCAAAAAGTAAATAATAAAAAAAAAAAGTTCCCACACAAGTAAACTGCATGTTTACAGACGTCTATGTTAATATGGAGGTTTTTACACATGAATGAGGGCCCAAATGCAGGTGGAACAACAGGAAAATACCCCTGAAACACGGAACAAGAATGCATGGAAACCTACAAACAAAGGTTTATTCCAAAGAATACACGAATAAAAACAATAAATACACCGGGGATAATCAAACACAGGTGAAACTAATGAGACACAGGTGAATCACATTAGGGGCGGGGGAAGACAGGAAGTGAAAGTTAACAAGGTGCGCACAAGGTAGAAAATACAAAATAAAACCAGAAGCAAATTGAATACTGTATAAACAAAAAGTGGCTGGCAAAAACCAGGATCAGGACACTTTCAGAATGGACAAATTGAGACGCCTTGAGTGAGTTTAGGTGCGAAAAAGCAATAGTAAGGACTAGGAAAAGATATTTGTTTTCCTAATATCGTCAAAATGACCCGTCTCAGCCGTGAGACAGGGTATTTCTCACTGTAATACAAAAACTACATATATATATATGTATATATATATATATACATATATATATATGTAAACACAAAGAAACCTATGTTTCACTGACCGGAGAACGATAAGAGAACGCTGGATTTGCAAGAGCCTATTATGATGTGTCGTTAAGTGACGGAACAACAATCAGCCTGGAACGTGACGCACACGGAGGAATCGGAGGAAGCTGAAGTGGATTCAGTGATGGAGACGCTACGCAAAGAATACGCATGCAGTATAATCCCGGGATTAATCCCCCTCAAACACAGCGAGTTGCAGCTACGGTTACGTTACCATACTTAAAAAACCTCAGTACCCCTCTCAAAAACGGTCTGAAACACCGCGGCTGAGGACATCGTCAGTAAGGAGAGATTTCTATCGGCTCGTTTACAGCAACTAGGAGGTTTTTGACCATAAAAACAAGTTAACGTATGTAAGTAGACTCAAAAATATGTCGACCAGAGGAAAGTAAAAAAACGAGAATCTGCTCATGTGGATCCTTTTCTCCCACACAAGGAAGCCAAACAGAAAGCTTCTGGAAAGGTTACCCAACACTCTCTTGCTTTTACAGTCCATTATTGTTGCTTTATCGTTGCCGGGAACAGACACACTTTCACTTTCAATCTCCACCTTTTTCAAAAAAAGGTCATTTTAGAGAGTGATACACTTATAAATGTGTATAAACTGCAGCGCCGTGTACCTATGCTTTCATATTCTGGACATTTTAACAACGGTGACTGCTGTACATGTTTTACACATAAAGGAAATCCACCTTTTAAAGGCCTCGACACATCGAGCTTTCACAGCGTGTTCTGAACAACTACGTGAGTTGACGCAGCTGCGGGCTTTGAGCGCTGTTCAAATTTGGCTCCGTTTGCCCTGAATTCATGACAAACTGAGCGAATACAGTGTTAAACCTAAGGCAAACAACAAGGGATTTGGACTGAAATGTTTCCAACCCGGTGGTTTTTCCATCACGCGAGTGTCGTCCACACGTCGAGATACGGTGGGAACATTTTGTCAGGAACACGGAGGATCTTCTCATCGACTGACCTGTCAGCTGACACTTAGCCTCGTATGCTCCTCACATATACATTTATTAGATTTGTCTCAATGTACCCATGACCAAAAATAGTATGTGACCGGAGTTACATGTAGCATGAGTCTTGCATGTACACAGTAGCCGTTTCACCCCCCCGGAACTAACCAAATTATTAAGTAGCCTTGTCAGTCCACAGAGTCCAGTGGCTATTTAAAGTAAGGCTCGCAGGACAAATTTAGCATTACTAAGTTTAGGATGACTGAATTATCAGGATGATTGACCCTGGAGTCTGAGTAAAAATAGCTCCCAGAGGGTTCCGCTCGCTAACTTCATAAACCTACCTTGTGAGACGCGCCTCAGGGCCCGATTCACATCAAAGACGGCGGAGTACAAGCGCGAGTGTGTGTCTTATTCGGCAGTCAGCTGCTCCGCAGTGTCGAGTTTACTGAGGTTTACCATGATAATTACCAGATGTGTTTCTAGAAAGGGGCTAATTTGTCTCCCAACGTCTTATACACGACTACTGTCGATCAGGGCTCGTCTCCTCCCGAAACTCTGCAGACAGAGCAAACCTCTAAAGTTTCTACCTGGAATCTCACGGTCGGCTACCTTTTCTTTATTTTCTGAACACAGGCGAGTATTCAGGCTGAGCTCAGTGTCAGCTGTCGGCGGCTGCGTCTCCACGCTCCTCCAGACTCTTGTGTTTGCGATGATGTCATGCTGCAGCGGGGGTGTGTTGGGGGTGTGTTTGGGGGTGTGTTTGGGAGGGGGGGGGGGGCTGGAAGCACAAGGGGGCAAGATAACAATGATGGCTGAACCCTTGACCTTCTGGTCGTGACCTTCTAGCGCCAGCCGTGGGTGAAGCCTCTTTTTTGCAGCAGCGCCGTCACGTGGCGTCGTAGCCTGCGCTGAGTATTAGCATGAGCTAATGAACCGGGATCTTGACGCCCCCCCCCCCCCCCCCCCCCCGAGAGCAGAAGGTCGCAGGAAACCCCCCCCCCGCCCCGCCCGTAAGTGCCTGTGTTCTTTCCCCTAAGTGCTGCCGAGAGCTGAAACAATTAATCGATGAATCTTAAATGTGAATATTTTAGGAATTAAGATAAGAAATCATTAAAAACTGAATCATCTTGGTTTGTGGACAAAACAAGACGTTTGAGAACATCATCATTTCAACATTTTTCTTTAGCATTTAGCATTTGAATTTAATAATCGACAGATTAAAGCGGACCTAGACCGGAAGTACCAATTAACGCTGTTTTTTTAGTTTGTATCTGCGTCATTACCTTGTTTACGAAGCCCTGAAGTTTCGAAACAAACAGTTCAGCCACTGCTGAGAACACTGTGTTTTATTGTAATCTCCGGCTCAGCGAGATCTCTGAAAAAACCCGGTCCGGTTACGTAAACAGCGGTTCTCCGGAACAGCAGATCGTCCTGCTCCGGGCACTAGTCCGGGTACATCCGGTTGCGTACATTGAACCGCAGAAGAAGAATAACGTCTGTTGTGGAGGTGTTTCACGAGCGACAGTGTCTTCTGACTCTGGGTCTGACTCCGGGTCAAAGTCATAAAAGAGACTGCGGCGGGGAGTCGTGAAGAAGCTATTTTTAAACATTGTTAAAACAATGTTTTGATAATGAGTAGCAGTGCATCCACCGCTCCAGAGGGGGGAGCTGCGCTTCTGAGAGTGGGTGTGCTGAATATGTCACTTCCGGGTATTGGCCAATCACAAGACAGTTGGGAAGGCTCTACACTGGCTGGCCAATCACAACACACTCTGTCTTTTGGGTGTGAGATTTCAGTCTGAAACACCGCGGCTGAGGACATCGTCAGTAAGGAGAGATTTCTATCGGCTCGTTTACAGCAACTAGGAGGTTTTTGACCATATAAACAAGTTAATGTATGTAAGTAGACCTCCATAACTCACATATATGTGCAACAGGACCACTCTATGTGAGCTTTAATCAATTATGAAGCTCTAGTGCTGCCATATCTGTACAGTACGCCCTGGCGACAAAAAAACCGAAAGAGCAAAAAAAAAAAATGGAAAAACACTCCCGCGGTAACCTGACGCACATTCACACACACTTCGGCGAAAACACACTAGCGCTTGACAACAAACACAGGAATGCACGCATGAACGCACACAATCCCATCCAGGTAGAGTTTCATCCAAAAACGTAAACATGTCCACTCAAAGAAAAGCGACACACCCTCCCCGGGGACACATTCCTGTATCCTGAGCCCTGCGGCTGATAAGCGCCTTGTGTGATGCGGGACACATGGGCCGATTCCGGACTCATTCAGTACCTGGGAAACGCTCTCCGCTCTCCGCTCGCCACCCCCCACCCCCCCTCCACCCCTGTTCCCCAACTCCTTCTTTGGGAACAAACCCAGCCTTGTGCAACACCCAACAATGTCAGTGACACTCACTGCCACTAATTGTTAGCTCACAATGCTTCCTGGTATTGTGTTCAACAATGCCCACTCTGTATAGAGAGTCTAACCTACTTGTATTGTCGCTAATTGGTTTCTTGAGAGGAGGAGAAAATGGGGAGAGAAAGGGAGAGAGGAGATGTTTGGTAATGGACTGCGGTTTCACTGGAGTTGCCAGTAAATAGAGTTCACAAAGGGCTTTGTGGGGTCGAGGGCCGAGGGGTCAGAGGTGGAAAAGAAGAGGCGCACCTGCACTCTCCACAGGGCCCCGACAATGAGCTTATTCAGCTGCTGCTGCTGCTGCTGCTGCTGCTGCCGCGGAGGAGGACGGAGGGAATTTAAAAAGGTCTGTCCTGTATCTTCACGAAACTCTGTTGTTCTGAGAGAAAAAGACAGAAAGCGAGGAGAAAAAACGATGACGAGAGAAAAAAGTGAGACGGGGAAGAAAGAAAGAAAAGGGACGGGACGAGGTTTGAGAGTGGGACGATACGTGGCGCTGGGGGAGGGGGGAATGAAAGGAGGAGATGAGTCGGGGATTTGTAAGAGAAGAAAAGGAAGGGCAGAGAAGTGGAGGTGGAGAGGGACAGTAAAAGAAGGGTGATATTGCTGCTTCGATGAGGACGGACGGAGAAGACAATTCTTCCACATTTATACTTTTATTTAGTCTTAAAATACTTTACTTTTGCCACGCGCCAATACTCTCAGGACTGTTTTCTTCCAATATTTAGATTATGGGCAAAAATGCACCATGGTCCCTCAAACTAAAGTCAATATTTATGTCCATAAACATGAAAATGACAAGTTGTTGAGTCTTTTATTTATTTTTTTGGGGGTGGTTTTTTCAGGTGATGAATCTGAGGTTCTGTTAATTTGCATGTTTCTGAGGCTGGTAAATCTAAACTGTCTCTGAGTGTAACTTTCTCAGTTTTGCAGCGGAAAACACAACAATTATGTTGAGTTTTCATGAATAAGAACAAACAAGTAGAGCTGAAACTCTATTAATCTGCGTGGCGTCATGTTTACGTGACTCCCGATTGTTAAAATTAGTCTCTAAAGTAACGCTAAGCTTTAAAAACAGAGGCACACGTACACAGTACACAGGTACGCTGGTTATTTGTAGCGCTGCTCTTTTCGTTCAATAAACAAACCGCTGCAGTTTGACTGTAGGCTAACGCTAACGACGCTAAAAGAGCTAATGCAGCTAATTAAGCTAACTGGTAAAAGGTGCCTGGCCTCGCCGTGGAGTCGTACCTATGTTCCCCAATCGGGGAGCATCTGACCTATGTTCCCCGTTTTTTTTCCCAAAAAAGGTCCTATGTTCCCCTGTCACATACAAAGCGGGGGAACATAGGACATGGGGAACATAGTTATGGCCCCCTCGCCATTAACTGCCTTAACCTGTCCAGCACTGTTAATGGATTACTAAATGAATCATCAACTATTTTGATAATCGATTAATCTTTTTATGATTAAAACAACATTTCTGATTGTTTTAGCTTCTTAAAGGGACACTGTGTAGTATTTATGGGTTTATATAACCCCCAAATCCACTTTTTTATACATATTATGTGCTCCTGTATTGTCTAGTCGCTGTATAATAATGTAAAATAACATGGTCGCGGGCCGCGGTTGCATAGCCATTAGCAGCGAGACGCCATGTTTCTACGGGAGCCTGTAAGGACAAATGCGAGTGAACAAATCAAGCGTCTCTTTACTTGTAGCGGAAGTCCCGCCTCCACTCTCTCCGCTTCGTCTGCTACGGCCGCGGTAGCTCGCCCTCTCCCTCACCTCATTAACCTCATCTGCTGACACGGAGAAAGACGACGAGGACGACATTTGACCAGCTGATGACACCGTAGCGCTCAGGGAAGGGAGGGGGTGAGCAGAGGAGCAGTTCTTTGTTGTAAATTTCAGCCTCTCCTCTAGATGGCACTATAAACTACTTACTTCACCTTTAAATGTGAATATTTTCATAGTTTCTTTGCTCTATATAACGAAGAAGAAATCATTAAAACTCAATCAGTTTCAATCACGAAACAAGACACTGCAGAACATCATCGTTTCCAGGTTTTTAATCGTTTTGACTCAATTGATCGATTATGAAAACAATCATTAGTTGCAGCTCCACAAACGAGCCACAAGCACCTGATGAAAAAACAACAGGTTTGTCTTCTCCATCCAATTTAATCTGGTTGTTATTAAGGTTTTTTTTTTATCACTTCTGTCACTTTGGAGCACCTGCTGTAACAAATAATGTTTATTCTCCTCTAAATAAACCTTTCATTTCCTGCCTTGGAACGATTCCCCCCTGTCAATTTATCTCCTACATGTCCATGTACAGTTTGGCCTGATTGCTTTGAGCTTCATCACTTTACTTTCCTCTGAGCTCCAGAGCGTAAATCATCCTCCACAAGTCACAAGACTTTTTTTTTATTTATCCACTCGTCATCCTTTCAGATTTGAACTTGAGAGAGAGAAGCTCACGCTGATAAACTTTGCACAGTTCAACACACTCCTCCACTTCTTTGTACCTTATAAGGACACGGAGCTCATAACGCCGGGTTTTTCAGTGCATTTGAGAAGCAAAAGAAAAAAAAGAAGAGAAGGAGTTAAGTACTCTAAGTTAAGTACTCTCTACTATAGTGAGCTTATTTGGTGTTTTTCACCTGATGTTTAAAACTCGGCGGACGAATAACAGAACTGTATGTATCATGTAGTCTTTTGCCACTCGTTCTCTCTCTCAGTTGTTTTCTTAATCCATTTTTGGTATCTTCTCTTGTTCTGTGGCCTACTTTTTCTCTCTGTGTGTGTGTGTGTGTGTGTTGCTCCAAGGAATCTGCACTAACTTTTTTTTAATCAGAAACAACAGATAACTCTTCCTCCGTCTTCCCCCCCCCTCTTTCACACAGACGTACGCATCTATAAACACGCATTCAAAGACGACACACACACACACACTTACTGAGACACACACACACACTCCTGTGTTGTTATATATTACCGTGAAGTCCCAAGGCCATGTTTTTGTTTCCGTTGTAAATGTAACAGGGGTAAAAAAAACAAAAAAAAACACTGCTGACAGCAAAGTTCAGACACTGGAGACACTCAGTGGATATAAAGGTGTGTGTGTGTGTGCGATTAAAACTCGCTCACACCAGGAAAAAAATTAAAGTAGTGTTGGGCGTGTTAACGCGATATCGGCGTCAACGTTAGCGCACGTTAACGCATGGCGCGTTTCCATGACGAGACGCACGTGACGTCATGTTTACGTGACTCCGCATTGTTAAAACAAGTCTCTAAAGTAGCGCTAAACTTTAAAAACACAGGCACACATACGCATGACGTCATGTTTACGTGACTCCCGATTGTAAAAATCAGTCACGAAAAGTAACGCTAAGCTTTCAAAACAGAGGCACACAAAGCTAACAAAGCCAACTGGTGAACGGTGCCTGGCCTCACCGTTAACTTGCCCAGCACTACTAATCGATAAGTAATGTGATTGTCAGGTTTACGTGACTCCGTATTGTTAAAATTAGTCTCTAAGGTAACGCTAAGCTTTTAAAACAGAGGCACGCATATGCAGAGCACAGGTACGCTAGTTATTTGTTAGCGTTGCTCTTTGCCTTTAATAAACAGACTGCACCAGTTCAACTGTAGGCCAACGCTAACGGCGCTAAAAGAGCTAACGAAGCTAACAAAGCTAACTGGTAAACGGTGCCTGGCCTCGCCGTTAACTTGCCCAGCACTACTAATTGATAAGTAAATTAATCGTCATGTTTACGTGACTCCACATTGTTAAAATTAGTCTCTAAAGTAACGCTTAGCTTTAAAAACAGAGGCACACATACGCAGCACACAGGTACGCTAGTTATTTGTTAGCGCTGCTCTTTGCCTTTAATAAACAGACCGCACCAGTTTGACTGTAGGCCAACGCTAACGGCGCTAAAAGAACTAACGCAGCTAACGCAGCTAACTGGTAAACGGTGCCCAGCACTACTAATCGATTAGTAAATGAATCGTCATGTTTACTTACGACATGTGACTCTGCATTGTTAAAATGAGTCTCTAAAGTAACGCTAAACTTTAAAACCACAGGCACACAAACGCGTACACATACACAGGTACGCTGGATATTTGTAGCATTGCTCTTTTTGGTGCTAAAGGAGCTAATGCTGCTATCTGGTAATCGGTGCCTGGACTCCGGTGTCGTGGCACGTAAACATGACGTCACGCTCATCTTTTTCCGGTCAGTCGCCATGGAAACGCATTGTGTGTCAACCTAGCACTAAATTAAAGATTGTGCAAAGTGAAAAATGTACGAAAACCACCTCACCGACTTTTTAGTAAATAAATAATTTTGTTAAAAAAGTGACTAAATAATCATGTGGGACATATACAGTGGGATTTAGTGGGGACCAAAGGCCCAGAATGGTGCTATAAATGTAATATAAATGGGAATACTTACATAGAATACAATGGCTATAAGAATGTACAATATAGATATATATATACTTCTTTCCAGCACAGCACAGTGTATTTTTGTGACTTCTGCGCAATTATTGCTACTTTATATCACGACTAAAACTGCAATATAATAGAAAATGAATCAGAACTTTGACGCAACAACATAAGAGAACATTTGACCAACCAATAAACACACTCACGTGGGTGCACTAAAGGGTTAAAGATCGAGATTGAGACTCGTCAAGGTTTCATCTATTTTCCAAGACTGACCTGTCCGAGAAGGCAACAACACACAGATTACAACACAAACAAGACAAATACAACGAGTTTCCCTCTCCATCCCTCAGAATCGACTTAAACTCCCCCACAGAGATCCGTTCTGACGATTTCAGATCAGACTGTAAGTTATTACATATTTAAAAGTTCTGTTATCGCTCTCCGGACCATCATCAATTTTGTCTAAAGAACAGAATGAGAGCAAAGGCCGTGCTGGTTTTGGTTTCTCCACATTGTAGGTGGACAGATAAGGAGGAACATGGCCAAGAATAGCTTAATATGCAAAGATCGACTAAAGCGAGAGCATGCGTACAAACTTTATCCAGTAATAAAGCACGGTGGTACACAGTGTCTGTTTTCTTTAGATAATGTTCAGGGTCAGTAAAAGAAAAAAAAAAGTTGCTGATACCAAATCTCGTCTCGTCTTGTGGGAGAATTTGGATTTGTTCCTAAAAAAAGAAACCCTTGAAAAGCTTGACCTTCAGCTCAGGGACAAGCTTCTCCATAGAGAAGAAACTAAAACACTGCTGGTTTAGCTTCATTTTGACTCATCTTTAGGACTTTTGAAGTAAGTCGCAGAGGTTTTCTGCGTGTTTTTACATTGGGATGAGACACATTTTATTGGGACATCTCAGCTTACTCGTAAACCAAAGGTAGGTGGAGGCGGAGTTACTCATGAGTGAACACTGATGATAGTTATGATAACTATGGCCCCAGTGCGTCATCCAGTCACTGTTTCGTTGACGTCAAACCATGAAGAAAAACGTACGTCAACGCCCCCTGAGAACGTTTAAAGGTAAAGTAAGTAGTTTATAGTGCCATCTAGAGGAGAGGCTGAAATTTACAACAAAGAACTGCTCCTCTGCTCACCCCCTCCCTTCCCTGAGCGATACGGTGTCAGCAGCTGGTCAAATGTCGTACTCGCCGTCGAGTGGAGGCAGGACTTCCGCTACAAGTAAAGCGACGCTTGATTTATTCTCTTGCGTTTGTCCTTACAGGCTCCGGTAGAAACATGGCGTCGTGGCAATGCAGTAGTGGCCCGCGACTATGTTATATTACATGACTTTTTGAAACACTACGAAAATTAAACACAAACTATTATACAACGACTAGACAATGCAGGAGCACATAATATGTATAAAAAAGTGGATTTTGGGTCATATAAACCCATAAATACTACACAGTGTCCCTTTAAGTCAACAAACTATGACGGAATCCACTGATCTACACAAAAATGCTAGAGCTGGACGAACTGGGAAGAGAACCAATCAGAAGAGAGGAGGTACAGAGGTTAGGTTCATCTACACAGATGGAAGAAAGCGACAGAAATGACGGCGTTCGGAAGAAAGAGAAGAGACGACGTGGTTGAATTTCACGTACGGTTTCACGGAAAACAAAACCACCAAAGGAGTCATCCAGAAATCCATGTAAAGATTCTGTAAAGTTGGTTTTATCAGTTTAAGCTGTCGCTAAATTTCAGAAATCCACACTGCTAATTTTGGATTTTAAATAAAAAATGTACATGTTGAAGATAATAAGTCCAAGGGTGAATTCCAATTCCTTGCTTAACCCTCAATCTCAAAAATGCGCTCCCTCTAGTGCAAGTGCTGTCCCCATTCTCATAAAAATTAAGTTGAAGGGCAAGTTTAAGGGCTGTATCGCCCTTAATATTGAGATTTTCCGAGACCACCCTTGGGAGCAAAGGCTACCCAGAATGCATTGCGGGTTTTCACATAACAAAGATGGCGCCGAAAGCAGCGAAAAGAGTACGCTACAGATTAAGTATTTTCTTTGTTAATAGAGATATAAAAATGATGGAAAACATTGTATTATCTTAGTTTAGGCTCATATTATGGATTACTGACGTCATTGTTGCGTAACATTTATTTTACGATCTTTTCTCAATAGCCGGCCGGTGCGGACAAGCGATGGTTTGCTATGGTTTACTTTCCAATAAGCCGTGGTGTGTGGTAACTGTCAGCTGAATATGTCCGTGGTTGTGGTATTTGTATGAGTATCATCTTATAACTAACTGACAACCTAATAACTTGACTGACAAACGGATCGTAATAAATAATCCTGACGTAAATGTGTTCTTCTTCTTCTTCTTTTTTGGAGTTGACAGACTGGACGCAGCTTTCGCGTTATTCTGCCCCCTACAGTCTGAAGACGTATCTGCATTTACGGGGTGTTCCCTTTCTAAGTGACAAAATAACCCTCAACACTTGGTTTTGAGGGCCAGTTAAGATTAAGGGTTGAGCTTCAGGGTTAAGATAGGAATTGGAATTGGCCCTATGTGTGATGTTTCACTGTCTTCAAATGAAAAACAAACTAAATGGATGGTAAAGACAAATAAAAAATGTTTGCTATCAAAAGAATGATTACTGTATTACTGATCTATGCTGTAAATTCAAACCTTACTAATAAAAAAAATAATAGATGTCAGAGAAATATTTAAATAATACAAACAAAACCATTATATTTCAGAATAAATCATCTCAGACGACTAAAATATGACTGGAAAAACTGCGTCCAGATACATTTTCAGACACAGAAGCCGTTTCAGTCTGTACTACATCACTTTATTTTCACTATTTTCTGACATATATATCATTTATGAAGTGGGAGAAACCTGGCGGTTGCTTTACACGATCTTTAGGATCCTCAGAAACACAGCATGTCCAGCAAATTGAGATATTATATATATATATATATATATATATATTACAGTATATGCTATGTCTGGTGAGCTGTGGGGCTTTTTATGTTTTAAACACATTTCAAATGCCATGAGAGATTAGGAAATAATGAGAAATCTGAAGGTTTACTGTATGTTGTGATTGATCACCTACACATGTTCCACTTTATCACAGGGTGAAACACACACACACACACACACACACATATGGACATATGGAGTGAAGGTAACATGCACAGGATTAGGCTGTAACTTACACACACACACACAGACACACAACCACAGTGTGTACATGTCTGACATGTTCTCACACCTACTGGAAATATTCCGTGTGGTTTAGGTGAGGACCAGAGCCAGAGGAGAGCAGCAGTAACACTTCATCAGCTGAACTGTCTCGCTGTGAATTTATTCTATAAAAACAACTATCTTCTATTTTTCCCTTTAGTTTTAGTTTTTATTGAGTATTTGTTGCAAAAACGTAAAAACGGGACTACATTATGAGGCAGAACAGAAAGTGTTTCTCACGTTGTTCAATCAATGCCGGTCGCTCGGGTGGAACTGAAAAGAACGAGGAAGCAGGAAATGAATGAAGTCACAACATGATTGTTTTCAAACGTCTCCATTTCTGCCCGGTGCTTATGGAAATGCAGCCTCACACTTTTCAGCAGGAAGACTGAGACACAGGAGTGCAGGTGAGGTTTAAAAGCACTTTGTTTGAGAAGTGACACATAAATAAAGATTATTATTATTATTATAATTATTATAATATAAGTGCATCCACTTTATCCTCTGTGAAATATAGTTAGAGGCCACGTGTTGCCAGAGATGGAAAGAATACTGAAATATTCTACTTTACCACTATTTTGATAACATTTTACTAAGTAGAAGTACTGAACGTCTAAAATGTACTTGCCCTGATCATTCACCTGTCCTCCTCATCATTCACCTGTCCTCACCATTATTCACCTGTCCTCATCATTCACCTGTCCTCACCATTATTCAACTGTCCTCATCATTCACCTGTCCTCCTCATCATTCACCTGTCCTCACCATTATTCACCTGTCCTCATCATTCACCTGTCCTCACCATTATTCAACTGTCCTCATCATTCACCTGTCCTCCTCATCATTCACCTGTCCTCACCATTATTCACCTGTCCTCATCATTCACCTGTCCTCACCATCATTCACCTGTTCTCACCATTATTCACCTGTCATCATCATTCACCTGTCCTCACCATATTCACCTGTCCTCACCATATTCACCTGTCCTCACCATCATGCACCTGTCCTTACCATATTCACCTGTCATCAACATCATTCACCTGTCCTCACCATCATGCAACTGTCCTCACGATCATTCACCTGTCCTCACGATCATTCACCTGTCATCATCATTCATTCACCTGTCCTCAACATCATTCACCTTCCATCATCATTCAACTGTCATCATCATTCACCTGTCCTCATCATTCATTCACCTGTCCTCATCATTCACCCGTCCTTTCTGGTCCTTTTATGGCTAAATAAAGCAAAAAAAACAAAACAATCGAGATGGAAATTTTGAGGATTAGTTATTAAAGGATACAAATAAATAAAAACTAAATACATGGCTGTTTAACCTTGGTTTGAATGTAATTTTTTGAGCAATGGGAATGTGTTAAAAGACGTTCTGTTAAATCTCACACGACACGACCACGTTCAGAGAGAACGAGCAGAATCACAACATCCAAAATAAAACTCTAATGTTTTTAAAACGCCTATAAACTTAAATAGAGTAGATGTTGACAGATCTATACAGTAGAATAAATATAAGCAGTGAAAGACACAGAGGCAGGAAAAGAAGGCCGATTTTTAAAAAAGGGGGGAGGGGTTTGGTGTAGAGAGCAATAAAGGGTGAATGGGTGAAGGGTTTGTTATGTGTTTGTGCACAAGATAGTGAAGAGAGAGAGGCAGCGGTGAGAGGTGTCGGTGCTTTTTAAAATAGACTACGTGGAACGCCAAATCCCCCTCAGCAGCACAGATCAGCTGACTGACCAACTGATGGACGGACACTTGCCAAGGAGTAGGTGTGGGGGCTGGAGGAGAGAGCAGAGCTTAGAACTCTCTCCACTGACACATTCACCACATACAGACAGTCGTCTTTCTCTGTCCCTGCCAATACTGACAGTGTGTGTATACATGTCATTTTATAGCTTTAACAATATCAGACTTTTCACCTTTTAATGAAAAAGAATCTTCAACCGCAAGTCTCTCTTGATCTTATCCCTAATAAACTTGCTCAACAATTTTCTCTTTGGTATTCTCGTACTTTAGTATTCAGTAAATCACAGTACTATATGGTAATAATCATCAACAACAGGGGTCTCAAACTCAAATGACCTGGGGGCCAATGCGCATCTACTGTGGCCAAGAGCAAAAGGTGGTAAAAATAAACAACAACTTTACAATATTGCGTTTACAATATTGCATCATGATATCACACATATACTTGTATACTTAATACTGTATGTATTAATATCAAAAACAGACATTAATTTTAAATCACATAAATAATGTGTGGACAACTGTAATTAAAATTCGCACCAGGAGCAGTCTCGGCCACTGCCATTCGTGGCTCGGGCCCTAACAAGTGTATTATTATATGTAATTGAATGTTGTATATGATACATTTAATAATGGGATAATTATGACCAAATGTCTTTTTATTACTATTATAAAAACATTGCTAGCACACATGTATTCGTGTTTGCTAACATAGCAAATTCAGCCATGTTTTCATTATAACATGATATTAAAGGGGAAATAAGTAGTTTATAGTGCCATCTAGAGGAGAGGCTGACATTTACAACAAAGACCTGCTGCTCTGCTCACCCCCTCCCTTCCCTGAGCGCTACGGTATCCGCAGCTGGTCAAATGTCGTCCTCGTCGTCTTTCTCCGTGTCAGCAGATGAGGTTCGTGAGGCGAGGGAGAGGGCGAGCTACCGTGGCCGTAGCAGACGAAGCGGGGAGAGAGGAGGCGGGACTTCCGCTACAAGTAAAGAGACACTTGTTTTGTTCTCTCGCGTTTGTCCTTACAGGCTCCGGTAGAAACATGGCGTCTCGCTGCTAACAGTGGCTATGCAACCGCCCTCCGCGGTCATGTTATTTAACATGACTTTTTGAAACACTACGAAAATGAAACAACAACTATTATACAGCGACTAGACAATGCAGGAGCACATAATATGTATAAAAAAGTGGATTGTGGGTTATATAAACCCATAAATACTACATATTGTACCTTTAAGTGGGGGGCCACATGTAATCGATTGGGGGACGCATATGGCCCCCGGGCCCTCAGTTTGAGACCCCTGATCAACAACAATAGTTATAATAATAATATGAACAGAACAGGATCAGAGGATACATGCTGTTGAATTGCACGTCTATAGTCTGTGTGGGGCCAATTTGTCCCCTTCCGCTGGTAAGCTAGTGACATTTGAGCTAGCATTGTTAGCTCGGAGTGCGGCAGAACTGCTAACCCGTCGGTGTTTCTTGCTCGTGGCCAGGGTGGGGTCCTGAATTGTAGGCGTTGCCATCATCCTTATCCCAAAAGCAGCGGCAAGCCTGTGGTTTTGTGATGCAATGATTGCTAGATGGGGGCAGGTGGCGCCACATGCCAAGTGCTTTTGTCCATTTTTACAGAATAACTTACAATTTACTGCATGTTAAAATAGTGTATTACCAATTTAAAATGAAGGAAAACCGAGAAAAAACACTGTAGTTGTAGATAAACACCAGTTTTTGGTGTAAAATTGGAACAGTATCGAACATATTTAAAATAAAATGAGTTTGTGTCTCAGTGTCAGGCCAAAAATTGGAAACTATGTTCAGGCCTTTTGTCCAACTCGCTCCTCTCTGGTGACAAAGACGCTGGTTCGCCGGCTTCCTGAAACAGCGCAAGTGAAATTACCGTAATAACCACATGTTGACTTTCAGAAACCGTAATTTTACTGACGTGTCGTCAGCGATCCACTGTGTTAGACGGTTTTAACACTACAGTTCCATTGATGGAAGCTGTGGATAGAGTTCACACGGAAATGCTCCAGAGTTCATTTGCTTGCGGTCTGAGATCGCGTCTTTAAAGCGGTCCAGAGTTCGATTGTTTGGTCCTAAGAAGTTTACTGTAGATGCACCAGGCTGTGAACACAACCTTAGTGTAACTTGGGACATTGACTCACTGGTCAGCTGCACGTCCACCTTTCATGCAGCTATAAACAGAATCTAATTCTGTGGAGGAAAAAAACTGCTTAATCTAATTCCATTTATTAGTCTCCAGACATCATGACCATGAGGATGGAACGTACATTACATTAAGGACTTGGCCTTCATCATAGATCATCCTGGTGTGTGTGTGTGTGTGTGTGTGTGTGTGTGTCTAAACATTGGTTTCAGTTAATCTAATCAAGTAATTTGGCTTCGTCTTATCAGTCAGATCTCTCTCCGTTTTTAATCAGATTTGAGAGTCAGGTTTTCTGAAGTTGTTGAAAAGCAACGATTGTGAAAATCAAAGCCATTCGTACACGGGATTAAATCAGCGTTCAGTCACCGGTCACATTACGACATTTTCAGCTTCAATTCTCAGATTTATTTTTGCCAGCGATGCAAATTCTGGCTGCTAGCATAAATTTGTTAGCCATGAATGTTTTCAGTGAAACTTTCTTTAACAACATCTGTATTTTTATTTTTTTTCACTTCATCTTATGTCATTCTTACTTAATTGTTTTATTTTACCCTTTTGAAATCACTGTCGAGTTGAAATGTGGGATGACGGTAATTTGCGTTATTGTTTCCTGTTATTTTGTATTGTGTGTAATTCCTCAACATACATTTTCGCCGTCTATAGTTTTACCCGACGTGCTCAACTTTTGTTGTGTAAGGGTATGTCTCCCATGTTTTCCCACTCTCCCACTTTTCTCTCTGCTGGATTATGATATCTTTTGTTATATAGATACGTGGCCTTTGGCATTTGGATTAGAGCAGGGTTTCTCAATCCTGGTCCTGAGGACCCGCACCCCACGTCTTTCCTTGCTCCAACACACCCGTTTCAAAAGAATGGGCCACTATTAGGCTTTTGCTGATGAGCTGACCGTTTGAGTCAGGTGTGTTGGAGCTGAGAAACATCTAAAACATGGACCAGGACCAGAAGAAACCCTGGATTAGAAAGATGCAATTAAAGGCTTGCATTAAATGCAGGTCTTGAATCGCCTGTCGCTCAGTCGGCAGAATTTTAATAGCCTCAGACTTTTAATCTGCAGCCTACGGCTAAGTGAAAAGGGCACTTGGCTTGTAACCGGATGGGTTGCCGGTTCAAGTCTCCACCAGTTCAAAACAGAAGTAGCCAGTACACTGCACCTTGTTGGCCTCTTATTTAAGCGTGAAATGGTCCCACACTTTGGACCTTTTTTGCCTTTTTACAGGCCGTTTCACTCTCCGTCTCCGCCATCGTGTCAGTTGACATGTGGATGTGCGGGGTGCGTCTGCTAAAACGGTCCGTGTGGAACAATGATCCCTGCGCTGAACACGAGTAATCTTTGGAGCCCTCGTGGCTGCTCCTAATTCTAGGTGGGTTTCAATGGAGAGTAAGTCATTTTCAACTTGAAGTGTTGCACAGTGCTGTAAATGCGGCTGGTTATTAACGTCGAAGGTCTATGAGCAGCACCAGTTTCTTATGGGCTGAAATATGTGCCACCAGAAACTGAATTTGAATTGTTTATATTTGAATTTGAATCGCTAAACTTGAATAATTGCATTAAAAAACTGAATTTGAATCATTTATATTTGAAATTGAATTGCTAAACTTGAATAATTGCATTAAAAAACTGAATTTGAATCACATAATTTGAATTTGTATTGTTTAATTTGAATTATTGCATTGAAAAACTGAATCTGAATAGTATAATTTGAAATTTAATTATTCAAATTCAACACTCCATATCTCTTCGTATTCAGTTCTCACAATTCAGATTCAAATTACTGCGACATACATCCGGTTAGTTCAAGGATGAAGGAAGAGCAATCGAGCGCAGATACAGGATCTGCCGGCTTGACGTTGTTAACAGCTGCCACGAACGGCTTCCTTAACCACTGACTGTAGCTCTATCCTACCGGTAAGTTTCACTTTACGTTAGTTTGTTTACTTGACTGGGTTTGTTTATGTGCTACTGGTTAGCAGATGAGAGGCTGACAAACTCTCATCTCATCTCTCATTGCTAAGTTAACGTTAGCCTACATTTACGTTACCTTAGCTGAAGCAGCCGGATAGATCTGAGTTTGTCAGCCTCTCATCTGCTAACCAGTAGCACCTAAACAACTCCAGTCAAGTCAAAAAACTAACGTAAAGTGAAACTTACCGCTAGGATAGAGCTACAGCCAGTGGTTAATGAAGCCGTCGTGGCAGCTCTTGTAGTTTGAAATCAAGACGAACACATTATTAATTCATTCGTCTGTTAACCTTTCCTGCTTTATCTCCTGATGGCACACACATGACAGGCCGTTTTTGCTGAAGAGAATTCGGCTTTATTAGCTGATTGCACAGTAACACTTAACACTCTCACTATCTGCTCCGGTCGGCGTCACTATTCATTCACCGGCACACATGTAAACACTTCCGCTCACATGCACTCACTCACGCACTCGCCGTGTCCCAAAGCTGTCTGGGTTACACATTATTGTTAAGGCACATCCCACAACACGTCTCTTCAATTGGAACAGCAGCGTAACTTCAGTGTTGTACTGTTTGAATGGCGGCTGGCTGTGCTAAGCTTCATTAAGGGTCGCAGGGGTGCTGTGCCAATCTCAGCTGACATCCATCCATCCATCCATTATCTACCGCTTATCCTCCACCGGAGCGTCACGGGGGTGCTGTGCCTATCTCAGCTGACATTCAACGTTAAAATAAATAAAACATTCATACTATAGAGACTTTCAAACTATCAGGTCAAAACGTTTACATTAGAAAAGAAAGTAACGCGTCAACAACAAATCTATCGATCACACCAAATATCTAATGACGGAGCCGTCTGAGCCAGCGGATCGTTTCAACAGGGCAGGCCGAGATAAGGCTGCTCTGTGCCGGGCACTGCACGCACCGATCGTCCGCTGAGGCGGAGCCGATCACCTACTACAAAGTCGCTGCCAAACTATAAATACATCACATCTTAATACACAAACCACATTTTAGAATTCCAAATCACTAATTTCTCGCCTCAAATGATCTTAAAACCGCGTTCTGGGACACAGAAAAATATTTATTTCAGGTTTGTTTTTTAATGCAATTCTTCAAGTTTAGCAATTCAATTTCAAATATAAATGATTAAATTCAGTTTTTTAATGCAATTATTCAAGTTTAGCGATTCAAATTAAAAAATAAACAATTCAAATTCAGTTTCTGGTGGCACATATTTCAGCCCATAGTTTCTGCCAAAACGTTGTCGTTTTGGTTCTGAATGCACCTTTCGGAGGCGGCTGTTGTGTTGTTGGGTGCTGAGGAGCGAGGCACCGGTGAACTCCCTGCTCACAATCACTATGCAACTGCAGGGTCTTGTGGTTCATCTGCGTTGCAGCTCCCAAAACCACACCGTGATGCAGCTGGTCAGGACGCTCTCGCTTTAAAAGGGGCGCGCTCTAAAATCCTCCAAAAGGAATGAAGATGAACACAGAAGGGCTATATTTTTGTCTCGCTCGCTCGCTCTCTCTGCTGAAGACCAGCCGGTTTCCTGCTTTCCCAGAATAATGTACAGTTTATGAGGCAAGGCAGAGGGCCATGCGTTATAAATGGCACCGTCTGAAGCCGTAAGCTCAGTGGCTCTGTCCCCGCTCTGTCGCCCTCCTTCCACTCACTCCACCGTCTGCTGTGTTTGTGATATCCAGAGGCAGCGAGGTGCTGTGTCAAAGGCATCCAACTCCTGCTGGACCTTTTAGACTTTTAGGGTGAATTCCAATTCCTTGCTTAACCCTCAATCTTAACCCTCAATCTCAAAAATGCGCTCCCTCTAGTGCAAGTGCTGTCCCGATTCTCAGAAAAATTAAGTTGAAGGGCAAGTTTAAGGGCTGTACCGCCCTCAGTATTGAGATTTTCCGAGACCACCTTTGGGAACATGGCTACCCAGAATGCTTTGCATGTTTTCACATAACAAAAATGGCGTCGAAAGCAGCGAAACGAGTACGCTACAAATGAAGTATTTTCTTTGTTAATAGAGATATAAAAATGATGAAAAACATTGTATTATCTTAGTTTAGGCCCATATTATGGATTACTAACGTCTTTGTTGCGTAACATTTATTTTTATTTTACGATCTTTTGTCAATAGCCGGCCGGTGCGCACACGCTATCGTTTGCTATGGTTTACTTTTCAATAAGCCGTGGTGTGTGGTAACTGTCAGCTGAATATGTCCGTGGTTGTGGTATTTGTATGAGTATCATCTTATAACTAACTGACAACCTAATAACTTGACTGACAAAAGGATCGTAATAAATAATCCTGACGTAAATGTGTTCTTCTTCTTCTTCTTTTTTGGAGTTGACAGACTGGACGCAGCTTTCGCGTTATTCTGCCCCCTACAGTCTGAAGACGTATCTGCATTTAAGGGGTGTCCCATTTCTAAGTGACAAAATAACCCTCAACACTTGGTTTTGAGGGCCAGTTAAGATTAAGGGTTGAGCTTGAGGGTTAAGATAGGAATTGGAATTGGCCCTTAGGCTGTTTTGGATTCCTGTCATATTTACCCCCCCTCCACGTTTCCTCACACAGTAAAAGTGTCACACTTTCCTCTTCACTCTCCCCCGCCCCCTGCTGTGAATGGTGATCAGCGAATCGTCACCCCCCTCCCCCCTCCCTCCAATTCATCGAAACCCTTCACAGAATTTGAAGGTTATTCCGCAAAGGATGCGATAAATCTTCAGGCGACCGAGAGTCTCGTCTTACTCAGAGGAGTCGCCTGCTTCTTGTTCGACCACTCATCCCTCTCACCCCCGTATCCTCCTCTCCTCCTGCTACTTTTCGCCTTCGTCGGGTGACTAACATCTTGGAAGATGAGGGTGGAAAACATTCTCAACCATCCTTAATGAATACCAGAGACAGTTGTGTCACATGTCTGATTCATATCCGCTGTTATCTCAAAGGCTCCATTTCGCCATTACACTAATCCCAAACACGGTGGAAGGAAAAATCAATTCACTCTTCTTCTTTTTTTTTAGGTAGAACGTTCCCTTGTGAACATTTTGAGGTGTTTGAGTAAAAGTCTGTGACACAGATTTGTTCATTTCCATTTGTTTGACAAATACTGAAGTGATGGCAGGATGTTCTAAGGCTTCAATATGTATGAATTTCAGGTGGAATAAATGTGAACTGCAAATATATTACACTTTTTGAAGGCAATGGACATCTGTAATTATGGATTTTTGGACAAATCAAGGAGTCATGATCTCATTCCATACACGTCTGTCCCATCAGTGGCTCTCCCCGAGGTTTCGCCCATCATTTTTCCTGCTGTAAAGTGGAGTTTTTATAGGGTCCTATGTTCCCCGGGTCCTTTTGGGTGAACAGCGGGGAACATAGAACCCTTTTTTAGAGAAAGGGTCCTATGTTCAAAGCGGGGAACATAGGACCCGGGGAACATAGGACAAGGGGAACATAGGACCCGGGGAACATAGATACAGTCCCGTTCACAAAAGCCACAACCAAAAACGATGCGACAGTGTAAGCTAGCTTTATTGTGGCTGAAGAAATCACCTGTGCTTCAAAGTCATTTTCTCAAGGTGCGGTTACATTTAGTTACATTTATTCTGTCTTACATTTACATCTGGCCCTTTGAGGGCAACCATTATGCTGATGTGGCCCTCAGTGAAAATGAGTTTGACACCCCTGCATTAGTAGATCGCTCCTCGAAAACGACAACGAGCACGTTTGTTGACGCGTATTCCGTCCCTCTGCGTACGTCATCTAGATCATTGGTTCTGATTGGTTGTAGGTTTGTCTAATTCACAATTTGATCTCCATCTGTTGGTGTCTTGAAAGCGGAACAAACGCAGATACGAATAAAGAAGCTCACAGATGATACGCAGTACAAATTGGGATTGTTACAAAGCACGGCTCAACTCAGAGAGCGAGTGTTGTTCGAGGACAACTGGAAAAACTTCACCAAAACACTGCACAGCTTTTTAAGTTTTACGCTATTTACTGTAACTTCAGTCATCAAGAGCATCAAGTATAAATCAGGCTTCCCACTCATGTTCCTCATTACAAACGTCCAAGTGAAAGTAGATCCATCTGTCCGTCCGAGTCTCGGCTTTCTGTGATAATTGTCACTCCATAAAATGTAATGAGTTCTTTCCGAGGCCAGTTTTCATTCATTCATTCATTCATTCATCATCGGTCTGCTTTAATGCATCTTCTGTCTGTGCTACTTTTCCATTGTTTTTATAATGGGTGGGTTTTAAAAGGTTGATTGCGTCAGTGGAGCAACAGGGAGAATAATTATGTTTGGGGTCTGACATTTGAAGATGAAGCCTCTACACGGAGATGGTGATGAGCAATCACGGTCACAGCGAGGAATAAATGTGTGGTGTTTGATGCCCAAAAGTGTCAAACAATGAAGTTTTATATCTCATCGACCATTTATCTACACATTTTGAAAAGCCCTAAAACATGATTTTTTGGAAAACAAAGCAAAGCGTTTTTTGGTTTACATCTGTGGCAGTTTTACAGCGCCACATACAGGCCTGGCATATTTACATATACTGTAAACTAGAGTGTTTATAGTGCTGTTATGGACAGAATATGAAGGCATTGCTTGAAACAGAGTTGTGTTTATGGAAAACTTGAGGAATGAAAAAGAAATGGATGATATATCTGTTTCCGCGATGCCCCAACAAACAGTATGTTGCCACCCCCACGCACAAAATACACCTGTTGTTATTCAATTTGTCGCATTTAAAGAAGCGTAAACAACACATATAACTAATATACATGAAATAAAAACTCATTTTGTGTTGCATTATTATGGACCGACTGCAGCACCTCCATCAAAAAGAAGTGACTGTGATGGTTGTGGGAAAGTGTGTTTGTATTGTGTTTTTTTAAAGAGCACAGGCATACGTTCCTGTGGCCTTTAACAGAGAGTGGGAGACGTTGATTGGACACAGATTTTTTCGCCAGGCCAGTGTGACTACAGGCAAAGTGGTGTTTCGTGTGAGTTCAAGATGTTTGGGGCTCGAACAGCGCACACAGAGGAGATGAGGACGTTAAAAAGGGAAAAGGGGAGGGGGGGGGGGCTAGAACAGAACGAGAGGGGAATCACAGAAAGATCTGGAGTTTCTGGTGAGGCGATTGGTATGAGTCAGAGTTTCAGATGAACACAGGCACAAACATCCAGACACTCCCCACGCCATACACCGCTGATTACCCGTGATTCTGGCCCCGACTCGGAGCAAAACGTCAGTACAATTGTTAACAATTGTTTGGGGAGTCGGTTATCGACTGTACTCTGATATCTCCGTGATCTGAGCTTTTTTAATCGAACCACATTAATTCGTCATAGCTAAACATCGCGATTGCTTGCATCAGTTGGACGTTTGAAGTGGGGGTTTTTGCATCTCAAGTTGAACCCTGAACTTCCCACTTCCCTTCAGCCGTCTGTATGTTGTGGGTCATTTTAAAGTAGACATATTATACCATATTTCTACCTAGTTCCCTGGTGTCCTAATGAACATGTCTGTGACATGCTTTGGTCAAAATACCTTAAGGATGAAGCACCACAGCAGTTCAATAATCACCCTGCCAAAACAGCCCTGTTCAGAACACTCACTTTTGAGTGCCTGTCTCTTTAAATATGCAAATGAGACACAGGAAACTACGTCAGTGTCACTGAGGCTCCGGCAGCTAACAGCAGTTAGCATTTGGAAAAGCCATCATTTGCCGACTCTAGCCGGCACATTAATGTTAAATATATAAAATGTAAATCTTCTGAGGCTGGAAGTCTGTGTAGAACTCTGTGCTGCACTGTGCAGCCAAGAATAGAACACTTCAGACTTCCGATCTTCCGGATACTATTGCCCTCGCCTGCTCTCTCAAGTTTTTCAGGGAAAAAGCGGACTCCCGCGAGACAACAAATCCAGGAATGTCTCATTGTGACGTAGCAATGAGTGCTGGACCACAAGAGAGAACACAACATGAGTTAGTCATCTTTTTTCACACTTTTCCTACTCACAGGGCCTCCAGAGTCCCAAATATAATGATTAAAATTAGCGTTAACGCATGACAAGTTTGCATGACGACTGACCGGAAAAAGACACGCGTGACGTCATGTTTACGTGCCCGCGACACCGGAGTCCAGGCACCGCTTACCAGTTAGCTCCGTTAGCTTCATTAGCTCCATTTAGCACCATTAGCACGCCTACAGGGGAACTGGAGCGGTCTGTTTATTAAACGAAAAGAGCAGCGCTAACAAATAACCAGTGTATCTGTGTAACTGCGTATGTGTGCCTCTGTTTTTAAAGTTTAGCGTTACTTTAGAGAATAATTTTAACATTCTCGGGAGTCATGTAAACATGACCTTATGCGCGTCTTTTTCCGGTCAGACGCCACGGAAACGCGTTGTGCGTTAACCTTTAAGAGCAAGTGTATTAGTGTATTAAAAAGTTTATTTTGCATCACATGTCTCCTTTAAATAATGCATAATGCAGCCGTTCAGACGTTCATAAGCATGCAGGCATGCATGAATCGCGCTTGTGCAGTGAATGAGAGGAATGTGCAGACATCCATCCAAACCGAGATGAACTACACGAGGAGGTGAAGGCCGCAGCGTCCCGTGGCCCCCGCCGCGTAAAACATCATAAAAACGCACTTTGATTACATTCCGCTAGTGAACCCTGGTATGGCGTATTTTGCAACGAGGGTTTTTACACACACACACACACACGCAGTCGATGCCGTTTCTGCGGGGGTGACTCACCCATGATGCATCCGTTTGATGTCCTGCGCTCGAGACCTCCCAACATTTTTACGTCCCACCTGCCACATAGGTTAGAGGTGGGGGTGGCGGTGCCGAGAGAGCAGGGGGTAAGGAGGTTATTAAAATAAAGACATGTAAAGAGGGGCATGTGTGTGTGTGTCTCACATGTGTTTAACGGTCTGTGCGTTACAGTGTACAGTCTGCTGAGGATAGGGCTAGTTAACCCTTCGACGATACGGCTCAGGTAGGTTCATTTTTGAAGAAACTGTGTGTTTTGACGCCATCATTTTTGTTTTTTTTTAATGCTTTTCAAATGTCCCTCCCTTCCCGATGGTTCACCCGGCTTCATTCGCTCGCCGCAGCTCTGCTGCTTTCTCGCGTGCGTCTGGTGCGAACACGCCCAAAGACGGCGGAAAACGGAACAGCTGTTGTGCGTCAATCACTGGTTACAGAAGGAAAAAAAAAACACCGCTGTGTACCATTCACAACACACTGCATCATAACCATATGACAACCAGCACAGACGTCACCCATCATCAACCCAATCTGAACTCCTGTTTTTGAAGTCTCCACAGTCACTGGAGTTGGCCGGCGCCATGTTGACAAATGGAAGTTCAAAGGCTTTACCCAGAACCAGACTCCCTGTGTAGCTGTTAATCACACTGGTGTCCACTCATATGTGACGTACTTTATCATCCATTTTCCTCTAAAAGGGGAGTGTGATGTTGAAAAAAAACTGATATCATGTTCTGTTCAAGAGGAGCTGAAACTTGTGATTGAGACCATTCAATATGGATGTCTCCCCCTGGTGGCTATTCAACTAGAACTGGAAACCACAAAATTCTGTCCATATGATGTGGTTTATGATCATAAGGTACCAAATCAAACATTAGCACAACCTGATCAACATAGGCAGCATTAATTATGCGACAGTTAAGTAACTTTATCGGGAGCTCGGTGAATAGAGCTGAATTGTTATGGTTGGTGTGTCATGGTTAAGATTTACCGGTCGATCTATGTTCCTATCCACACCTATGGTCATGAGCTCCTCCGCACTGAGAGGAACCAGATGAGGTGGCTCGGGCACCTGCTTAGGATGCCTCCTGGACGCTGGGAGGTGGAGGCCCCCAGGGAAAAACCCAGGACTCGCCGGAGAGTAGCCTGGGAACGCCTCGGGATTCCCCCCTGAGGTGGCCGAGGAGAGGGAAGTCTGGACTTCTCTGCTCAAGCTGCTACCTCCGCAACCGGACCTCGGATTAGGGGTAGAAAATGGATGGATAGATGGATGGATGTGGCTGATGTTTTTGGAAAATACCAAAAAAGACAGACTTTCGTGATGTTGACAGGATTTGTGGCGATTTCAAAACTCCTGCATGTTGGCAAACGTAACAGTTGTTTCAATGTGGTCACATGAAATTATTCACGGTTATCCTGATCATGGAAATTTGGCACCATGATTTATTGAGAATTATTGGGTTTCTTATCACTTTGCGTAACACGACTCTGCAGACACATGGACGTGTGTGAAAGTAGAAGCCATCGGAATTAGGAACTGGGACTGAGGTCACCACCAAGTTCACCGCGTTACAGTTGGAGAAAATCGGAAGCCAATGTTAGCCACAGTTCTCAGGTGTCCATCTATCCATCGTCTACCACTTTATCCTCCACAATCTAAGCTGACATGGGGCAAAAAGTGGGGTCACACCCTGGACAGCTCACCAGTCCATAGATTTTTTTAAATTTTCGAAGTATCACAAATTGGTTCTCAAAGTGCGGCCCGGGGGCCAATGGCAGCCCGCAGAAACATTTCTGGTGGCCCGCAATGAATTACAGTTGATAGTTTTAATCCAGGAGCTACTAAGCTTGTTAAATGTTTATTGGACATTACTGGATACAGACCAATAAGTGTAAACAAAAATACTGGGTATTTACCTGGTTTCTATATGGTGAATTTTAGTGTATTATTGGGTTATAAGCTGGTAATAAGCAGGTAGCTACAGCCCCCAAATACTAGCTATTTACCCAGTAAATATATGGTAACAGTAATGTGTTACTTGGTATTAACCTGTAATTAGAAGGTAAGAACAATAGCCAAAACACTGGGTAATTACCCAGTAAATTATAAAGCGTTATTATATTAACGCTTAAAGGGGAAATAAGTAGTTTATAGTGCCATCTAGAGGAGAGGCTGAAATTTACAACAAAGACCTGCTGCTCTGCTCACCCCCTCCCTTCCCTGAGCGCTACGGTATCCGCAGCTGGTCAAATGTCGTCCTCGTCGTCTTTCTCCGTGTCAGCAGATGAGGTTCGTGAGGCGAGGGAGAGGGCGAGCTACCGCGGCCGTAGCAGACGAAGCGGAGAGAGAGGAGGCGGGACTTCCGCTACAAGTAAAGAGACGCTTGTTTTGTTCTCTCGCATTTGTCCTTACAGGCTCCGGTAGAAACATGGCGTCTCGCTGCTAACGGTGGCTATGCAACCGCGGTCCGCGGTCATGTTATTTTACATGACTTATTGAAACACTACGAAAATGAAACAAAAACTATTATACAGCGACTAGACAATGCAGGAGCACATAATATGTATAAAAAAGTGGATTTTGGGTTATATAAACCCATAAATACTACATATTGTACCTTTAAATTACATTATATTAACATTTATATTACTTAATGCTAAACTGTAGAACTGCAATCTGGTCATTAAAATGATTACAAATGGGATTTCTTTCTGTTATTTTTCCTTTTTTTTTTTCTTTGGCGGCCCTCAGTCCAATGTTGGGTTCCTAAATTGGCCCTCATGTATCAAAACTTTGAGAACCCCTGGTCTAGGAGTTACGGTAATGAGTGTTAGCCACAATAACAGTCAACGCTCTACATGGTATTTTACGGTGTTTACCGTTGAACTAGAGCACTATGTGTACGACTTATTTACTGTAAAACAAATAACAGAATCAGTGGTAAAAGTTGAACAAGCACAAGTACGCTGCCATTTGTCTACTTTGGAAAAAAGAGACGCCCGAGGTGAATAAAACGCTGCAGATTGAATTAAATGCATGTCCGTTAATGTCCTTGAAGATATTATGTCTTTTGTTCCTCTTTCCTTTTTTGCCAGGACTCATCGGGGAAAGATTGCAGGAGACCATCATCATCTCCTTTGAAATGATAGATAAATAAATCAGTGTGTTTAGTTTTCACTTTTTTTTGGGTCCCACCCTGATGAGAGAGCGTTTGATTTTCATTCAAAATCCTTTGTCATTTTTTCCCCCACTCGTGTTTATCTTCATCTGCTTCACCCAGTATCTGCGTTTCTGTATTAGTTTGTGTACAGTAATGATGAGGGTGAGGGTCTGTCATAGTTAAATTTGCCATGTTTGCCTCTTTATTTTGTGTCTGTATGTGAAGGCTCGGAGGTTTTAAAGATGAGATTCACGGGACAATATACAGTATATATATATGTATATAATAAACTGGCAAATTAAATGTGACAGAGCATCTTCTATGGCACGTCTTGGAGAATCAGAACAGACGGGGGTAAAATAAGCCTCTCTGTTTTCTGTGGTTTTTCAATCATTCGACCATATGATTAGACTGTAATGAATTTCTTTTTTTAACCCTTTGACTGCGGCTCAGGAGGCGGGACTTCAGCCGGAGCTGCGGGTCAGACAATTGGTTGTGGCGGAATGATTGACAGGCGGCACGGCCAGGCCGTGATTGGCCGCTGAAAACCTCCTGATCCGTCTCCACCAGTCCTTGCCAGTCAGGTGACTATGACTCTGTGCAACACAAAAAAAATCAATGTTATCACTCTGTGCTCACAATCTGCAGGACAGGGGGCCACTAATGGAGAGCAGAAATTCATCAATGCAGTCAACTCTTCCTCTGAAAAGTCTATTCTCACCTCCTGTGGCTGCTTTCGTGGTCGATGGCAGATTAGATTTATCGTCCAATAACGGCCGGCGTTTGGGATCAAACGGCTGCTGTTTCTTCTTAACTCTTGGCCGCAGAAATAACAAAAACCTCCGTGGTTGTTATTGGACAGATACGATCGCTATCAAAGCGGCGTGAGGCGTCGTCGCTCTAGATCTGGCTCACAAACGTCACACGAAGACGGTTTTTCCTCCTCTTTCGCTCTCTCGTTGTCTCCGTTGGTTAAAATCAAGCCCAGTGACACAAAAGTGTCTCATAAACAAAGCTATTTTGACAGTTTTTGAGCGCAGTGAGTCGTGTGCGATGACTTCACCATGTGTTTTTTGGGGGGTTTTGATGGGAAATGTCCATCGCGTCCCTGGCTCGACAGAGGTTCGAGGCTTTTTTTTGCAGAGCGTGCGGTTTCTTGCACAGATGTCGTATCGCATCTATTTCACTGCACTGACATGAACACAGGCTCGTTATCTGTTAACACGTGTTAATCTTTATTGAAAGTAATGGAATGTTTTCATATTTCCAGAGTTTTGCCTCCAGTGCAAAATAGGAAAATTCATAAATCCCTCTCCAGATCACAGGAAATACACTGTAAAAAAAAAAAAAAATTCAAGGCAACTTTGCTGCAATACATTTTTGAGTTTACAGCCCAACAAAAGATCTGGAGTTTTTAAAAAAAGTTCCATCAACAAATATTATTTCGTTAGACAAACTTGTAAGTTAGAGTTGTGCCAACTCAAAATTTAATAACTTTTTTACATTATCTGAACAAGATTAGTTAGTAGCCAAACTGTTTGAAAAGAGAATTTTGAGTTGGCACAACTCTAGCTTACAAGTTTGTCTCACAAAATAATATTATTTGATGGAACTTTTTTAAAAACTCAAGATCTTTTGTTGGGCTGTAAACTCAAAAATTGATTACACCAAGTTGCCTTGAAATTTTGACTTTTCTCAACTTTTTGAGAATTTTTTTTTACAGTGTTTTTTTTTTTTTTTAAATCATCTCTGTTGATAGTGACAGAATTTTATGAGTGTAAATATGGTGAGAAATCCTCTCTTTAGATGGTTCAATCGATTCTTTCCCTGCTTTGATTGAAATGCGTTTGGCTGCAGTTTTTCCACCGCGACTCTTGGAAGGATGAGCAGTGAAGTTCGGGGATTCCCAGCCTCATCTTTTTTCTTTTTTAATTATAACGCTGCAGTCGTCATATTTCTGACACACTGGTCTGACTCTTCTGACAGTAAATGACTGTCATGTGAGGATATATATAAGGCTCAGCGAACCTACTTCTATATATATATATGTGGTGTTTTTCGGCTGCTCCCAACACACACATTTAATTTGGCAGCTATTTTTTTGGCAAAGGGGACTGGAACAAGTCCCCTTTGCCATCATTCAGCTTAATAAATGTAAAAAAAATGGATGTCTGGTTGCAAAATTAACATTTCACAATGACTAAATTAAATTTTTTGCTTCTGAAATGTGATTATCAGTTTTCTTTGCTCCGTATCACAAATAAATCATTAAAAACCGATTCATTTGGGTTTGTTGATGTTGGGGGACTTTTCTGTTACCAAGAGCTTTGGAAAGCAGTGTCTCTGGAATCAGTGACTTGTGAGTTAGGTTTAAAGAATTCTATTGAAGACAGATCATCGCTGAGGAAAACAGAGGGTAACGTCAGACCAACGGACGTCACCTCAGATTGTGACGAGCAGCTTCCCAGCGAGCGCCGATGCTCGCTGTTACAGTCATCGCTCTGTGACCTTAACATGGTTTATTAGGACCTGGACGCCAAACTGTCTCCGGAATGGTGACGCTCTCGCCTCCCACCGGTATCTAAAAAGTATCTGACGGTGGCGAGGTTGTGATTTCTGTGGAGACGACCTTGAATAGTTTCTGTGTCTGATCATCATCATCATCCCTTCAGTGAGAATTAAGGAATCACATCACTAAGTGTGACTGAAGAAGACGTTTGGAAACGTAATACAACAACAACAAAGAACAGAGTTAACCCTTCTGTTACCAGAAATCACCAGGATTTGGCGTACGTGCTTCTCATTACCGTAACTCCGAGACTGTTTGGGATACCTAGAAAATGCAAAAACTATAGACTGGCGATCTGTACTGACGGATGGATGGATTCAGTCATTACGGTAGCCCCTCAGCCGTGGAAAGCGTCCAGTCGCAGACGAGATTCACCAGCGCGTCACACTTTTGTCTGAGACGTCGGCTTCTCAGTACCGTGATTCCTATACGGTTGAATAGCTGCCAGATATCGAATGTGAAAGTTATCTTGGAAAAAGGGAATTAACATTTTTTGGGACAATTCTTCAGCCATAAAACCTAAATAAATCCAGACGACCTCATTATCATGACCGTCATAAGAGGGTTAAACATTTTATGGAACGAACAACCAAGTGATTCATTGAGAAAACAGGAAGTTCTCCAACAACCAGGCTCCTATTGGATGATACCAGCTGTCAATCACACAGCATTTATGTGCTCTATCATTTACTTTCCTCTAAAATGGAACATCATCTACAAAACTCATGTTCTCAAAAAGACTCTAGCGATTGAGACACCAAACTCCGAAAGAATTTTATATTTGCTATTTTAACATAGGAACATAGGTACGACCCCTTCATGTTCTCCCTGGGTTCTCCAACTTCCTCCCACAGTCCAAAAACTGTCGGAGTGAACGTTTGTTTGGCCTGTGTTGGACTGGTGACCTGTCCAGGATTGTTGAGGATCATAGAAAATGAATGAATGAATGAACGTGGTCATAGTTTCGTACCGAGAGTGAGTGATGTTCACAGCAGCTCCAGTCCGTCCCGCGGAGCCTTGTTTTGGTTCGACACGGTAAAATGTGGTGCTTTGTAAGGACTTTTCCAGGTAAATACAATGTCGTAGAGTTGATTCTTACAGGTTTTCATTGCCTGCTTCAGCCTGAAGCGCTAGTTCCCGGCTCAGGAGGAGAGGAACCCCTGGTATAGATAATGAAAGGACAGCATTAATATTATTTTCCCCCTTTCCACTTCGCCTGAACAAATTAGTTTGCTCAGCACTCAGACGTGGGGGCTCCACAGGCCGCGTAGTTAACCGGAGTGACCTGCAGCACATTTTTATGTTTCATGTTTTAGGACAGAAGAGTGATGAATCGGGGGGAAGGATATGAACTAACTGATGAGACCCAGGAAGAGGAACGTGGCCGAGTGCGTCATTGTTTCCAAAAATCTGTTTCTGCCCCCCCCCCCCCACGGTTTCCAAAGTAAGACCAGGCCAGGCAGCATTATCGAAAAGACTCAGGTGTAGTGGCACTGGAAAAGCCAGTAGTATTTCTCAGCCGGATTTTTATACACAGATATAGGGCCAATTCCAATTCCTATCTTAACCCTCAAGCTCAACCCTTAATCTTAACTGACCCTCAAAAAAAGTGTTAAAGGTTTTTTTTTCACTTAGAAATGGGACACCCCTTAAATGCAGATACGTCTTCAGACTGTAGGGGGCAGAATAACGCGAAAGCTGCGTCCAGTCTGTCAACTCCAAAAAAGAAGAAGAAGAAGAACACATTTACGTCAGGATTATTTATTACGATCCGTTTGTCAGTCAAGTTATTAGGTTGTCAGTTAGTTATAAGATGATACTCATACAAATACCACAACCACGGACATATTCAGCTGACAGTTACCACACACCACGGCTTATTGAAAAGTTAACGTTAGCAATCACTTGCCCGCACCGGCCGGCTATTGACAAAAGATTGTTAAATAAAAATAAATGTTACGCAACAATGACTTCAGTAATCCATAATATGAGCCTAAACTAAGATAATACAATGGTTTTCATCATTTTTATATCTCTATTAACAAAGAAAATACTTAATTTGTAGCGTACTCGTTTCGCTGCTTTCGGCGCCGTCTTTGTTATGAGAAAACACGCATGCATTCTGGGTAGCCCTCGCTCCCAAGGGTGGTCTCGGAAAATCTCAATATCGAGGGCGATATAGCCCTTAAACTTGCGCCTCACCTTAATTTTTCTGAGAATCGGGACAGCACTTGCACTAGAGGGAGCGCGCATTTTTGAGATTGAGGGTTAAGCAAAGGAATTGGAATTCACCCATAAAAATGCTTGTTTGCGCGTGTTGGTGCTGCAGCTCTGTGCCGGGCCTCCTGGTGTGAACGGCACCATGTACTTTTGCGGCCACGGAGCGGCACTTTCAACTTAACAAGGCCATGTACCGCCTGATTCGTTTACTCTAAAATACATGTTGCGGGCACACAGGCGCAGCGTGTCATTAGAAATCACTTTGACAGCGACCCAAAACAGAAACGTCGCGGGCACTTCTTGCTCTTTTTTTTTAACCCCCTCCTACACACAGACAAAGGCAGAGAGAGAGTTTTTTGGGGGGAGGTGGTGGAGGAGAGAGGGGTGAGGGGTGTCAAAAAAAAAAAAAAAGTGTGAACTCCGGCTCCTTTGTGACCTGTTGGAATCACTCGGTGAGCATTCAGGGTCAGCGAGGACAAAGGAGGGAGGGGAATCTGTTCTTTCTCCGCTCAGCAGGGAACAGCTCATGCTCGACTAACTCTTTGGATCCCCACGGAGCCAATCTATATGCTCTTTCTTCTCCCCTTGTATCCGATTCTGAAAGTGTGTCAAAGCCAATCATTACGTTTGCTTCAGATATCATTGACCCCCGCACGCATGCGCGCGTGCGCGTTTGGAAAGAAAAAACCTCCGGGCGTTTTTTTTCTCATGCGCTCAACTTTTCAGCGGCGTCGTTCGCCGGCTAACCGCACAGCAGAGCGTCTCTGGGAAGCGCGGCGTTTTTTTTCTGTCCAATGTGTTTTTGCGCCGCATGCAGCTCCGAGAGGTCTAATTACGCTGGGTTTCAAAGCACAGACACCCCCATGTCAAAGGCAGACTCTGTAAATCACACACAGTCATTAGTGGGGGAAAAATATGCTTTTTTTTTTTTTTTTTCAATTCTTTTGAGGGCTTGGCAATACAACATAAAGCCATGACAAATAAAAGCAATAAAGTATTTATTGTCTGGAGGGTAGAAATGGTTACATCTCCCCGCACAGACAGGAATGGCATTTACGCAAACGAATTGGCTGTAAACGCTTTTTATTTGAAACCCAGGATATAATTAGAAACTTGTGGCTTTCCAAGAAAGACTATGTATGTGCTTACATGTGTGTGTAAGTCTTGATGCGTCCATGTGCGTGCATGACACTGTTTTTTTCCTTCTCTCTCTCTCTCTCTGTTTCACACTCACTTTCTCTCTCTCCTTCATTATGTCAAGTAGCTCCCAAATATTTTGTGTCAGAAATAAAGTTCACGTGAGGAATTTCGCAGGCGCTCGTGGCAAAAATACATTAGACTATATGGTCAGGAAATAAATCTGACATGTACAAGCTGTTCAGAGCCAGTGAACACAAAACACCCTGTGTTTCTGACTGCACACCATCTCTACCCACAGTGTGTGTGTGTGTGTGTCTCGCAAGATTTTGAAGACTCACACTCGGGTAAAATCTTTGCAACCTCAGGCAGAAACAGAAACTTTCCCTCCTTATTCGTTCTTTAAAAGTTCACAGTAAACATATCGTTTGCTGTGTTTTTGCACCTGCAAAAATGTACAACTCCATCGTTCACACGGACGCAAAAATTATCAAATTCTCTGGAAGAAGTCGAAGGGCCACGCCACGTTGGTGTAGTGGTTAGCACTCTTGCCTTTGCAGCAAGAAGACCTGAGTTAGCATCCTGGAACAAGGGCTTTTCTGCATGTTCTCGCTGCATGTGCATAGGTTTTCTCCAACCTCCCAATGTCCAAAGACATGCAGGTTTGGGGATTAGGCAAATTGGACACTCTAAATTGACCGTAGGTGTGAGAATGGATGCTTGTTTGTCTTTAAAAGTGTGCCTGCGATTGATCTGTCCAGGGTGTGAACCCAACTATCGCCCTGCGTCGGCTGAGATTGGCACAGCTTCCCTCCATGAACCTCATGTAGAGGATAAAGCGGTAGAAGATGGATGGATGGATGGAAGTAGAAGAAGCAGCTTCACTTCCTCTTCCGTAGCAAACAAACGCAAACGCGTCTGCTCGTGCCCTCGCTGTCCACTATCCTTAGGATTTTCCTCTTCCATCACGTTTTCCATTTTTCCCTTAGACACATGGTGTATTTCTATTCCAAAGGAGGAAGGATTTCATGATCGGACATAGATTTTCCTTTACTCCGATGACTTGTGTCCGTGCAAACATAACTACTGTTGCAAGTAATGTCTTCACACACACAAAACCCTGCAAAAAAAGTGTCTCTCGTGTTGCTGTGAAGCTGCAACAGAAGAAGACGACGTGGAGCATTTCTAAAGTGATGCAGTTCATCACTTTAGAAATGCCCTCACCCACATGATGCAAGGTTCTCTCTTGAAGGGTTGGTGGTGACGAGAAACGACAGTTCAATTTCTGTTGAATAACATGACAGGGTCTCTGCAGGTTTCAACAAATCAAATTTAAGACTTTTTAAGACTTTTTAAAGACCATAATGAATACAATTTAAGACCCATTTCAAATCTATACTGGCAAAAAAGTACAAAAGACATGAAGGAAAATTGGAGCCACAAATCGTTGAACTTGCAATTTGGCTTTCATTAAGTTTTGTCCGCTGCTATGCTAAGCTGTAACACACCGCACAGCCATGGCGCGCACACAGCACGCTAGCTAGTGGTGCGGGATAAATTCTCACCGGACAGCACAGGTGGCCTACTTTAGTTCCGTGTTGTAGTTCTGTTATCGCATCCTCAAAAATAGAAACATTTCAAAGCGGGACTGAAGTTTATGCATGTTTTAAATAAAAGTAACATTAATAGATTTTTAAGACCTTTCAAAATTGTATTTAAGACCTTTTATGAGATTTTAGGAGAATACCCTGCATGAACAACTTGATCTTTCCTGGTCATCCCCAGGTGCCCTTTTGCGACTAAACCTAAACACTTACTGTATTTGAAGTGAACACATCTCATGTAAAGAAGATTAATTCTTCTGGTTTCCTTTGTGGATGGAAGCATATCCTGAAAAGCCACCAGGGAACAACTCTGCGTCTTCTGTTTGAATGGGATTCTATGGTAAATGTGTGCTTTTTATTTCCCACTTGATTTATAACCTCAATAAAACATTTTCTTAAAGAGTTTAAAGATCTCACTCACCAGTTCCAGCTCTTCCTAAATAGCAAATGATGTTCTCCAATAGATGATAAATCATGGCTCATAGAAATGGCCCATGAAAGCAAGGCATTTAAGTAAAATGTGAAAATCATGATGAAGAGGACTGTTTGAATACAAATTGTCATTGACCCAGAAGTTTCAACTCTTCAATAACAACTGAAACAGTGAATAATTGGACGTATGCATTCAACATTTTAGAGAAGGTTAACTTAAATTCACCTGTCAAGGTTATAGTGCATTTTAGCTGCATTCTGAAATCCAAACATCCCTAACTTTTTGTGAGTAGGGTATAAGTGGACACCAGTGGGATTGGGACTAAATCCAGAGGCTTCACAAACATTACGACAGGTTGTCAGTAAAACACGATCTCACTGATGTAGATGTGTGAGATTACTGTTAAAATTAAGGATTTTACTGCACAAAAGCTGCTAATGAAGACAAATGTGTCCACCACTGGTAGTCGAGGCTAATCGAACATCTGTCTTTGGGTGAATTCCAATTCCTTGCTTAACCCTCAATCTCAAAAATGCACGCTCCCTCTAGTGCAAGTGCTGTCCCGATTCGAAGGGGCTACCCAGAATGCATTTTGTGTTTTCACATGACAAAGATGGCGCCGAAGGCAGCGATACGAGTACGCTATAAATTAAGTATTTTCTTTGTTAATAGAGATATAAAAAATATGAAAACCATTGTATTATCTTAGTTTAGGCCCATATTATGGATTACTGACGCCATTGTTGCGTTACATTTATTTTTATTTTTTACGATCTTTTGTCAATAGCCGGCCGGTGCGGACAAGCGATCGTTTGCTAACGTTTACTTTTCAATGAGCTGTGGTATCATTGGGTATCATCTTATAACTAACTAACAACCTAATAACTTGACTGACAAACGGATCGTAATAAATAATCGTGACGTAAATGTGTTCTTCTTCTTCTTCTTCTTTTTTGGAGTTGACAGACTGGACGCAGCTTTCGCATTATTCTGCCCCCTACAGTCTGAAGACGTATCTGCATTTAAGTGGTGTCCCATTTCTAAGTGACAAAATAACCCTCAACACTTGGTTTTGAGGGCCAGTTAAGATTAAGGGTTGAGCTTGAGGGTTAAGATTGAGGGTTAAGATAGGAATTGGAATTGGCCCTTAATGTCTGTTCATTGCACAACTGTCTAAGGGTTGTTGCTCGACAGCTGTGTTACAACCTAAGCCTTCATTCAGGGAAAACAAAAACGTTGCAACATCCACTGCTTATGACAGGTGTGTACATAAACTACCATTTTCGAACCACTGGGCTTCAGTTTACATTATGTCCATTCAACAATGGCATGGGTGTGACAGAAAAGTCACAGCCGACGCTGGAAATATAATTTTTTTCTATGCTTTGCTTTGTACTGGAGCTCCGTCTTTTTGCTCACGGTGGGAAAAATAAGAGAGTGAAGAGTCAGCGGAAAAACATTAACCACAAAAATTAGCGAATCATTTCATCAGACACCTCTCTCTGTCTCGGTCTCTCTCTCAGAAACATCACTAGCCAAACAGAGCTCCTCAAAAACACAGCTCGTCTATGAGCTCGTAGGCAGTCGTAGAATTAATTTGCAGAGTTTAACTGGCTTGGCAGCCGCTCGCAGAGATAGGACTGTGATGAATCAAGGAATCAAGGGTTTGTACTGACTGATGAGACCTAATCTGGAAGGAAATGTAGGCGTCTGAGTCATTGTTTCCACTCGGTCTTTGTGTCTGGCTCGTACCGACTACAACTCTGGAGTTCCCAGGCTGAAACAAACAGGCCCAGAAGTGTCTCCACAAATCCCGTGAAAGTAAATATGAATATATAACTGCAGATGTAGCCTCGGGACACAGTGGACAATCATACAAATACACATTTAGAGGCTCTAAATACCCTGCCATGGACGTGCCGTAACTACTTCACAATAAAAGCCTGGTTGAAACACATCTGTGTTTCTTCTCGTGTTTGTACGGAATATAAACAAATGCTGCGATGATCAAACTTCCTGCTCAACAAACATCAACATTTTCACCATTTCGGTCACAGTTAAACGACATTAGTCGGTGTACACAAACACAGAGCTGGCTCGGCGACAGTGCCGCTCTCTGTCTCCCTCTTTGTCCACCAGTGGTACTGCAGCCTGATAGGAGATTTTAAAGTCAACATTATACCCCATTTCTCCATGTTAACCTAGTTCCCTGGTGTCCTAATGAACATGTCTGTGACATGCTTTGGTCAAAATACACTAAAGCACTCGCTTTTGAGCGCCTGTCTCTTTAAATATGCAAATGAGACACAAGAAACTACGTCAGCGTCACTGAGGCTCCGGCAGCTAACGGCAGTTAGCATTTGGAAAAGCCATAATTTGCCGACTCTAGCCAGCACATTGCTGTTAAATATATAAAATGTATTCACTGGACACGTATATCCACTTCGCGGACTTCCGCTCTTCCGGATACTATCGCCCTCACCTGCACTATTGCATTTTTTAGGGACAAAGCGGAGCTCCGCGGGACAACAATTCCAGGAATGTCTCATTGCGACGTAGCAATGACATCATCAAAGTCAACATCATGTTTTATCTCCTATACTTTCACACGTTGCCGACTCATAGGCCCTCCAGAGTCCCAAATATAAGTTTTAATTTGATAAAAAAGTTGATTTTGCATAATATGTCTCCTTGAAGTGTTCCTATTTGGTGGAGTTCTTTCCAAGACTTCTTCTATGTACACTACCGGTCAAAAGCTTTGGAACACCCCAACTTTTCCATTTTTTTATTGAAATTCAAGCCATTCAAGTCCAATGAATAGCTTGAAATGGTACAAAGGTAAGTAGTGAACTGCTAGAGGTTAAAAAAAAGGGAAGGTTACCCAAAAACGAAGTGTCAGTGAGTACAGTTTCCTTCACTATCAAAAGGCACCCAGAAACTGGGAGAAACTCTTACAGCAATCCAGGAGAGTCAACAGCTTGTGTGACAGGCGGCTCATCATCATCATCACCATCCTTTCGCCTACTGTACGGCGTACAAAACTCCTGCCTGATGAACCGAAGATTTCAAACTTTGATTCATCAGTCCATAACACCTTCTTCCAGACTTCAGTAGTCCATTGGCGGTGTTGGCAGTGTTTCATGGCCCAGACAAGCCTCTTCTTCTTATTCTGACGTCTTAGCAATGGCTTTTGTTTGCTGCAACTCAAAGTCTTCTCTTCACAGTTGAAACTGAACTTGCTTACTACGACCACTATTAAGCTGTGCTTGAAGCTGTTGTCCTGTGAGCCGCCTATCACGCAAGCTGTTGACCGATAGTGTACCTTTGGATGAAAGTGTCTGCATGTAAATGTAAAGCAGTCTTGTAGGAGCAGATGCAGTTACTCAACGAGTGCACGGTAAATGACTGATAAAACACTGAAACTAGGGATGGGGCAATCTCTATAGTTGTATCGGAAATTTCCGATCCGTCTGTGTGTGTGTCTGCTGAAATGTCTCCACAAGTGATTCCCAGACTGCTCTGTTAGCTGGCTGCAAAAAGTGGAATGGGTTTCCTGAACTGAGGCGTGTTTCGATGAGACGCGGAGCAATGATGCACGACTCCGTTCAGGAAATCCATTCCACAGTTTACAGCCAACTAGCAGGCGAGCATGATTGACCAGGAGTTAACCAGGAAGTTCAGCTCCGCAACCTGCAGCCGACTTAATCCCAGTCGTCACCGTTTTAAACGCCTGCGTTTGTGTCGCCAGGGGTCTGTAAAGTCGCTGTATAAACGTGTTTATTAAGGCCTTATAATCAAAATGATGACAAAAACAATGATAATAATATTAAAGCAAACAGAGCATCCATATCGGAATAGTATCGGAGTATCAGCAGCTATCTAAAGTTAGATATCGGGATCGGATCGGAAGTGAAAAAAGGTGGATCGGTGCATCCCTAACTGAAACCATGTTATTGGACATCCTGAGAAGAAACACTGGAGTGAAACTCTTGCCAGGCTTTACTCTAATAATTCTTTGCTCCACAGATGCCATTTTTCTGATGTCAAGTGTGAAGAGGAGGAAATGCCCACGTCTTTAAAAAGTAAATAAAACTGTAGTAGTGTGGATGTCTACAGGCTCTCATGGTTTGATATGAATGTTCTGCAGTTGTAACAGAGAGGAAATGCTAATTTAATTGTGTTCGGTGTCACAGTCGCTGTGATGGTGTCTCCGATTGCCTCTAATTGAAATGTGTGCCGTGTGCTCCCACATGGGCCTGTGTGAGCAGCAGCAGCAGCCTCCAGACTCTGCTGTCAGCAGCCTTGTAATGCAGAGCAGGTGGCATGGGAACACAGCGAGAGAGAGAGAGAGAGAGAGAGAGAGAGAGAGAGAGAGAGAGAGAGAGAGAGAGAGAGAGAGAGAGAGAGAGACGACGATATCGCTCTCACTGCACTGGCGTCTTCATTATTCCTCTTCGCTTCGTCACAAATCAAGTGATACGATGCGTGCTCCCCGAGCCCTTCCTCCCATCATTCCCCTGTCATCCCTCCCCCGCCGGCAGACTCCCACACAGGGCTTCCCAGCACTGCGAGAGGACCCCGGGATGTGACCGCGCATGAGCTGCACGAGATTAATCTGCCGTTTGATGGGAAACGTGTTGTTCTCAAGGTCTCGCAGGGGGGGGGGGTTTAAAAGCTGGAGTGAGATTACATTTTCATTCTTCTCTCTTCTTCTTTTTCTTTTTTTTTTCTCCACTGCTGTCAGAGGAGCACGGTGTATTTACTTAACCAACCTTTTACAGCCGTCACCTTTCACCACCACCACCGCTGCTGCTGCCACCGCCTCATTCAGCTGCTCTGCTTAGTGATAAGCGGGGGCAACCATTAATTTCTCCCCCCACGCTCTCTCTCTGTATTCACTTAAACTATTTGCAGAGCTCAACGTGCCCTTTACGCAACCACTGAGGCGAAGAGCACAGGGACATGCGTATGAACAGGGTACAGTGAGCACACACACACCAAGAAAATACAAGGAATCATTTACGACAACATTACATTTACAGCACAAACACACACACACACACGGGAGGTTTGTGAGGCCGTTTCCTGTCAAAATAAAAGCATCAAGCGCAAAAGATATTAGACGATATTTCTTGGTTTCCAGAAGCTTTTCATGGAATTGGTCATTTTTGAAATATTAAACACGGGAAACTTTCCGTGGGAATTATGCAAATTGACGCTCGGACTTCCACCTTCGAAAAGGTGACCCACAATGCACTTGTTCACCAAGCCGTTCACTTGACGCCATTCCATTCAAAGTGAAGGAGAAACATTTCAGCCGACGCCTCTGCCTTCATACGTGTGAGTCAGCTGTTAGAAAGTAATATAAACAGTCATTTTAACTTTGGTTATATGCCGCTAAACAACGTTGAATTTCAGTTTTTGGCAGAAGCCGCTGGAAGAAAATGAGAGTCAGCGATGAATGAAATTAAACCGTTACCCGAGCTTAATTTTTTCATTGTTATGATCAATTACAGGAGGTTTTTTTTCGATGACTCCCCTGACAATGTTAACCAGAATCAACACATGAGATGGTTTATTGGGGGGGGGGGGGGGATGCATAAATTCCCCCGCTAAGCAAGCTATTGGAGGTGACAGGGGATGGGACTTGTGCCCGCAGCAGAGACATAAACTGAGGTTTGTGGAATGGTCTTGTCCGGTTGCCAGAGGAAACACTGACCAAAAACATTTCTAACAGAGATTGTGCGCACAGTTATTCTTGGTTGCAGCGGACACAACGGTAGATATTAAATCCATGTTCAAAAGTCTGGGGTCAATTATTTAAATGTCCTTATTTTTGAAGGAAAAACACTTTTGGTAAACGACTATTCTAGCTGCAAAGGTTTTCAATATGTACATAGGTGTATAGAGGCCCATTTCCAGTGTTCTAATGGTACATTGTGTTTGCTAATCGCGTTTGGAAGGCTATTGGATAATTAGAAAACCCTTGAAAACCCTTGTGCATTTATGCTAGCACAGCTGAAAACAGTTTTGCTGGTTCTTTGATGAAAGCAAAGTTTGAAGGGCAAAATTATTATTGTCTTGACTATATTTTCTATTCATCTTGCAACTCTTTTGATGAATAAAAGTGTGACTTTTAATGGAAAACACACAAAAACTGTATAGGTGACCCCCAAAACTTTTGAACAGTAGTGTATTTAAGTAAAAGTACATTTACAAAGAAGGTATTTGAGTGATCAGTGAAGGTCAGCAGATGTAAAAGAGACTCCTGAAGCCTTTTTCTGGCACAAACACTGGCCTAGTCTGGACCAGACAAAAACATGGTCCTTAGGAGGCAGGAAAATTAAATTTGGAAGGTATTCGAGGAACTGGTTTAGTTTAGGGCTAAGATTTGAATTGTGATTAAGTAAAGGTTAGGGATAGTGCTTTTACCAGGCCGTCCAAATGAATGGAAGTCAATGTAAGAAGAAGAAGAAGACGACATCTGATTAGTTTTGCTTGTGCGATGCTAACATTGTGTTGCCGTCGGGCTGGAAAACACAATTTATGACCCTTTTCTTCTGCAAGATTGATTGCATTTTTATCACATCTTGATCATCGTAACAGTTTTCTATGTCTGTGTGAGCAATTCGAAGCCACAGAACAAGAACTCCCAGCGTGATCTTTTTTTTTCGTTGTTCTTAAAGCTAAAAGGCATCGTTTCAAGAACGGTCGTCAACCACAAACACCCCCCAAATTACTACACGCTGCAGTATATACGCCAGGCCTATGGACATCACCAAACATGGAGAAGAACAGGATGTGCATGAAGCTCTGGGACCCGTTTTCCAAAAAAATGCATTTCAAAGTCGATACGATACAAAGGTTTTGTACGCCGACGTCTACATGACCAAACACCCTTAACTTTCCTATACAGCCTGTCAGCGCCTCCACATGTGCATCATGAAGGAGCATCCATTAGAACAAGGCCAGGTGCTGCTCGGAGGAGGTCGTGAGCTTTCCTGAGTGCAGCGACCGGGACTTCGTTGTGGTGGAAAAGGGCTTCTCATCACGATCTAATCAGTCACCCGCAATCCAAACAGAGACGTCAGGCGGACAGGTTTAGCAGGCGTCAGGGTTCGTGTGGAGCCACTCTGCAGCTGGTGTGCAGGACGTGTTGCCTTTTAGGTCCACTCTGGCACACACACACACACACACACACCTGCTCACTATCAGGCCAGGGCTGCAGCGCGTGTCAAAATATATGCGGAGGTGAACGGCACTCAATTTGTACGCAACAGCCTGTGCTCTTTAGTTCTGGTCCCAACACCTGGAATTTTGTCAGAAGTTCAAGTTGTCTCCATTATCTCTGAGGGGCTGATGTGTTTCAGTATGGATTCAATAAGGTTTTTAAAAGTTCTCGGTACACAGCCTCCACAAAAGTCTATAATTTTATATGTAAATATTTATAAACATGACAGGAAATAGTTGGGCTGACTTATTGAAAACCACAAAGAGCAAAGTAAAGGGCCAACAAACTCAAGTATAAATAACTTTTTGATTCGATTGATTTGTTCTGGGGCCACACGGTTGGTGTAGTGGTTAGCACTCTTGCCTTTTTGCAGTTTCCAAATAAGAATGAAACAAATTTCAAAAAAAGTGATGTGTAAAAACTCAATTTGTTGTCCATTGTCGAGAGCCATGGTAATCGTATACTTGAATGTTAGGGTTCCTGTAGGATTCTTTTTAAAAATCTATCAGCATCTCTTTAAACTTTGGCACAATGTCAAGACAGGATGCCTCTGCACACCACTCTGCAAACTCTCGTTCCACGCGACCACGTTCGGGCCTTCATTGACAAATTAAATAATACGACACCTTTCACGTCGGCTTTGGCACAAGTTTGTATATAAAAACAACCCCCCCGTTGGGTAACCCTAACTAACATCCATCAGATCAGATCACAGTTGGCCAGAATAAAGTATGGCGAAGTCACACCTGGCATTAAAAAAACGCTGTTGCAGACGAGTTGCCTGTGGCCACGCGTGACCGTTTCCCTGTGCGGTTCACCACTGACGTCAGGTTTATTTGTGATGATAAAATGATGTTGTTAAATGTGACTGTGCAGATGTTACCATCGGATTTTGCACATAAATATTCTTTATCTTTTCTGTACAAGGACTTGGGAATGGCATTATAACATTTATGTGCAGGTGTTTTTCAAACTGTCTCTTGTTCCCTTTTCCTTAAATGTGACAAATCAACGGCTGGGTGGCACCTTTTCTTTGGCTGGAAGACTTTGTTTGTCATCAGTCACCAGTTGACTTTGGCCTTCAGAGCTTAGCTGAGCAGAGCAGATTTTGGTTTTCGTTGAGGGCAAAGTGACAGGTTTCACTTCAAACACTTCAAAGGTCTTCTTCAAGGCTGCCAAGTACAATACTTTGCTGATCTTAGGATGTCTGCCGAGGAGGACACATCGAACCGACGTCAATCTGCGATGGCAAACAGCTATGTACGTTCTATACTTCATGCATGAGAGTAAGTTAATCTTCTCACCAGCAGGTGGTGGTAGTCTGCATTCATCAGTGGAAAAAAAAGGGAAACCAGGGGAATTAGTACGCCTGAAATCTTCAACACAATATATAACAAGAAATTTTTTTGAGATTTTAAATCTTAAATCCTCATAACAAGTGCCAAAATTATATTGTTTCATTTTTGTTTTCATATTTAAATATGAACGAGAATAATTCCATCCTTCTTTCATTCAGCATTTGTTCATTTGATCTCGTCACAGAGTCATCCAACAGATAATCGTGCCATTTGCCACAAAAAAGTAATGAATTGGGTTGAATCCATTATTTAACCTCATTTCTGTCCATCTGCCTTCATTCCACTGTCCCAGGTGTCCATTCAAAGAAGACGGATCCATTGAGCACACGCCCAGATCTCTAGAGAGGTGACATCAAACCTCACCTCTCCAGGACCCAAAATTAGAAGCACCTCTACATCACTCTCTCTAAAATAATCTCTTTAAAACGTTCCTCTGATCTAAAATCATGTGAACTGCACCGTTAGCCTCGGCCCCTCATCTACCTGTGGTCAACACTGTTGTGCGGCGAGGTTAGGTTTAAGAGTCCCAATCCTCTTAGCGGGGACTTTGTCTTTGCAGTGAAATGCTCTCTGATCCCCTGTACCGTGCTACAGAACCCACAGGTTCATGGGGACCGGTGTTTGAAGAAGAGGCTGCGCCTGGCAGGGGCAGCGAGCCTGAAGACATCCGAGTGGCCCTCGCTTGGGTATGTGTGTCAGGACAGGAAGGGGGGAAAACTGATCCTCTTAGCAGCCTGGAATTGGCCGGTGCTCAGGAAAGTGTCACTTGAGTTGGTCAACCTGAGAGCACCGGGCAAGATTGTCTCGCCTTGTATCTGCTTCCCACAGCAGCCGTCGCCTCCTCCTCCTCCTCCTCCTCCTCCTGACCTAAAGACAGTCGGTGACTGTGAACACATGACTGTGCTGCTAAGTATGCCATACCTGGCCTGCAGGCATGAGTTCAACTACAAGATGCCACACTGCCTCTTTGACCAATTAGAGCGAGCCTCTGCTGGGCAGGACCCAGACCTCCTGCCGGGAGCTGCCAGGCGTATCCAACTGCAGCCCAAACAAACGACACAGACTCCACCACACTTCGTGTAACACATGCACGAAACCCTAACCCCGTTGCCTTCTGGGCGCTCCCACATGCAGAGGCCTTGATTAAAAACCTACAGCTCAGTCGAATTCTTCTTTTCTCCACCTTTTCGAGCTGCACACATTCCTCTTCTTCGTCTTCTTCTTCATCTTCCTGCCTCCAGATGTTTCTCCGACCGTGTCATGCACACAGTGACAAAGTGTTGACTCCTTCAATTTATTGAAAACAGACACACGACAACAGGAAGAATTCAGTTCCTCTTCATTACAGCGATCAATAATGAACGGCTGCGTTTAACAGCGTGCGTGATAGTTAATAGATTCCAATAAAAGCTGCACCATTATCTCTCGGAGGCAGGGGTGGTGTTGTGTAACAGCAGCACAATTAAAGTCGCAAATCATGTTATGTGAACACAAGAGCTTATAATTTCTGGTATGCTTTACTCTAAAGTTAGCCCTGTGCCTGGAAGAAAGAAAGAAAGAAAAAAAAAATCCCAGATCACTGATGGCTGATGTGGAACATGTGGAAAATTTCATGGTTATGCAAGTTGGGAAAACACATAAAAACTAAACAGGACTGTTCTGACTCAGTTATTTACCTGCTTCCACTTGAATGAGAATCTTTTTTGGGGGGATTCTAGCCAATTCAGATACAGTTACAGCTTCAGGTCCAGGCCTTGAATTTTCTTGGAAAAATGATTCAACTGTCAGCGCCGACCTCAAAACAGCCAAATTAATGGCGTCTGAGGACGGCGGTTAACAAACGCAGATGTCTGCCACCCAAGTTGGCATCCGCCGTACAACTACATCCCATCTTCTTTGCTCTAGTAAATTCGCGAGACGGTTAAAAGCATTAGGCGGTAATGCTGGATGTCGATACCGGCGATGATGGAGCGAGCACATTTCCAACATCCACCGACAAATACTGGCATTTTTTTTGACCAGATTTTATGACATGCAGTCAAGTTCTGAAGGCCCCAAAACAGCCCAGATGCAATTATCAGTCTGAAAAAGAACCCTTCACGATCTGATCTCCATGTTCCCTCACTGGTGGACCAGGCCAGTCTTCGCTGTCCCCCCCCCCCCCAGCTGAGTTAAGGAGCACCAAATGATTTGCATCAGATGGCAGCACAACACGTTATTTATGCTTCTTTTTTTTTTTTCTTCCCCCCACCGTGAGCCACAGACAACATCATTCAACAAAATTATATCTTGTTCGTTCTCCTGATGGGAAAGCAACCCAACCGCGCAAGATAAAAAAGGAAAAAAAAAAAACACTAAAATTGAAAGTGGCTGTTTTGGCTGAGCAGCACAATAGCAGTAAATGGAACACGATTGCCCAAATAAGCATGTTTACCAAGCTGAAACACATTCTGTTGATGAGAAACGCTGTCGTGTGGCTGAGTCAAAGAATGCTTAATTAAGTCAAACTCCTTAACCTTGTGGAATATAAATGGATCCTCCAAGAAAATGCTTTTCAAAGAAAACACATGGGGAGGCAGCAACGTAATTTGACTGTGATGAAGTTGGGATAGATTTAGGTGATTACTTTGTTTTTCCTCCGTGATTTTTATCTTTTTAATCATCGCTGGCTTTACTCGATAAAAGCGTTTAGTGTGAGTTAGTTAATTAAAAGAGAAGTGGTTTTTGTAGCTCTGGCCTTGATTTCAATCACTTATGAAATTGTTATTCGCACTTCACACTTCACACTTTAGGCGCTTTCACACCTATAGTTTGATTGCTTTGGTCAGAAAAATGTTACAGTGTAGCAAACAGACGTAGGTACGGTTTGCTTTCACATATGCGGAGCTCTAGACGAACCAAAATAGACCGCGAAGACCATCGGCACCGGAACCGGACTAACCCCCGATTTCCACTGGGCGCATCACCGACGTTCAGCGGTCACCGGAGTCGATCGCTGCAGCCATCACAAATCCGCGGCGCTGACGCACCCGGTGGAAATTCGGGGTAATCCCGTATCTCATCTCATATCCATAATGCATTAAACTAGACCGTTTTGTCCCATTTGGTTTGGTTGCTTTCACACCAGAGGAACCGTACCAAAGTAGAGTGGATGAAGCGTCAATCAACCTGTCCGAGACCTGCCTGAAGAGGTGGTCTCGGACCGGTTGGTACGCACCAAAGTACCGAGATTTCATTCACACCAACGCAAACGAACCGAACCAAGGGCCCAAACAAGTTTGGTCAAGTGCTGTAGGTGTGAAAACACGCTTCGTCTGACTTGAACTGGACTTGTAAAATAAAAGTCAACATGTTGACTGACATTATGCGCCATTGAATATGTCAAAGTCACACTAACATTCCCTGGTAATGTGATTGGGAGTCGATCTCCTACTGTTTTTATACCATTGGCAAGATAAGATAAGGGAAATCTATGAGTCGTACTCAACCTGGCCTGGGCAACGCTGCACAGGCGTGGCCAACTGGCCAATACCGTCATCAACACGCAATACAAAAACCCAGATTTTGAAAAGTGTGTAAAAAGAGTGCGTTGGGTGCCCCACCAATAGGTGGAGTATTAAGCCCCGCTCACCAAGCAGAAAAAATCATTTTGGCAAGTAGTCGCCAAGGACAGACGTCCGAGCCTCAACCTGGTGACCCTCGAACCGACTGACACCCTGACGACCCTGCCCGACAGGCCTGGCATGTGTCAGAGAAAGATGTAGCTGTAGCATTAATCTCTTCTTCTTCCTATTCGCTGTGGCCAGACTTGCACCACCACCCGATGGTGAAGTGGGATATTAAATGGCCCTGAAGCGCAAGTAATACCACGGTCCTCATCCGGCCGCCACTCGAGCTGACTGACACCCTGACTACCCTGCCCGACAGGCCTTTCAACTGTGAACCAGACGTGTCCGAGAAAGCTGTAGCATTAATCTCTTCTTCTTCTACGTCCTATTCGCTGTGGCCAGAATTGCACCGCCACCCGATGGGCGATGTGGTTTGATTCGAGGGGCTGTATGCATCGAAGCAAGTTGAAGTAACAAGCTGTTAAGTCACAGCGAACATACGGAAATATTAAACCGAAAACTGCTTGCTTTGTGGATCTATTTTAGATAAAAACACCATGAAATAACCTCTACCAATGGTTGTAATGTTTATCAGAAAAAGATACACAGAGTATGTATGGTAGTGATGATGATGACATTTGGGACGGATGTAAAATGGATGAAAATGGAGTAAAAGTGTTGTTTTTTGTTGTTGTAATTGAGTCAACAGAGGTGATGGACAAGGAAAAGCCAGAACCGGTGAACGTTTGTCGTGTCCGATCTGTAAATGAATAACAAATTACCCCGACATTGACTTCCAGTGAACTAGCTAAGATGGAGAAAGCCCAAAGACTCACTTCCAGCCAAAATGTAGACGAAGCACAGCAGACTGTGACGGCCTTGAACGTCGGCCAAGTGACAAAACACTAAATAACAGTGCTGTCAACATGATCCATGGTGCGTGGCCTATAAAATGCCTGTTCTTATACGATGTGATATGTGGGTCACAGTGTGGTCAGCGGCGTGCGGGTACACGCTCATGCTATAGCAAAACACATACATGAAGACGGCGCATGAAAAAAATGTGCTGTGTTAATCATTCGTGGAAGAAGGAAAACTGGTTCAGACCCCCCCTTTTCCCCTCTTTTCCCCCTTTTGTCCGTGCAAATCCTCCAAATTATAAAGTGCATTTTGCCAACGTTACTGAGAACTGTCACCAACTCCGTGTTTGTGTTTTTAATTAATGATTTACCGTACGTACTGAAATGTGCTGCATTGTGGGAATGTAATGCCGAGGAATGCTGACTGGGACAAATATGCAAAAAAAAAAAAAGGGAAGGAGAGATTAATATTGAGGGAATATCAGATTCCCTGAGGCCGGCAAAACAAGTGCAGATGCACAAGAGGGATTGTGTGCGTTATTGCACAGACAGGTCGAAACCCACGATTTCCTTTAATTTAGCTCGTTATTTTAGGCATATTTACAAAACGTTAATTTTAGTTAGAGCTGCAACTAACGATTATTTGCGCGATTCATCGTTAAACGTTGATCAGTGTTTGTCAAACCTGGAAATAACGATGTTCTCGAACGTTTGGTTTTGTCCACAAACCAAAATAATTCAGTTTCAATGATTTGTTTGTTATGTGGAGCAATAATAACACATTTAAGAAGCTAAAATAATCCGAAATCTTGTTTTAATCGTGAAAAAAAGCTTCAAATCGATGATCAAAATAGTTGACGATTAATTAAGTAATTGATTAATAATGGATTGTTTCAGCTCTACATACAGTATGCATTCATCTGGAGTTGAAACAGTTAATTGATTATTAATCCATAACCAACTTAATCGTCAACTATTTTGAAAATCGATAATTGAATCGTTTGAAGCGTTTTTCATTAAAAATTCTTAGAGGGACAATATGTAGTATTTATGGGTTTATATAACCCAAAATCCACTTTTTTATACATATTATGTGCTCCTGCATTGTCTAGTCGCTGTATAATATTCTTTGTTTCATTTTCGTAGTGTTTCAAAAAGTCATTTAAGATAACATGGTCGCGGGCCATGTTAGCACCACTGTTAGCAGAGACACGCCATGTTTCTGCCGGAGCCTGTAAGGACAAACGCGAGAGAACAAATCAAGCGTCTCTTTACTTGTGGCGGAAGTCCCGCCTCCACTCTCTCCGCTTCGTCTGCTACGGCCGCGGTAGCTCGCCCTCTCCCTCGCCTCAAGAACCTCATCTGCTGACACGGAGAAAGACGACGAGGACGACATTTGACCAGCTGCGGATACAGTAGCGCTCAGGGAAGGGAGGGGGTGAGCAGAGCAGCAGGTCTTTGTTGTAAATTTCAGCCTCTCCTCTAGAAGTCACTATAAACTACTTACTTCCCCTTTAAAGGTGCCATATGTAAGAATGTGGCCAAAAACGGTTACTACATTCAAATTCAAAATACTGAGGTCTTTTAGGTTTCGTTCTCTGACGTAACTGGCAACCCTTGGTTGCTCGGTAGCTGAGACTCTACTGACTGCAATGATTGGTAGACGGCGGTAGGTGGCGCCACATGCCAAAACATGATTTCAAAACATAAACATGATTTGCAGTCTGCAAAAATATATTTTTTAATGCAAATGTATATATTTTGTCTGTACTGTTGTCGTTGGTGAGTTCAGTTTGTTATATGAACATTATTCCTGAGTCTCTGTGACATATTAGGAGGATTTGATGGTCAGTTGCTTTAGATTTATTACATAATGCACCTTTAAGTGTTCTTCATTTTCCTCTTTTCGTTGCTCCATAAAACAAAGAAATCATTAAAAACTGAATCATTTTTGGTGTGTGGACAAAACAGGACGTTCGAGAACATCGTCATTTCCAGGTTTGACGTTTTTTTTTTACATTTTCTGGACAAAACGATTCATCGATTCATCGAGGAAATAATCGTTAGTTGCAGCTCGACTTCCATCTGTGCATAAGAAGCTGTGTAATATTCCACTTAGACGACCTTTACCCACATTTCCACATCTAATCGAGCGCAAAAAAAAACGCCATTAAACTTGAGAATGTCGCCGCTATTTGAGCTGTTTATGTGCCGTCTAAAGACTGGTTTAGCAGCCTGGTGAAGGGGGGGGGAACAATAACAGCAGATCAGGACAAACCTCGCCACCTTCACACGATGACAAAATAAACCCAAGAGTGTATACTGTGTTCTTACAGAGGGGCCCACAGTCGTCTGGTGAACGCGTCTCCACTGTAAAACGGCTGCTCAAGGTAACGTTACATTCTGGACGGAAGGGCAGACAATAAACAAGGCAAAGGTCAGAATATTTTAGACGTGCAAAAATGCGAGCGGCATAATAAGAAAACTAATCTTAGCCCGGAGACGTCTTGGTGCTATTCCGGGGGTGTTTCCTTACCCTCCGTGCTTGTTTTTTCATAATGCAGTCTCAACACTATTTCTGCTTCTGTGGTGGAAATCACACAATGGCCGATACTGATTGCTTTATTTTCTCAGTGTGTACCCCCCTCTTATGTTTATTATTGCAGAACAGGAGGATATGCTGGACAAGGTGGTGGTGGTGGTGGGGGGGGGGGGGGGGCGTGTTTGCAATGCTGAGGCTGCACAATCTGAACATTTTCTTTCTAATAATTTGAAAATGGAACACATATACAGGAGGGGAAGGTTGCAGGGGGTCTGGGTGTTTGGAGGTGGGGGGAGACGAGGGTACAAAGTGCCAGATCACCAGGTCTGCTCTGGGTATGTGAAAGGTGAGCAGCGAGTGCTCCTGAAAGTTATTTGGCCCGGGGGGCTCGGGTATGCAGTCTGGCCCGCACGTGCTCGGTAGCTGAGGCTCGCTGTTCTGACTGATGTGCAATTCCAACACTGCAGCTTCCAACCACCCAGAACAGTAAAGCAATCCCTCTCTCTCTCTCTCTCTCTGGCTGCCTGCACCCACCACTGAGCATGTGGTCCCACACACACATACACACACAGGTTTGTGCAGCTACTCTTGCGAGGACATCGGGATGCCTTCCATTCATTTGGACGACCCAAACAAAGCATCATCCTCTAACCCTAAACTACGGTGGCCTTGAGGTGCAAAACACAAACACAAATCACAAAACACAATCGCATTGTGATTTGCGTTTGTGTTTTTTGTTTTTTTTGTTGTGTTTTGCATTTGTGATTTGCATTGTTGTTTTGTAATTTGCGTTTTTTTTTGTGCGTTTGTGTTTTTTGTATTGCGTTTGATTTGTGTTTATCTTTTTTGTTTGTGTTTTGCGTCCGTTTGTTTTTTGTTTTGCATTTGTGAATTCCATTTTTGTTTTGTGATTTGCGTTTTTTGTTTTGCGTTTTGTTATTTGCATTTTTTGTTTTGCTTTGCAGTTTTTGATTTGAGTTTGTGTTTTGCACCTCAGGGCCACCGTACTAAACCATAAATAGTTAATGTTTAAACTCCACTTAAACCTTCAGTTCCTCAATAGAAATGAGCCTCTGCCTCATAAGGACCAGTTTTCGGGCTCCATGAGGACTACTGGTTTTTGATTATGACAGAAAAATCAAACTCTAACATGATTGTTTCAAGGGGTTAACATAAAGAGACACTACACTAACACACTGACACACACACACACACACACACACACACCTGCCCAGAGGAATGTTTTGCATGTGTGTGTGTGTGTACTGGCATTGGCATTCACTCACACACCACTGGTGCCAGCAGGGGATGTGGCCAGTGGTGTGGAAACCCTCAGCCAAGCACAGATGAAGCCGTGCCCCCAGGCGCAGCAGCGCGTTCAATTCTTCTTGTTTTGTGAAAAAAAAAAAAAAATGTTAGTATTAGTGATCAGTGAACAGAAATGCGCGTGCACAGCTCAATTACAGTCGCGCGCGTGGCAAGAAAACCCACATTTTTCCAAGTGGAAACAAACCACTGCGCATTAAAGGAGCATAAATCAGTGTGGGAAAATAAAGGTGCAGATCAGCGCTGGTAAATTGGATGAGTTGATTAATAGAGTTAAATGTTGAGCTGATGCAGCGCTGCCTCCTCATATCGGGGCTCCTCTTCGTTTACATTATTCATACGGAGGAGGGTGTGACTTGTTGGCTCTCTCTTTTTTCCCTCTCCCCCTCGCCTGTATAAAACGAGAAGTTCGCGTAAAAGTAAACACAGATGGAGAAGGCTAGCCGGCTCGCTGTGTCACAGAGAGTTCCGTCAAACCTGCGCGTCAACTCGCACACTGTCCCTTTGTGACCAGCTTTCCATCGGCACAATGCCCGCTCTCTGCGTGCTCTGCTTCGCCGCCGCGCTGGCCGCGCTCGCCCGGCTCGCCGACGCCGTGGGGCCGGTGGTCCGGTGTGAGCCGTGCGACGACGGGGCGCTGCTGCAGTGCAAGCCCCTGCCAAAGGACTGCGCGGAGCGGATGAGGGAGCCCGGCTGCGGCTGCTGCATGACGTGCGCCCTCGGCAAGGGACATGCGTGTGGAGTGTACACGGCGCGCTGCGGCTCCGGCTTGAGCTGCCGACACCAGCCCGGGGAGAGCCGACCTCTGCAGGCGCTGCTGGAGGGACGAGGAGTGTGCACACCAGCCGTGTCCAAGCCGTCCAAGCCGTCCAAGCCACGCACGATATACTGCACTTTCAGAAAACAAGGTAAAGAGTTCGTGTTTTCTCCTGCGTCAATTTATTGTCTTTAAATAGCACCGCGCGGCTTTAGCGTGGAGCCTATGTTTGGGTTTGTTATTCGGTGGATACATGACAGGCGCGCTCCCGATGCTGGTAGCGCTCCTTTGCTGACCAAAGCCGGGGGTGTGGGGGGGAGTTCCCTGCTCATGTAAAACACAGATTAGTGATAGTGGACCAGATAAAGGTGCCTAATCTGATCTACTTAAGATATAAAAGGCAGAAAGAGACAGGAGCTGCTCTGCAGACGCATGTCAGCCACCCGATCCCTGACCGCGGGGTTTTAGTTTTTAGAGGGGAGGCCTGACATTGCACAGTGATCTGTTAATTTTGGGGTTAAACAAATCCAATGAAAGTTTGGAGAGGAGAGTGTTTATGCGCAGAAATGAATCGTTACCCAGTGCTCTGCAGTGTGCGCAAAAGACTCGAGCCATCGTGCGTAAAATGCCAAATAAATCTATATGGATAGGATGTACACACACACACACACGCACAGGTTTGCTATTCATGTCAGGACTCTGCATCATTTTAGGGCAACACAATCAAAGAGTTAACCATATCCAGTTAATGCTCAACCCTGACTTTAACCCATCACCAGAGTGTGGTTCTGCCTCTTTAGGAGCAGACTTTGGACCAAACGAGGTCCTGAAAAAGTTAGTGTTTATACCTTAGGTTACAAAAACCACCACACACACACACACACACACAGGGAGGGAGAGAGAGAGAGAGAGACTGGCTCTCTCAAACCAATAGTTAAGCAATGCCACATACATACTGTAAGTATACAGTATTCAGCCGAGGCTGAGGGCAGACCTCGTCCATGTCTCCTGCTCTGTCCCCATTTTCCTTCCAAATAAACCTCATGGGTATTTGTGCACAGAATGAAAAGAGCTTTACTAGTCCATGTCACAGCTGTGTGTGTGTGTGTATACACACGCACACACACACAAAAAAAAAAAGTGTGTTTCATGTGAATGGATGCATGCTGCTCACCTCACACCGGTGAAACGGCACACATGCCACCTCCATGTGAACACACACACACACACACACACACACACACACACACACACACACACTGCTGTGTGTTTGGCCACTGGTGACGTCACAAGGCCTCCAGGAGCCTCTGTGTGTGTGTGTGTGTGTGTGTGTGTGTGTGTGTGTGTGTGTGTGTGTGTGTGTGTGTGTGTGTGTGTGTGTGTGTGTGTGTGTGTGTGTGTGTGTGTGTGTGTGTGTGTTTTCTAATTCCTGGTTGTTTGCTTTGGCCACAGCGATGTGTGGTGTGCAAGCACTCAGCAGTCACATTGTCACTCACACACACACACACGCACACACACTTGTAGACCAGCAACTACCTTTTTTTGGACCTCACCTCATGAGGTCAAACATGTCTGAGTGCACACAGACGTCTCTCTCTCTGCTCTCTGTTTATGTTGATTTCTCACCATGTGCAGCCTGCACGGAGTCTGTGACGCAGCTCACAATCAATAACAGCAGAAATACCACCGCCCAGGGACAGGGGGGGGAAATGGTCCCGAGCGCCCCTGTTGGTCGCAGTGCGTCAGTGCAGCTTCGGTGGTTTCCACCACCATCAGTTTCCCAGCTCCAGAGCAGCCTCTCCTCCTCCCAGACATTAACAAGCTCTCCTGACCGCAGTTTGTGCTGTTTACTCCTGTGCCATTATACAAACAAATTGCGCAACATGTTTATCTAAAACACTCCAGACTTCCTTGGAGAGGTTACATAAAGTTTATATTGACAAAAAGTCATGTATTTGAACAAGGTCCACTATGTTTTTATACATATATACATATATATATATATATATATATTTGGACATTCATGGACTTTTTTCTTTGTTTTTAGCCAAGTTCTGGGAAAACCACACGGAGCATCTGTTGCCTTTACCGACTCGCAGTCTCGATGCAGTCGATGTCGTTGCCGACATCCGCGTTGTTATTCTAAGTTCTGGTGAAGCATGGGAGAGACTGTGGAGCCCCACCACATCGCTAATTGATCAGGTGGTCATGGAGGAAGGGTGGGCTGCCAGCCTGCCTGCCCACACCAGCCTACACGCCTACATTGCCCGTCCGCCACCGTCACCGCAGGCTCTCGAACACAAAATCTGCTTCGAGTTATCGGTTTGAGACTGTGTTTGGGTGTGTGTGTGTGTGTGTGTGTGTGTGTGTGTGTGTGTGTGTGTGTGTGTGTGTGTGTGTGTGTGTGTGTGTGTGTGTGTGTGTGTGTTCCCATCGTCCCCGCGTCTCTCTGGGACATCGTTTTCTGAGCCCAGTCGGCTTCCTTGACTGTGGCTTGTGTTGGTGTGGCAGACCGGGGTGGCACATGGTCAGCAGACTGGTCCTGTCCTATATTAGGGACAGTACCCCCCTCCTCCTCGTCCTCTCGGTCAGACAGTCCCCACTCTGTCTGTCTTCGACGATTTGACAGGAATCTTTGCCAGCTCCATGGCCGGCTATTAATAAATGTGTTCCCTTATCTCGCCACTTTACCTCGAACAGCCCTAACCTCCGCTCCACGTTTAGCCTCCGATCACCTAAAAAGCCTCTGTATAGAGTCTATCTCTTGGTCTGCACACTGCGGAAAACTTGTGGATATGAAAATTGTCGTGCATCTGTTTATTACTTGGCTTAGTTTCTGGCTCCAAAGCGCCCACAAGGCAATGAGCTAACTCTATTTTGTCTGCTTAAAACAGGCCACTTTTAGGCAAGTCAAGAATGCTCCATCAGACCTTTTGTTTCCATTGCTAGAAGCTTTGGACACTTCCATGTGTGATTCTGACGTCCCTGCATGTTCTGATCAGGTTTTCATTCATAATTAATGGCCTCTGAATCATCAGATGATGAGCAGATGATGGAGTTCAGCAGTTTGGTTCACCTTGATTTCGCCAGTTTCTCACAGTCCTTTAGGTGATTTCATGTGTGGAAGTTCCTGGATGTTCTTGGTTGAAAATGTTCAGTTTCAGCAGTGAGTGATCACTTGGAAGAGTCCTGGTTCCCCTCAGGTCCTTCTTTGGGGTTGAAGAATCCTGCAGACCAATTTAGCTCTTGGGAAACTTAAAAGCTGCAAGAGTTTTTTGGTTTTTTTGCATCCTTTACCCCCAGATCTGTGCCTCAAAACAATCCGTTCTCTTGAGCTCTGCGGAAAACTCCATTGACCTCACGGATTAGTTTTCGCTCTGATGTGATTTTTGTTTTGTTTTGCGGTGGCGGGGCATCAACAACTAGATTAGCGAGAGAACTCCAGGGACTGTGTTGGATTTCGGTGCTTTTTCTCTGCATCAAGGCTGCCGTCTCTTCCTTTCCTGTCACTTGATATTTACGCGCCGTATATCACACATACACGCTCGCTGATTGCGTAATATGTAAACAGGAACAATCAAAACACAATGGAACTGAACTTTAAAAGAACAAACCGACGTACAAAACAGGAAAAAACACAGCAACAACAAAATAACCAGAGTTCCACAGGCATTTTTGAGACATGAAAGCCCATAACCAGTATCATGAATCTCCCGCTAATCATCCCCAAAAAGATCCTTCAACAATGGCTGTCATAAGTCTTCAAAAAATATGTCCACGACCAGATTTCCCATGAGTCAATTCTTCGGAAAGGCAACGATTCTGGGCTAAAAACATCTTACAGTCAGGATGCAATTCATTTTTCCAAAGAAGAAGTCATCAGTTGGGTCGTTAAATATAACGCAGGTTTTTAAAGGTGCATTATGTAATAAATCTAAAGCAACTGGCTATAAAATCCTCCTAATATGTCACAGAGACTCAGGAATAATGTTCATATAACAAACTGAACTCACTAACAACAACAGTACAGCCAAAATATTTGCATTAAAAGAAATATTTTGCAGACTGCAAATCATGTTTATGTTTTGAAATCATGTTTTGGCATGTGGCGCCACCTACCGCCGTCTACCAATCATTGCAGTCAGTAGAGTCTCAGCTGCCGAGCAACCACGGGTTACCAGTCACGTCAGAAAACAAACCTAAAAGACCTCGGTATTTTGAATTTGAATGTAGTAACCATTTTTGGCCACATTCTTACATATGGCACCTTTAATCAAATTCTGATATTGTTGTCCATTACTAATGTTTGGATTTTTCAAATGTACGTTTTTGGGAGTTTTACAGAGTATAGTATTAGTAGTAGTAGTAGTATCGTCTTTAAACTTGCTTACCTTTGCCCACACAGACAAGAGCGGTGGAAACCAGGTGGACAGCAGTGCCAACGCGACCCAGACAATGACGCTTTTGCCCGGCGCGTCGACCGCGAAGGGCCGCGGGTCGGTGGACACCAGGCCGACGCTGCACAACAACAAGCTGATCGAGAAAGACGACAACAAGAAGACGCAGAGCTACAAGGTGGAGTCCGTGTCGGGAGGAGCCATCATGGACATGCACAACTTCTCCCTGGAGAACAAGAGGGAGATGGAGTATGTAAGTCACATGCAGAGGTTCATTCATATAGACATTGTGTTTTGTCCTAGTATGACTGCAGAAGCTACAGCACATTATATGCTAACATTGCTACGTGGAGGTTGCTATCTTGTAACACCGTGACTAGAAAAAAACAAACAGAGGCTGTCTCACCATTAAATGTTATGGTAATTCTTACACACTGGACCTTTAAATAAAAACATATATGCTGCAAAATAGTAGCTCTAGTTGTTAGCTCTAGCAGTGGGGCTGGATGATAAAAATCTTCAGATTAGTCAACATCAATAGTTATAATATTGGATTAAATAACTAGTTAATTGTGCTTTCAAACTTCTTTATGGGCAGAAAACAACAAACCAGTGCATTTATGCAACGTGTAAACAGTACATCAATGTAGAGCTAAAACAAGTACTCGATTGCTAAATTAATCGTCAACTATTTTGAATATTTTTTCATTATTAAAACAACATTTCTGATTGTTTCAGCGTCTTAAATGTGAATATTAAAAGAAATCATTAAATGTGAATCATTTTCGCTTGTTGACAAAAACATTACTGGATTAATCGATGAAAAATAATCAACAGTTTAATCAGTTATGAAAATAATCCTTAGTTGCAGCTCTATATTAGCGTATATTGAACCTTTGTTATGTTAATTTGGATTAAAGTTAGATACTGAAATAATGCCCAGCCCTAATATTAGCTACTGAATATTTGTAAACGCTTAAATAATAAACAAAAGTCTTGAATGTTGAGGCTGAATCCTAGTAGTGTCATCTGTTAGCTTGGTAGCCTTTTGCTTGCTAGCTAGCTAGCTACCATAAAGCTAGTGGTAGCTTACAAAGAGGTGAGCAGTCAAACAAAGAAAACATAATCCAGAAAAACACATATTAAAAAGGCAGGGTCAAAATAAAATGCTGGAAAACACTTACAACAAACCAAAGGCCAAAGTAAAACAGTGAGAACGCAGTCGACGAGGAAAGTAGCACCAGTTAACAACAGGTGTGGGTAATCAGTGAAAACAAGAGCAGGAAGTAAAGCTTCACAGATATACAGGGGGAAGTAATGCTTCAAAGTAAAACAGGAAGTAAGCAACAGAAGATAAGGGAGGAACTACAAAGCAAAACAACTGAATTGCAGCTCTGATTAAAATACACCAGAATGAAAATGTGAATGACTTAAAAAGTTCAAAAAGACCAAATTAATGAAAGTTGGATTATTATTTATTTATTTATTTTTACTTTTTTTGTTTGTTTGTTTAAATGACCTTTGGAAAAAAAAAAAGAAAAGAATTCTCTGACTAAAAAAGTCTTAAAAAGTCTTAAATCGAATAATTTGAATTTAAGGCCTTAAAATGTCTTAAATTCTCCTAAAATCTCCTAAAAGGTCTTAAATAGAATTTTTTAAAGGTCTAACCCTAACCCTTAATCTATGAACTTACTTTTATTTAAAAAATGCATAAACTTTGGTCTCGGTTTGAAATGTTTCTATTTTTGATGATGCGATAACAGAACTACAACACGGAACTAAAGTAGGCCACCTGTGCTGCCCGGTGGGAATTTACCGAGCACCACTAGCTAGTGTGCTGTGCGCACTGCGGTGTGTTACAGCTTAGCATAGCAGCGGAGAAAACTCTAAATTTCCTTCATATCTTTTGAACTTTTTTGCCATTGTGGATGTGAAATGGGTCTTAAATTGTATTCATTATGGTCTTAAAAAAAGTCTTAAAAAGTCTTAAATTGTTGAAACCTGCAGAGACCCTGTGTAATACACAGAAGAATTATACAACAGTCGACAAAAACATGGCGAAATTCAGGCCGGTTCATATTTTTGGACTAACAAGGAGACCAGTGTCACGCGCTTCCATCTTAAAGGTGCATTATGTAATAAATCTAAAGCAACTGGTCATAAAATCCTCCTAATATGTCACAGAGACTCAGGAATAATGTTCATATAACAAACTGAACTCACCAACAACAACAGTACAGACAAAATATTTGCATTAAAAAAAATATTTTGCAGACTGCAAATCATGTTTAATGTTTTGAAATCATGTGTTGGCATGTGGCGCCACCTACCGCCGTCTACCAATCATTGCAGTCAGTAGAGTCTCAGCTACCGCGCAACCACGGGTTGCCAGTTACGTCAGAAAACGAAACATAAAAGACCTCGGAATTTTGAGTTCGAATGTAGTAACCGTTTTTGGCCACATTCTTACATATGGCACCATTTGATATTTCAAAGTCAATGGATGGAGGACGACTAAGAAGAATGACGCCCGACATGCTAACAGCTAGCACGATGTTAAAGCTGAAAACAGTGGAGATGGACGCCCTTCCTCCAATGTACAAGGTGACGAGCAAACTTAAGAACCTGAGAGACAGCAGAGTTGGATCGCTGGCATATCAACCATACTGATCACTTCATATAATCAATATCACAGTCAGATATACAGTACAGTACGCAGTCTAACTTCTGCAATATAGTGTTTAAACCCTGTGGATTTACAATTCACAGTGAATTGAAGCGACGGCTTGAAACTGCCACTGCAGAAGCTTTTCCTGCCAACATGGTGGAGTAAACAATGTGAGTCACATGACACCCAGGGCAATAAAAGAAATAAGATAAAAACCAGAGACGGAATCGATGTAAACAGGAAAAAACGCAAAACAAACAGGAATGCTTCACTTTCAGGGTGAGCACGATGAAGCTGTTGGGCACCATTCATTTTATCTTTTTAAGGCCACCCACTGATTAGCACTCCTAATGAAGGTGGAGCTCATCAGTGAAATCACCTGCTGAGCTAATTTGTTGGAATTAACTGACTGCAGACTGACTGCTGGCTCTCCATAGTAGCTACTGTATAATGTCTCGGCCACCCTGGTCCTGTCAACCCATGGTAGGTGGTAGTCATGTGTACATGCACAGGAAAAACACAAGACACAAACAGTGTGGGGAATCTCTCATCAAAACATTGTGCTCCAGAGCAATTTGCGGTCTAAAGCTCCACCAGGACCCTTCGGGCTATCTGCGATAATTTTTTAAACAGCATTATTATAGAAATGACACGCTCTCCTACAGTGTGTTAAAGAAGGTACCACTTTACCTCAACAATGTGGACCGAACAGTGGGTTAAATCACTGCAGATTGACCAAATATCATTTTATTTAAGTTTAATCACAGTTTTCTGCAAGCGCCAATCACGTCAGACAAAGATTTTGGGTCGTTTTGAGTATTTTAAATTTTAGTGTGATGTTGTGGCTGTAAAAGTTATGACCGTACCAATGTTGACAACCTCCGGGGGGGAATTAAACAAAAGCAGAGTTTGACGACACGCACACTCAGCAGCCATTTTTTGACCAAGACTGAGCATCGGATTGAAGAAGAAAGGCGATTTAAATTACTTTGAATGTGGCATAGTCGTTGGTCTGATTATGTCTACTGGGATTTTCACGCACAAACATCTCAAAAAAAGCAATTTCAAGAAAAAGACCAAAGAGGATCAGTCACTTCATTAGAACCTGAGCAGAAGCTCGTGATCCAGTGCTGGTCATATTAAGACACAGTCACCTATGACGACCTGCCGATGACTCTGTAACGTGGTGGGGTTGTTTTGTGTTCGGCGAGGCTGTCTGAATATTTCAGGAATGGACTGAAAAGGATCAAATATCCAGCGAGCAGTCGTTCTCTCTGGATGAAAATACCTCTGTTGATGCCAGAGGTAAGAGGAGAATAACCGGACTGAACCAAGATTTGAAGAATACCATCTCTGAAAGCACCACACCGGGTGCCAACTCTGCCACTTTACTAGGAACAGGGTTCACCTAATATAGGGTGGAAAAATAATTCCCCTGATTACTTAGATGCAACATTAATGGAGGAAATGGTGCAGGAGCAGTGTGCGAAATACCCATTAATAATCAGGTGGGGGTCAATCTCCCATTTGTTGGTGCCACGCTGCAGTATTGGCTATCTTCCCTGTCAGATGTGGGCTTGTGTGGGCCTTTTCCACAGTGCCATTTGGAAAGCAATTCATTAAAACACAAAAAATACAAAATTACAAATACAATAATTTACATTTTGTCTAGTTATAAAGGATAAGAAAGCATGCAAAGTGTATTATGTATGTAGATCATATATGGAAAACTGAAATGACAACGATCTTTAGGGGGAAAAAAAACATGTTTTTCAATTACACTGTAACATGTTTAAACTCGGGCTGGACGATTATGGCAAAAATATGAGTCACAATTATTTTTGACTGATATTGAAATCATGATTAATAGACACGATATTCATTGATTTCAAAACGTGAGTATTTATTGAACAACCAAAACTCAACTTTAAAGGTGCATTATGTAATAAATCTAAAGCAACTGGCCATAAAATCCTCCTAATATGTCACAGAGACTCAGGAATAATGTTCATATAACAAACTGAACTCACCAACAACAACAGTACAGACAAAATATTTGCATTAAAAAAATTTTTTTGCACACTGCATATCATGTTTATGTTTTGAAATCATGGTTTGACATGTGGCGCCACCTACCGCCGCCTACCAATCATTGCAGTCAGTAGAGTCTCAGTTGCCGAGCAACCACAGGTTGCCAGTTACGTCAGAAAACGAAACCTAAAAGACCTCGGTATTTTGAGTTTGAATGTAGTAACCGTTTTTGGCCACATTCTTACATATGGCTCCTTTAAATTTTGTGTTTTCAATCTCTTGCTCCTCATAATATTGATCCACACACATCGCACGCTTCTGCACGTAACACGGGTGCGTTCAAGGTGTTTTTCTAGCATAGGAATTTACATACACGCATTAATCGTTTTTCTTCGATTATAATGTTTATATGATCGTGAGGAGCCAAAAATCAAAATCATGAATAAAATTCATTAATCGTCCAGCACTAGTTTAGACCCCCCTCAAATTTAGCTTTTGAGGCTTTCAGGGGGTCTCGAGTGTTAATCAGGGGGGTCTAGCACCCCCCCGTCTCCCAGACCCCCCTGTATTTCAGTGTGCAAGAGGTTAATTTGATGTCTCTGATCAAATTCTGTCGCTCTGAGGTGAGAGTGTAATATCTTGAACTCTCTTTGCCACGTTGCCAGGGGCCGTGTCGGCGGGAGATGGAGAGCATCCTGAACAGCCTCAAGATCAGCAACGTGCTCGTCCCGAGAGGCTTCCGCATTCCCAACTGCGACAGAAAGGGCTTCTACAAGAAAAAACAGGTGAATGGCTCTCCCTGCTGTTTTTCTTTATTTCACACACCGTCTCTGCGTCGTCTTCCCCTCACCTGAGGACATGCGGAGAGACTCCGCCGCATGCCTGAACAACTTCCAAAGAATCCTCCACACACACACACACACATTCTTGTACTTGCTGCATACTGAGGACCAGGTAAAAGTGCTGACAAAGTGAGGACCAGCATTTCCACTTTATATATAAACACAATTACAAATATCTACTTGTGTGTGAAACACCAGGGCTGGAAAATGGGTTTTTGTACCAAATTGAGGAGCTTTGTTAAAAACAGAGTTAACGTTTATGTTTACGTTTTGTTTCAATGAAAACAAAGTGAGGACCGGCCAAAATGTCTTCGCTTTGTAAAAATGACCTAATTTTGTTGGTTAAAAACCCTCACTGGTCCTCAGTGTGCCACAAGTACAAGAACAGTATGCCACGAGTACACACACACACACAAACACACGCATTCTTGTACTTGCTGCATACTGAGGACCAGGTAAAAGTGCTGACAAAGTGAGGACCAGCATTTCCACTTTATAAATCAAGACAATTACAAATATCTACTTCATGAATGACATCTATAAAGAACTACTGGGTGCAGTACCATAAAATGTCTGCAGGTGGAGCCCCAGAGCAAAACGTGTGTGAAACACCAGGACTGCAAAACGTGTTTTTGTACCAAATTGAGGACCTCTGTTAAAAAACAGAGTTTACATTTATGTTTATGTTTTGTTTCTATGAAAACAAAGTGAGGATCGGCCAAAATGTCCTCGCTTTGTAAAAATGACCTCATACCAAATTGAGGAGCTTTGTTAAAAACAGAGTTAACGTTTATGTTTACGTTTTGTTTCAATGAAAACAAAGTGAGGACCGGCCAAAATGTCTTCGCTTTGTAAAAATTACCTAATTTTGTTAGTTAAAAACCCTCACTGGTCCTCAGTGTGCCACAAGTACAAGAACAGTATGCCACAAGTACACACACACACACACATTCTTGTACTTGCTGCATACTGGACCAGGTAAAAGTGCTGACAAAGTGAGGACCAGCATTTCCACTTTATAAATCAACACAATAACAAATATCTACTTCATGAATGACATCTATAAGAACTACTGGGTACAGTACCATTAAATATGTGCAGGTGGAGCCCCAGAACAAAAAAGTCTGTTTTTGTACCAAATTGAGGACCTCATGTTTACGTTTACGTTTATGTTTTGTTTCAATGAAAACAAAGTCAGGACCGGCCAAACTGTCCTCGCTTTGTAAAAATGACCTCACTTTGTTGGTTAAAAACCCTCACTGGTCCTCAGTATGCCACAAGTACAAGAACACACACACACACACATACACACACACACAATCCCCGTTTTTTTTTTTTTCTGTGCAGCTCGGGTTGCCCTGACAGCCACATCAACACTATATTATCAGAACGGCTAATAACCATGTATTACCCCCCAGTAAATGCACTGCAGCCGTCTGACTCATAGCCTCACAGGAAATGAAGTCGGTCAGGTGTGTTTGTGGGCGTGTGTGGTGAGGGAGAGTGTGGGGGGTAGGGATGTAAGAATGCGGTCTGGGAGTGTGTGTGGCACAGTAGATGTGGCGGCAGGGGAGTGTATGTATGGCGCTTGTTTGATGATGGTCGTTTTGGTGAGGGTGTGTAGGTGTGTGTGTGTGTGGGGGCGGGGGGGGGGGGGGGGGGGCGGTGGTAATGGTGCTGTTGGTGAGGTAAAAAACACAAACAGGCTGTCACTGGTTTAGTTTTTCTTGTCCGCGGCGCAGCAGACTCGGGGCCACCCATGGCCTGCTCGTTTTGCGAGACGGGCCTGAAGAAAAGAAGAAGAGGAGGAGGAGGAAGAGGAGGACGAAGCTGAAATTGGGGCTGGGTGACATGTGTTGACAAGAGGGGAGGAAGGGCGAGGCGGGGAAGGTGGTGAATGGGCCGGGTGGGAGCTTGTGGTGGTGGTGGTGGTGGTGGTGGTGGTGGTCATGAGGCAGGGGAGGGGAGGGGAGGGAGGGGACGCTGCTGAGACATACAGCTGTCAAATGAGGTTGGGAGTCTTATCAGCGGGATCCAAACGCTGTTCTGAGAAACACATGAGTCACCGAGAAAAATCCCCTTAACCGTGCAGCACCGTGACTCAGAGACCAACTCCATCATACATAACTCACGAACACACACACACACACAGAGAATAAAATCATCCCCTAATCCCACCCCTCCACCCCCCCTTCCCACACTCTCTTTTTCCCCAGAAAAAGTCTGGTTTCATTGTTACCGTTTCATTAAAATCAGACTCTTCCTTGTTCAGTTCCTGGATTTCATCTTCGCCTAAACCTACCAGTAAAGTGTTTAATCATGTGTGTGTGAGTACAGCAGTGTGCCAGCCCTTTATTTAGGGGGGGGGGACGGTGTGTCCATCCAAGGAGGGGATGTGGCTTCACGGTGCGTTGCCGAGATTTATGACCGGAAAAACACAGCGAAGAGGATACTGTGTGAACCGTACTCTAGAGCAAGGCTATTCAACTTAAGGCCCGGGGGCCAGATCCGGCCCTTCAAGCAATTTGGAACGGCCCATGGCCCATTAACCCATAAATAATGAAAGTATTATTATATAAAAGCCTATTTCTGGCACTTTTTGCGACACTTTGTGATACTTTGCGTCCCTTTTTGGCAAATACTAGTACAGCTGTAATTGCACGCAGCTTATGTGTGTACCAGAATATTTTGCACTACGAGCCAACTTTACCTGAATATTATTGGTACTGTTGCTTATATTTCTGCCTTTTGTGGCCATTGCACCTTAATGTTGTTTATATTGTTACCTCTAATTTTGTAAGAGCCTTATCCAAATATTGGTGGTACTGTAACTGTAACTGTGACCTTTTTTGCACTATACGCAAATTGTATTGCACCTGAATGTTGGTGGTTTTGTTACTTACATTTTTAGCACAAAACTAGCAGCTATTTCAATAAATAAGTTGCTAAATAATGTATAACATTTTGTATGTATTTGTATCCGTTTACTGTACATACAACACAAAATAGTAGTACAGGGGTTGACGAAAAGTTCCGAAAAGCTGGCCCTCCGGAAATTTTAGTTGAATAGTCCTGGTTTAGATTGACAATACTGTGAAAAGAAGGCAGCAAAAAGGGGGATGGAGGGGTCAGGAGGGTGCAGGAGTGAGGGACTTAAACATACACATGATACACAAGGTGTCTCGGTATCTCCGACCGAAATCTGCTTTCGCTGAAAGGCGGACGTTTTAAAGTGTCATCTTTCATAATGGGCCTTGTATTCTTGAAGAGCACCAGGGACAAAGACATATAAGGAGTAAAAGAAAAGGAAGTGTACATCTATAGTCCCTTTTGTGGGTGACTTGTTTGGGTGTTCACTCTAAGATCTAAAGGTCGGTAAATGGAGGACAGACAGGAAGTGTTTGTTGGGTATTTGTTGTGGTTTTTTTCACCTTCGTTCCTGTTTGCTTGCTAAAACCAGGGAAGAAGTTGTAGCCTTGAATGTTAAGTGATGATGAAGTCCGATAATAATCTTTATCAATAGTTCCATTGTCAACAGAGAGTCTTGTTTACTGTGCGTGCGGTACTGTTTTGGAAGCTGGGGGGGGGGGGGGGGGGGGGTAGTGAAACTGGAAAGAGGTTAATCTGGTTGAAATAAAGGAAAAGGTCCAAAGTTCTTAAAAAGATTTTCAGAGTTCCTGGAAAAGTCTCTGCGACTGAGAAGGGCTAATAGAGTAATAGAGGGCTCAATGACGCGGCCACGGGACAAACAAAGAAAAGCTGTGCCGTGTTGACCAAGCTGAGGCTAAAAATACACGCAATTTCCCACGAAAAGATCGGCCCTCTGATATTGCACTGATCTAAAATGCTAACCCTAACCCTAATTTCTGTGGGGCGTGGTAGCTGTGCGCGCCGTTGACATCCAGAAATGAAAGCGATCCCAAGCGCCCATTTTTATTATTAACAAACCTGAAAAGACTTTTATCTCATGACCACTTAGATGCAATTTTACGCTTAATTTGAGGAAATACTACAAATTAGAAATAGCCTTGGTTAAAAGAAACAAAAACAGAGCAGGGATTTTCTGCACTCCGGCCACAACTGCAGTAGCAGGGTCTTTTCATACGTCTGAAAGCTTCAGTGGACGGCAGGTGTAGACGTTGTTGATGGGACTTTTCAAAGTGATATCTCCAGTTGGGGAAAATCTTTTCGACAGGTAAAGACGTCCAAGCAGAGTATGACAAGGAGAGAGACCGTCTGCAAAGAGAAGGCAGAGAATCCGAAAAAATTGTGTTTTAAGTTGAAGAAACTGGTGAAACTGGTCACCAATTACAGCTTTTTGTTATGACCAAAGAGAAACCAAGACCAAAATGACCGTATAACTTGCTCGCTGCAGCATAATTTGCTTTCCTGACTGTCCAGAAATACATTGGTAGAGTGTTGGGGGGAGGGGGGTAGGTTGTTTGTATGTTGTGAAGGTAAAAGTGTTAATTACAGCTGTTACAGAATCAGAATGCTGCTCCTTCTCCATTTCTGACTCAAAGGTCAATCGCTCTGTGAAGTGGACAGAAGGTTGCAGTGACAGTTTGGTGTAATCTGAGGCTTAATCCCATTTCATACCACTTAACCCCATCCCTCAGTATTTCATGTTAAAGACGTACACTCTTAGAAATAAGGGTTCCAAAAGGGTCCTTCTACAAGGGCTGAGGTTATACCTGGAACCATTTGCTTCTGAATAACCCTGTCCCTGAAAAAAGGGTTTTTCAAGGGTTCTTGGTAACACTAATGGTTCCAGTAAGAACCATTTTGATCCAGAGAACCCTTTAAAATCCCTTTCCTGAATAAGGGGTTTAAAAGGGTTCTTGGTGGAACCCTCCAAAAGGGTTCCTGGAGCCAAAAAGGGTTCTCCTACTGACTCTTGTTGAGGTCGAGAGTCAGTGTTACTAACTGTTCAAATTGAGCCTTATTTCAGAGGCATTCTTCTTCTTTTTTTTCTTCCCTCAGCATATAAAGCGATTCCAAGGAAATGAATGTCACCGTCATAAAGCCAAGTCGGTTAACGAGTCGTGTAGCTATGCTAACCACAACAAAGCTTGTGTGCAGTCTCGTACCAAAACATGTCCACTAGTATTTCCAGGCATCTGGAGTCTCTGCTTTGCTGGAGACAATAATGACTGTTGTCCACGGTAGCGATATAACAATAGCTGACAACAGCTTTGGTTGTTTGTCTTTGTTTTTTTTGGTGTTTTTTTGTATAATTCTGCAGTAAAAACACCACATTCTTGAAGGGGTGTCCCAGATTCTGACCACTATCCTTTGTAATTCAGCTTCAAAGGAAAAAATGGGGGATAAAAATGAAAAATGGAATTGGAACTTTACCTGCTCATGATGTTAAAGCGGACCTAGACCCGAAGTTCAAATTAACGCTGTTTTTTAGTGTGTATCTGCGTCTATACCTTGTTTATGAAGCCCTGAAGGTTCTAAACAAACAGTTCAGCCACTGCTGAGAACCCTGTGTTTTATTGTAATCTCGGGCTGGCACTAGTCCGGGCACATCCGGTTGCGTACATTGAACCGCAGAAGAAGAATAACGTCCGTTGTGGAGGTGTTTCACGAGCGACAGTGTCTTCTGACTCTGGGTCTGACTCCGGGTCAAAGTCATAAAAGGGACTGCGGCGGGGAGTCGTGAAGAAGCTATTTTTAAACATTGTTAAAACAATGCTTTGATAATGAGTAGCAGTGCATCCACCGTTCCAGGGGGGGAGCTGCGCTTCTGAGAGCGGGTGTACTTCCGGGTACTGCCCAATCACAAGACTCTGTCTTCTGGGTGAGAGAGTTAAGTCTCAAATCTCGCGGCTGGGGAACAGCGTCAGAAAAGAGGATTTCTATCGGCTCGTTTACAGCAACTAGGAGGTTTTTGACCATAAAAACAAGTTAATGTATGTAATTAGACCTCCATAACTAACATATATGTGCAACAGGACCACTCTATGTGAGCTTTAAACAGATGGATTTCATGGCTGCATTTTTCACTTCAGGTCTTCAGACAACTTGCTTATTACATTGTCTTTGAAACATTACCCATATCTGAATTCTGCATTTTTTTGGGGGTGGGTAACCCTTAGCGTGGTCTTAGCTACTGACCTGGTAATGGTTAGTAAACATTTTGTATTTTGAGTTTTCAGAGCGTTCCGATTCATTTCACTTAATAACACATTTTCTATTCCCACTAGCCATGCAGCAGGCCTCCGCCCTTGTCTCTCTTTTATGGCTAATTGGTCCATGATGATAACTTGCAAAGCCACTCATTGCGCCACCTACTGGCCACAGGAAGTACGCCTTCAGACACAAACACGAAACTTTCAGGGTGGGGTCTGCGTTCGCTGTTCATCATCCGATCTGTCCTCTTAGATTGTAGACGCACACATCTGATTCATATCAGATTTTTATTCCCACGTACGCACGTTTGTGGCTTGAAGCCACGTCTGAATCCGTGTACTTTATGGGTCATATCTGATTTGTGCCCCCATGGGAGGAAACGATCAGTAGTGGGTCACTTTGCACCGTGCAGTGTAAATTCAGCCTGTGATTATGTGTGTGTATATGATGCTATTTTCCCCTTCTCTGTGAATACCTGATGCATCAAAGCTATTTATTAATAAGCATGTAATGGCCAAGTGTTATATTGGATAGATTGGAGTATTTTAATGGGTCAACTGCATGTGTGCACACGTGTTGCTGCAGGAAGGGAGACGTTTAGCAGCGCTAGCGACAGAGAAGCCTATTTTTAGCAGCAGTTATATGAATTGGCTCAGTATCCCAGGTCAGGCCCAACAATGATCCACTCATTACATCCCTCAAACTCTCTCTGGCCCCGTGACTCTCGTGCTCGGTCTCTTTTATTCTTTCGCCCACCCATCATTACCCCCATTGTGCCCTGCGTGGAGTCGTCCACCCGCCCTTTTGTTCCGTCTGCCCGCTCCATCATTCCGTCCGTTCCTGCCCTTCCGCCCACCTTGCTTTTCCCTTCCTTGTTTGGCCAGGAATCGCCCCGCAAAAAGGGTTGTGAACGGGACAACAGTGGTGTGTGTGCAGAGGAGGAGTGAGAGGAAGAGGCATTGGGTTAAGGATGTGAGCCAGGTGCCCCCTTCACTCTGGGTCCTCACAGTGCCAGGCCCATAAGGACTGACTTATTGAGCGTGACTCAGAAGGATCTGTGGAAACGTACACACTGACCACAATGGCTTTATAATAACTGGTCAACCTTAGGGGACCCAGACAGCTATTTTCACTCTGTCTCTCTCTCCCTCGCTCTGTTCCCTCCCTGAATCTGAATCCTCTTCATTGGAGGATGTGGAACCGTGTCTTTGCCATGTACGCTCATTGATTTTGGGGGCATTTAGAACAAAAAACTTTTGAACTTTTTCAATAGTTAAAGGTGCCATATGTAAGAATGTGGCCAAAAACGGTTACTACACTCAAATTTAAAATACCGAGGTCTTTTAGGTTTGGTTTTCTGACGTAACTGGCAACCCGTGGTTGCTCGGCAGCTGAGACTCTACTGACTGCAATGATTGGTAGACGGCGGTAGGTGGCGCCACATGCCAAAACATGATTTCAAAACATAAACATGTTTTGCTGTCTGCAAAACATATTTTTTAATGCAAATATTTTGGCTGTGCTGTTGTTGTTGGTGAGTTCAGTTTGTTATATGAACATTATTCCTGAGTCTCTGTGACATATTAGGAGGATTTTATGTCCACTTGCTTTAGATTTATTACATAATGCACCTTTAAATCTCCCATAGAATGGAAGTACCAATTAAGGCTGTTTTTTAGTGTGTATCTGCGTCATTACCTTGTTTAAGAAGCCCTGAAGGTTCTAAACAAACAGTTCAGCCACTGCTGAGAACGCTGTGTTTTATTGTAATATCGGGCTCAGCGAGATCTCTGAAAAAACCCTGGTCAGGTTACGTAAACAGCGGTTCTCCGGAACAGCAGATCCTCCTGCTCCGGGCACTAGTCCGGGCACATCCGGTTGCGTACATGAACCGCAGAAGAAGAATAGCGTCCGTTGTGGAGGCGTTTCACGAGCGACAGTGTCTTCTGACTCTGAGTCTGACTCCGGGTCAAAGTCATAAAAGGGACTGCGGCGGGGAGTCGTGAAGAAGCTATTTTTAAACATTGTTAAAACAATGCTTTGATAATGAGGCGCAGTGCATCCACTGTTCCAGAGGGGGGAGCTGTGCTTCTGAGAGCTGGTGTGCTAATTATGTCACTTCCAGGTATTGGCCAATCACAAGACAGTTGGGAAGGCGCTACGCTTGCTGGCCAATCACAACACACACTATCTTCTGGGTGTGAGATTTCTATCGGCTCGTTTACAGCAACTAGGAGGTTTTTGACCATAAAAACGAGTTAATGTATGTAAATAGACCTCCATAACTAACATATATGTGCAACAGGACCACTCTATGGGAGCTTTGTACAAACAATTCATTCATCAGTATACAATATCTTAACTCAAAAGGCTGCTACAGCTCTAATTTTTGATTTAATGGACAATATATTGAAGCAATTAACTCAAACTATGATTTATTCATACTTTTTTATGCACAATGTACGAATAATATGTAGTCACGCAATGTAAACGGTGTAGTTAAATCATCCCAATGCAGTTTTCCTCTCAGGGAAAGTGTCAAAGACAAAAAGTCTTACACATTGAGGCTCCATCGAAACCATTTAGCACGTTGGAGAACAGCTAATGTCTTTTTTAGTAAGACACCTGTACAGATTTACTGTGTTTGATTCACACTCGCGCTCTTTTACTTTAAAACACGAGATGTTTGGCACAAGCACACTTTGCATCACCGTAATTACGTTGCTATCGGAAGAAATCCAACGGTGTCTGAAAGCTGAGAAGTTGCCCGTCAAAGTGTTATTACCGTAATTTCACTTGCACTGTTTTGGGAAACCGTATTCAGTAACATTGTCACCGGTGAGAGGTGTGAGTGGGAAGAACTCCACATACTTTCCACTTTTTGGACACTGGGAGACAAACATTCAAAAGATTTTGAACAAAAAAAGAGTCTTTTTGTTATTCTTCATTTTTAATTGTTAAAAACAAGATATTAACATGGCAGTAAATTGTAAATAACTGAGAGATATTGGAAGTTATTCTGGAAAAATGGACAAAAGCAATTTATTTACAGGACATTCTAATGACGCTTCTTACTCAGGATCAGTGTTGCTGGCTGCTTTGTTAACCAGTGGTCGAACAATATGAGTTTTCCTCTGACCAATGCTGATATATAATGGCTGATTGATTGATTGATGGATTGATTTCTGGAGCATGGAACGGTTTAATGACATCAAATGACGACGTCAAAACTGTTATTTTAACCTCAGCACTATTCAAACACGCGTCCTAAAGTTAAACCGGTTCCTCAGATTTGAGGTTCTGCCTCATTACGAGCAGGTTTCGGCCTCCGTGAGGACGACTGGTTCTGACAAGGTCAGTGTTTATGATAGCAAAGGTCCTAAAGAGGTAACAAATACAAGCACACACACACTCACACACACAGACACACACAGCATTTTAAGAGCTTGTGTTTATCCTGTGGTCAGCGCAGGCTCTTTTTAATACCCGTGAAGCCCGGCCGTGCTGCTATTAGCTATAAAGAGCAGCATCACAAGAGCATGCATTCATACGCACGACACACAAACACATACACACCCCATAAAGGTAGCATTATGATCGCATGGCGCGGACAAAATGTGCTTTTTTTTCTCCAGTGAGAGCCATGTGGACCACGCAGGGCCAGCGTCGGAGCTGCTCTCAGCTGATCCGGGGGCTTTTTTTTAAGAGACGCTTAATCTGTTCACGCTTTTCACTTCAAATTGCAGCTCGCTCTGTCGCTGAGAATTTCCGATTAAGATTTAGATCGGGGGAGAATTCCTTCTTCACATGCGGAGCAAACGCTCAGGTTACTCAGTTTTTACACTGAGGTTTTTCCACAGTCTTCATATTTACAGCAGGTACACAAGGCGTCATATTTCTCATGGACTTAATACTAATGTCATGTTAAAGATATATAAATATAAAGCACAGAGAAAGTATAAATCAGCGTTTAACCGCTGGACAGAATACACAACCTCAATAAGTAACTCACTATCAGTGTGAGTGACAGGCGTAGTGTGTTTTTAATCTTGTTTCTTTGGTTTGGGCACTTTTACATTCAAAATAAATTCTATATTGTGATATGTCATTAAATTAAATGGAAATTTCCAGGAAAGATTTTTCAAACACAGTTCAGCAGGCTTGAATTTTCAAAAATTATTATTATTTTTATGGGTTTTAGCTTTGGACCGCAGGCTGTATCATAAGAGTTACTTATGAAATAGTACATTTACACGACATCGGGAAAATATACAAATTATTCTGGTCGGCCAGCTAAAACCAGACAGTCATGTTTACGTGCCGCGGCACCGGAGTCCAGGCACTGTTTACCAGTTAGCTCCGTTAGCGCCGTTAGCGTGCCTACAGTCGAACTGGATTGAAATACAAATAACCAGCGTACCTGTGTAATGCGTATGTGTGCCTCCGTTTTAAAAGTTTAGCGTTACTTTAGAGACTCGTTTTAACAATCGGGAGTCACGTAAACATTCAGGTCAGTCGTCATGGAAGCGCGGTGTGCGCTAAAGTTGATGCCGTTAACGTAGCCAGCACTAGTAAACATGGTCGTCTGACTAAAATGGTACTAAATCAAATGTTTCCAAGTTGGATTAAAACAACCAGCTAACAATTAGCCACAAAGCTAAACCTTAATCTGTTCTCCATTCATCCAGATCATAGGGCCAATTCCAATTCCTATCTTAACCCTCAAGCTCAACCCTTAATCTTAACTGGCCCTCAAAACCAAGTGTTGAGGGTTATTTTGTCACTTAGAAATGGGACACCAATTAAATGCAGATACGTCTTCAGACTGTAGGGGGCAGAATAACGGGAAAGCTGCATCCAGTCTGTCAACTCCAAAAAAGAAGAAGAAGAAGAACACATTTACGTCAGGATTATTTATTACGATCCGTTTGTCAGTCAAGTTATTAGGTTGTCAGTTATAAGATGATACTCATACAAATACCACAACCACGGACATATTCAGCTGACAGTTACCACACACCACGACTTATTGAAAAGTAAACCATAGCAAACGATCGCGTGTGCGCACCTTTCGGCGCCATCTTTGTTATGTGAAAACACTGAATGCATTCTGGGTAGCCCTTGCTCCCAAGGGTGGTCTCGGAAAATCTCAATATTGAGGGCGATACAGCCCTTAAACTTGGCCCTCAACTTAATTTTTCAGAATATCAGGACAGCACTTGCACTAGAGGGAGTGCACATTTTTGAGATTGAGGGTTGAGCAAGGAATTGGTAGTTTGCTGTAGGTCAGCGGACCTTGAGCTTGAGTTCAGTTTGAAGACCTTGGCCTAAGCCTCTGAGGCCGAATAACTTGGCAGGATGGAGCGTCTCCCTCGTCGTTCATTTTCTTTTCCATGCAGATTCTCTCTCTTTATATTAGTCTTCACGAGGATGCTGCAGAAAGACGTCGCATTATTGGATTATTGTAGAAAAAAACGCTCTGCTATTGTCACAACACAAAGTTCAAACTCACTGATCCCTTGTGATCATTGTTACTTTAAGCCCCGGAGGCTTCATTAGGAAGTTATGAAACAAAGTGGCTACAGTGTGTGTGTGTGTGTGTGTGTGTGGATTGAAGTAATAAAGAAAGGATTGCTTGCGATGACTGCTAATAGTTCACAGATGAAAGAGAGACTGAACGGAAATTCAAAGGTAGCCAGGCAACCGGGGGAATGCACACATGCACATTTTGCTCTTACTCTCCCTTCCGCCTCTCCTTTGGCTTTTCAACTCTCTCTCTCTCTCTCTCTCTCTCTCTCTCTCTCTCTCTCTCTCTCTCTCTCTCTCTCTCTCTCTCTCTCTCTCTCTCTCTCTCTCACACACACACACACACACACACACACACACGCACACATAGTGAGTGCATTCCCGACGGAAAACACAACTAAATGAATAACCACATCCCTTTAACCTGACCTTAACCCATGCACAGGACGTTTAAGGTGTGCACCAGGCAAATTCACCTCACTTTCACAAAATGTCCTCGCTTCCTTTTGATTTAAAATTGATTTGGTCCTCAAGAAAAGATGCTATTCTTCTTTCTTCTCTGCGCACTTGGACAAACAAAGTGTTATCTCTGACCTGGATCTAAGAGTTAGCCCCAAGTTCCTTTCGAAAACAAGGTCTGTGTTTATACCAGAAAAAGGTCCTTAAAGGGGGGGACAACGACTACACAGCCTCTCTGCAGCCTTGTCTGCATCATGGGCCGGTGGCGGTAAATAGAACCCGGCCGCAGACTCAGATGATGGCACCGTGAGGAGAAAGAGAGAGAAAACACAGTGATACCCCCCCCCCCCCCCCCGACAGTATTTTAAGAGGCCTCTGTCTCTATAAAGCTGCCTTTGATCGTGCACTCGGGCTGCGCGTGGATGTTGACGACGCCGGAAACAGACACCTGGTCACAGACTTAAGCCTGTCTGTCTGTCTGTCTCTCTCTCTTTGTCTCTGCACAGCTTCCTGCAATGTCTGTCGCGTATCAACAGTTCCGTTTCATCTCTGCACGCGCGCGTGTAGGAATTCAAATTAAAAAACAATGACTTGAACATGAGTGCGAGTGCAGAGTGATGTCAGCGTTCATTTGAAGGCGTTAGCGTTCCACATCCCGTGAGCCGTGAAATCTTAAATTATACTTCTTCTTTTTCCAGCATGAGATGAGCTGAAATATTTTTACAATTGCTTAATATGTCCTTCACCCTTTAACACCTAAGCTTCAAAACGTCCATAAAAAGGGCCCAAAATACCTGTGAGTAAGTGCTTTTGGCCATTTTTTCAGAATGTCTCAATGTCCAAAAACGGAAACGTGAAATTACCGTTATAACCACACGTGCAACTTCTCAGCCTTTCAGAAACCGTAGAAATTTTCACGCTAGCACCGACTGTTGCGTAATTACGGTAATGCAAAGTGCGGAATTGATTACTATAGAGTTTTTTTTATTATTATTATTATTTTTATTATTATTATTGTTAATATGAGATAAATCAGGATAAATATTGGCTCAATACGATATTTACATTGATGAAAGTTACCTGGCTGAAGATGAGGGAGTTCAGTTAGCTAAACAAGCTACGGCGACGCTCCATCCACGCGCAACACTTAATGACCTTTGTTCGCTATTTTGGAATATACGCAGAAGCGACTTTAGAGTCTGTAGGGGCCCTAGGCAAAAATTCCCAGGGGGCCCTTCCTTCCAACCAGTGTTCATCACCATTATGTTACAAATAATCTGACACCAACGAAAAATGTATGAGTTCAAAATGTTTTTTTTTTCAAAATGAATGAAATAACATGGAAAAACCTTGTAATTAAAAAAGTATTTGAAAATATAAATGTAAAGAACAATAAAATGCCATAAATAGCTTTAAAAAAAAATACATTACACTGTAAAGAACCCACATTATAAAACAATATAAATATATAGAACAATAAAATACTGTAAATAACTGAAAAAACTGCTAATAATCCTCTTCATTTTCCAACTTGCAGAACAATAACTTCACACAGGTTAACGTGAGGTGGGGCCCCATTAGGGAGGTTTCCTACTGAGATGTCATTGCAAATCGCCCATTGTTTTTTAAGGGGGAGGGGGAGGCGGCTGGTCACTGCACATTTCAGTAAAAACAGCCTTCAGGCTCCGAGTGTCTGGGGCCCCCTATCGGCTCGGGGCCCCAAGCTGTTGCCTGCCCTGCCTGTTCACAAACTGCGCCTCTGAATATACGATCCTATATGGTGTCCTTATAGGTATCGTATCTTCGGGTGTTCCCAGCCGTGCTGTCTACACTCACAGACTCCATGTAGTGTATATACAGCGCTCTGTCCCCTACACACAGACAGGTGTTGTCTCACCTTTGCCGATCTGTCTCCACTCCCCACGAAGAGAAGGATTACTGTGAGCCGCGCTAAAGCTCCGACAGACTGCGTCGTTTCATGTGTTCCCAAACCGGTGCTCATAAAGTCGCCGTGTGATATTAGCGAGCAGCCTACACGCATGTGAGCACTTGTGTGTGTGTAAGCAGGTGGGAGTGTGTGTGTGTGTGTGTGTAATGTACAGTACATACGGCTCATTTATGGGTGACTGCATGTGCACGAGCCGGGCCATAATCAGCTCCAGATGATGTTTAGTGTGTGCCAGCATCCCAGAATAGCATCCACTGGTCTCCCTGCAGCCCCCTCCCCGACCTGGCCTTAGCAAATATTTTAGCAACTCCGTGTTTACCCTACTCAGTGCCTCTCACTCACTCACTCATTCCCTGTCCCCCACTCTATCAAAACTGACCTGCTTTTCCATCATTTGCCACCGCCCGTTGGTAAGAACCCCAACAACGTGGTGCTGGATGATTGTGAGACCTTTTTAGTAATGATTCTCAGATGCAGGGAATCGGTATTGATCTCCAGTTGCTGGTAAAGATGACGGCGATATGACAGATGCTGTTCCAAACAGACGGAAACAGGCTAACTGGACATCGTTGTACCAGATCCCCAAAAAAATCCCAATCGAAGAAGACGTAAACAAGCCATGGGAATCCATAAACAAGCGGATAAATCATGGACTATTTACAACTATTTACATTCCACTTCCCATTGCTAATGCTTACGTTATACATAATTATGCTAACGTGACAGTTACCCCTACAATGCTACACCATATGTTTGAATTCAGGTGTTTGGGCATTTAGCATTTAGCAGACGCTTTGATACAAAGCGACTTACAAAAGAAGATAGAAGAAGTCCTGGGAAGAACTCCACGAGATAGGATCAGTGGATTGATAGAAGGTTAGAGTGCCGAGGTGGATCCAAGTGCAGAATGAGATCGTGCAGGGGAGTTCTTGGACAGAAGATGCTCTTTGAAGAGCTGGGTTTCCAAGAGCTTCTTGAAGATAGACAGAACAGATGCCCCCCTGTTCTGTGGGTCATTCCACCATGAAACGAGTCTGGATTTTCTTGTGCGAGGTGTTGTTCACCTCCAGACGACAACCCTTTGATGAACGGAATAGTCGAGTTAGCATGAGCCTTTAGGAGAGCTTTTAAGTAGGTGGGAGCAGAGCAATCAAGCACTTTGTAAGCTCATCGTCGTCGTCTCAATACTTTGGTCCATAGAGTGTATCTTTAACCAGAAGACAAAACCAGTTTTGCATCGATCAGTTTCCCTCCAGGCTCTTGTAAACTTTCAGTGACTCTCTGGAGTAAGATGAAGGAAAGGAAAGCTCAGCTAAGACGGATAAGGATCAGATCATATTGTGTCCTTCAAGTTTTCCTCCGGTGAACTCTGACAGGTGTAAATCCAGCACCTGCTGTGCTCTGTACTCCTTGTTGACACCTGTACTTATCAACATTGATCATTTTCTATTCTTTGTTGGTGAGGACAAGTGAACGTGTCAGGAAGAGTGTACTTCTGACCTCATTATACAGACTCAGCTGAAGTTAAGGGCTTTAATGCTTTTACATAAGCTTTGGCAGCAGCAGCTCTGCAACACCAGCTGACTGCACTGACGTGAGCACACTTTTTTAGCACATGCTGTGCATTTTTCAAGAAATGACCTTGGCTAAAGCAAGTCAAACATTAAATGATTCACTTTTATGTTTGTTAGCCAACATTGCAAACACAATTTTGTCCTTCGACCCTCTGTCCTTAGGCTCTCTGTCCATAGACCCTCTGTCATTAGACCCTCTGTCCATAGACCCTCTGTCCATAGACCCTCTGTCCTTAGATCGTCTGTCCATAGACCCTCTGTCTTTAGACCCTGTGTCCTTAGACCCTCTGTCTTTAGACCCTCTGTCCTTAGACCCTCTGTGCTTAGGCTCTCTGTCCATAGACCCTCTGTCCATCGACCCTCTGTCCTTAGATCGTCTGTCCATAGACCCTCTGTCTTTAGACCCTGTGTCCTTAGACCCTCTGTCTTTAGACCCTCTGTCCTTAGACCCTCTGTCATTAGACCCTCTGTCCATAGACCCTTTGTCCTTAAACCCTATATCGTTAGACTCTCTGTCCTTAGACCCTCTATCCTTAGACCCTCTATCCTTAGACCCTCTGTCGTTAGATCTGCTGTTGTTGGACCCTCCATCCTTAGATCCTCTTTCCATAGACCCTCTGTCCTTAGACGCTGTGTCCTTAGACCCTCTGTCCTTAGATCCTCTCTCCATAGACCCTCTGTGTCTGTTTTGTTGGAGTTGCTAGTTTGACTTTGTTTACTCAAAGTTTTTGATGAATTTAGAAAAAAAAGGGACCCCATCCGTCCAACATCACGAGAACTGGAAGATAATAAAGTCAAGTAAATGCAGTAAAGTATCATCATGTTCCTCAGAAGGACGAGCAGCTGCTTCATCTCCGGTGTTTATTATGTACAATGGTTGCTGCTGCTGCTGCTGCTGCACATTAAGAACTCTGCAGCAGAACATTCCAGTCCATGATCAACGCCATGTTTGTGTTATTAAGAGTTCTGCTGAGGCACGACTCGGCCTCCCGACAAGCATCAGAGATCACCAAAGACAAACCAAAGACTCCTCCGTGTTATTGTAACACACAAGTGCACGTTGAAGGCTCGGCCGTGTTGATAAAGCTGCGTCATGATCATAATTCGTCGCCCCAGAGACGCTAATCTGTTTTCACAGCGAAGTGATAACCTCTGTCATACATGCACAGGCACAGACACAACTTTCCTCTCTATTCTGACTTTGAAGTACCATTACACCCCCCCTTCCCCAAGAAATAACCCTCCATTCTTTCTTTCTTTCTTTCTTTCTTCTCTCTGCAGTGCCGTCCATCCAAAGGCAGGAGGCGGGGCTACTGCTGGTGTGTGGACAAATACGGGCAGCCTCTGCCGGGCCTGGACGGCAGGGAGCGAGGCGGGACGCAGTGCTACAACCTGGAGAGCAAATGAGAGGACGGACGTCGGCGAGTGGACGGAGAGAGAAGGACAGCGAAATGAGGGAGGGAGGGAGGGGGTGAGGGGAGAGACAGTGAGGGTAAGAAAGGAAGGAAATAGAGCCGACTTTGCTCTTGCATGTTTGTTTGATGTAAACGTTTGAAGGAGGAGGAGAGAGGGAGGAGAGAGGGAGGAGAGCCTCGGCGAGCGTCCACCGTCTCCTGTCCGTCACAGCTATCTATCCCTTCTTTAAAACTTGTAAAAAGCAATTAAGCTAAAAGCTGACAGATTGGGAGGAGCGAGAGAGAGAGAGAATCCGATCATCTGCACTATTCTTTTAGAGAGAGAGGAAGGAGGGACTTTTCCACTCACTTTAAAGACGACTTGTTTGTGACTGTGACCCCCGAGAAACCACCACCACCACCACCACCGCCCATGTCCATGTGTGTGTCTGTCTATGTGTGTGTCTGTGTGTCTTTTCTTGACATGTGAGCACCTGCATACTTTTTTTTTTTTTACTTTACTTGTGTAAATAGTGTATGTTGCACACCCCCCCCCACACACACACACACACACCGCCTCCACTCCAGTGAACAATGCAGGAAAACAAACACACACTCTCTGGCTCAGGGTCCATTTTGAAGTGAAGGATTATGGGACGGCAGGGATGTTTTTTTTTTATTTTATTTTTTTTTTATGTTTTATCCGACGTGTTATTTTATTTTACTTCACCCCGACTCCAGGGTAAGGAAAGGAGGCAAGTCAAGGTGCCTTAGCAAACAGCAAACCCACCTCTCCGAGCCTCCTCTCTGCTGAAAATCCACCTTACTGAGTGTCAAATCCTCGCCCGCCCGCCCCTGCAGGCTCGAAAAGCAATCTGTAGCCACAAATCAGGTTCACACATGCTTCAGATGAACTTAAAGCAACTTAAACTTATAAGTGCAGGGGGGAAAAAAACACATTTGCAGCGTCATCACTTTTGCCAAAATCTGAGATAGACTCACAAGGAACTCTGCAGAGATTCTGTGAGGTTACGAGAAAACAACACAAAGAAACTGACACTTTAAAAGTGTTAAAGTAAGGTTTTCCTCAGCTGATAGTGGAGCTTTGGAACGATGAGAATCAATCGGGAAGTGTCCCACCCCAACACAAAATGATTATTTGCCTATTAGTTGTCACTGAAATACACCGTTTAATGGAAAACACACAATTTTTGTGTGTTTTCCATTAAAAGTCACACTTTTATTCATCAAAAGAGTTGCAAAATGAATAGAAAATATAGTCAAGACATTTACAAGATTAGAAATAATCGTCAAAAACCAGGTTTTCTAATCATCCAATAGCCTTCTAACGCCATTAGCAGACACAACGTACCATTAGAACACTGGAAATGGGCCTCTATACACCTATGTACATATTGCATTAAAAACCAGACGTTTGCAGCTAGAATAGTCGTTTACCACGTTAACAATGTATAGAGTGTAGTTATGATTAATTTAATGTTATATTCATTGAAGAAAAAAGTATTTTCCTTCAAAAATAAGAACATTTCTAACATAACGGTAGTGTAGTTGTCAGACGTGTGCGGACTGCTTCTCATCTTCTACGCTAACTAGCGTCGTAGCATGCGATTCAATCGGTGTCATCATATGTTTATTTATCAGTGTCCCACAAAACTTGGGCGAAGGATTTGAGACTGAAAAAGATGGATCTTTGGTGGATTATTATTATTATTATTATTACTATTATACTGAGGTGCTCACATGCCGTCCCCACAGTCTTGGTCTGTCTCTGTCCTGTCGTCCCCTGCTCTCACGTGTCCCTCAGCTCCTTCACGAAGCTCCGGTGTTGAGGTCCTGCATGTCTGTCCTCTGTCCTCTCCAGCACCCTGCACACAGCTCTGGTCCTCTTCCTGTCAGCGGTGCAAACCCTGGTGTAGACTTGTTTTAAACGGGGCGGCGAGCGCGGTGTGACCGCGTCGTCGATCCCCAAACCCCCCACCCCCCCTTTTCCCCCCACCCCGCACCGCAGGTGCCAGCTGCCCTTACGCTTCAAGCACACGCACTTAAAGCACTTTAGCTGTGCCGTTACTCGTCAGTGCATGCAGTTAAAGACAATTGGACCTATCTGAAATCTGCAGGCCTTTCCACGGAGGTCGTGTCGGATGAAAACAGCGTGATACTGTAAGAGTAGAGAGAGCGAGAGAGGAAATAGAAGCTACACCAGGACGTCTGACAGCAAACCCCCTCAGAAAGTTTATTTTGTTGTTGTTGTTGTTTTTTGTAGAATTGCTTGTATGATCGTATGCCAACAAATCTCCACAAGGTGGACACAGCACCAAATATGCATTCACACGCGAGGTGGGGTGGGGGGGGGGGGGGGGGGTGGAGGGGGCGGGGCGTCGCGGAGGGGGAGGAGCTTCCTGCCCGACGCTCTCTCACATCCTGCGGAAAGACTTGAAAAGCGGAGAGAGAGAGACAGAGAAAGAGAGAGAGCCGACAGTAGCTTGGTAGCATGAAAATCGGCCTGAACGCTTCCTTCAATAAGAGACAGCAGCAACTTCACACCTTGGCCTGTTGGTGGTGCTACATCCCATCTATACAAAGACTTGATGTACGGGGAGGAACATACATACAAATATGTTTAAGCTATTCCCTCCCTGATATTTGTAAGTGTGTCTATATATGTATATGTAGACACTATTATTATGATTATTATTATTATTATTATTTGTTGTTTTTTTTCCTGGCCAGCTATCACGTGTCTGATGATGACATCATGTACAGTACTTTAAAAATAATAATAAAAAAATAATATTTATCTAAGAAAGAATTATAAGCTGATCCGAAACTAGGTTTTGTTTTTCTTATGAACAATTCACCGATTGCACAGCAAAGTCTATATTGTGATTCAGTGTATTTTCTATTTTTTTTTTTTTTCGGGAATATAATCACTAATGAATGTTATATTTTTTAAATTAACCTTTTTTTTTTTCTTTTCCTCGTTCTGTCGCTCAGTGGCGTCGTCTGTCGGCGACCTTTTTTTTTTTTTTTTAATGTTGGGTATTTAAAAAGAAAACAACTGTCAGTCAGGCTCTCAGGTCATCGCAGGCCGCCTCCTTCACACCTGGCAATAGGACGTGTTCTTGACAATCGGTTTGAGCGTTTTTGAGGAATTAAAACAACTTTTCTGATTCCTCAGCTTCTTAAATGTGAATATTTTCTGGTTTCTTTGCTCGGTAGAACAAAGAAATCATGAAAACAGAATAGATTCAACATCATCATCAACATTTTATGGACCAAACACTCGCTTACTCGATTAATCGGTAATGAAAATAATCGTTAGTTGCAGCCCTAATTGAGTCTCTGGCGTCCACGTCGAGATCCGATAGCTATCCGATCAAGGTCACATTTCCCGCACATTATTGTCTCCTCTTTGGTTTTCTACATAGGGGAAGACGTCGTCTACGACAAACGACAAAACCTGATGAAAGCAGATGAGACTTTTGCAGCTTTCACGGTAGCTTTTTCTCGGAGCCACTGACGCATTTCCACTCACGTAGCTGTCGGCGTCTCTGGCCGCCTCGAGTACTCAGGCAGCGCTTCCCGATTGCGATGCGATCACGGTCACCTCCCGCTCTTCTTCTGCAGAGATTTCTCGCAACGCAATTGTTTGGAATCCGCTTTATATTTTTGATGCAGGGGAAGACGTTGAGTTCGACAAAACGGGAAAACCCTACGTTGCGCTAGCGGAGACGCATCGTAGACTCCGAGTTGTCAGGTGGCGCTATCTATTCTATCGCGGTCGCATTTCCCGCACATTATTGTTTTGGACTCTTTGGTTTTTTGACGAAGGGGAAGACGTCGTCTTCGACATAACTGGGACACCTGACGAAAGCAGAGGAGACTTTTGCAGCTTTCACGTTAGCTTTTGCTCGGAGCCACTGGTGCAGTTCCGCTCACGTAGCTGTCGGACACTCCACTATGTCTCTGACCGCCTTGAGTAGTTAGGCGACGCTATCCGGTTGCGAACGTTATTGTTTTGGAGTCCTCTTTAGGTTTCCGACGCAGGGGAAGACGTTGTCTTCAACAAAATTGGAAAACCCGTCGAAAGCAGAGGAGACTTTTGCAGTTTTGTTGCCGCGTTCACGTTAGTTGTGCTAGCAAAGGCACAACGGAGGCGCCGAGTGGTCAGGTGGTGCTATCTATTCTATCGCGATCACATTTCCCGCACATTATTGTTTTGGACTCCTCTTTAGGTTTTTGACGAAGGGGAAGACGTCGTCTACGACAAAACGGGAAAACCCGACGAAAGCAGAGGAGACTTTTACAGTTTAGTCGCCGCTTTCACGTTAGTTGCGCTACCGGAGACACATCGTAGACTCCGAGTGGTCAGGTGATGCTATCTATCCAATTGTGATCCGATCAAGCTCACGTTTCCCACATGTTATTGTTTTGGACTCCTCTTTGGTTTTCGAAGCAGTCACAGTTTAGTCCCCACTTTCATGTTAGTTGTGCTAGCGCTATCCGATTGCGATCAGATCACGGTCACCTCCTGCTCTTCTTCTGCAGAGATTTCCCGCAACGTTATTGTTTTGGACTCGTCTTTAGGTTTCGGCCGCAGGGGAAGACGCCGTCTATGGCAAACGAAAAACTGTCGGCGCTTTCACGTTAGTTGTTCTAGCGGAGGCGGTCAGGCGGCGCCATCTATCTATCCGATCACGATCCGATCACAGCATTTTAATGCCAGGTGTAAAAAGGGAGGGGCCTCTTCACGAGAACAAAGAAGTTTTGGAGAATCCCCCCCCCCCCCAAAAAAAAATGTTTTGTACCATATCGGCTTTTTAATCCACACTGAAATGGAAAACAAGTCCTCAGAGTGAGAAGAAAACAACCAATACACTCTTGTGTGTTTCTGTGGCAGTGTTACAGCGCCACACACAGGTCTGGCATGTGCACTACAGCACGCGTTCATTGTTAAAGGATAACAGAGAGACGGCTCTGTTTCCGTGTGGATAGAAGCCTCAGCTTCTCTTTTCTCCATACACACCCAGCCATCCCAGGGTCACACTCCTCTTATGTCACTTTTTTTATTTTATTCTTTTATTTTATATTTTTTCCCTCCTCCTCCGGCTGGTCATATTAAGAAGCTTTATGTGTTTTTTTTTTGTTTTGTTTTCTCTTCGTTTCTCCTTCAAAGAGGTGTTTTTAATTCGCTCGAAATCACACACACACGAGAGAACTTTGATTCAGAATATAATTTGTATTTAATGTCTTTTTTTTTAATAAGAAAAATAATAATAATAAAAAAAAAAACAGTGAACACATCCCAGGATGTCTGAGGTTTTGTTCTCTTTTGACTCTTCAGTCATCAGCAGCTCATCAGAGTTACTGTAATTTCACAACACACACACGCACACACACACACACACACACCTTCACACACACACACACACACACACACACACACACACACACACACACACACACACACACACACACACACACACACACCTCCTTGAACTGTAATCAGGCTCCCCTCAGTCTTGGAATGTGTCAATGGTTTGGGTTGGGGGGGGGGGGGGCAAAGTGCAGGTTCAATATGTGAAGAATAAAAATAAGTGTGGTGGTGCCAGGCAGGCTGGCAGTGGTGAATTCCTGTGCCCGACCCAAAGGCAAACAGAGCGGGTCAAAAGGCGTCGCGGGGACAGCGAAAAAACCTGTCCAAACTTAGCCCGAGGACGTCCAAGTTTGGCTTCACTGTGATAACTCACAAATGCACAAACACGCCGGGAATAGAAAAAAAATAAAATAAAACGTGTGGTTCACAATCGCGTCGTGTTGATGAAATGAAATGAAACCACGAGAGCGCACACAAACTTAGCTGAGGTTAACGTTTTTTATTAAATATATCACCTTTTTCTCTCTTCTTTTACATCTCGTATTACAAAAGTGTACGCACACACACACGTGTTTTCAAACACACATTTTACACACAACAATATTCTCTCTCTCTATTTTGTTTCCCGCCAAAAAACAGCAGCAGCAGCAGCATGTGGATACAGATTGAGGAGCGCGCCGCCGTTAGCGTCGCGGTTAGCCCCTCCTCCCCCTTTTTGTGGTCGTGCGTGTGAAGAACCACGAAGTGAAGACACATAAAAACATATTTTCTCAACACACGTAAATATATATCGGAGGTAGGTAAAAAAAAAAAGAAAACTTAGAAATACCCGTGTGAGATGCAGCGCAGGGAGGCACCTCCTGTCATGCTATCTGTAGCCCCATGGAATCATGGGAAATGTATTCTGAGAGTGTTTTTTCTGACTGAGAGTTTTTATAAAAAATAGCGTGTGTGTGGAAAAAAAAGGCGACGTAACAATGACAAGAATATGTAAATGAGTCGTAAAAACAACATTTGGTCACTCAGTGCTTGTTTTTCTTCTTTAAAGGTTCAGAGCGAGCTCAACTCAGCAGCGGAGTTTTCCTCAGAGCCTTTGAGATAAGATACGTACATATGTACACTTTATACAACCCGGAAAAAATCATAAAAAATATAATAATAACAATAACAAATTTATATAAATATGCACGAAACACGAATGGAAATGTAGTAGCGTCGAAATAAATAAGGCTGAAGAGTATATTTACGTAAATATTACATTTAAAATCTCAAAAAATATATACATATATAAATATATATATGTATGTATATACTTTTTTTTTTCTCTTTGGGACGGGTGTTTTGAAGAGGGGGGGGGGGGGTACAGTGTACCTGAATTTAAACACCACCATGGACAAGATAAAAAATAAATAAACAGCTATTAAAAAAAGGAAAAAATCAGTGGCTTGTTTCTGTTTCCTCCTCCTCTTCCTCCTCCTCCTCTTCCTCCATCAGTGGTCAAACTCCTTTAAGGACACTCGGCGTCCGCGGGCAGCTCGGTCGAGCCCAGGACCTTCTTGCCGTTCCAGGTGCTCACGCACCAGCATCGACCCCTCTGTCCGTCCAGAGACGACTCGCACTGCGGAGGTGAAGGAAAGCAGACTTTCATTTTCACTGTTTGTGTAAAGACGATGACACACCAACACACACCGACACACACGTGTACCGTCATGCTGAACACTAAAAACACACCACTTTTACATTTACAAGCTGTGGTTGACACCATCTTGGCTGCAACACAAATCTGCTTACTTCTCTACGTTTCTGTGCACAAAAACAGTCATAAACGTGTGTAAAAAGTCTTGTTTTTCACCTAAATGTTGCACCTAAAGTGAGTAGCGTGAGGACACCGACCTGTTTGGGTTTGTAGAGGCCGTGTTTGTCACAGTTTGGGAGGTAGAATCTGGTCAACTTGTCTCCCAGCTTCTGGTGGGATTTGGCGATCTTCTCCAGCGCTCGCTGCAGCTCGACGTGACAAGGAGCCTTTGCACAGGAAGGAAAGGAAAGAAGGAAAGGAAAGGGTCAACACATCCGCTGTGCAACACACACAAAAAATGATAACATGGTTTTCTGTTGTCAACAAACAAGCGCTCTGACATCAAACTGCTCATAAAACTTGTAATGACAAGCATCCTCATGTCACTGTCTTTAACATCACACGAGCTCCCCCTTGTGGCGCACACTGGTGCCTCTCTCTGTCTCTCTCTCTCTCCATCCAAACTTTTTTGCAACATATTTTTGCGCAAATGGATTTTCCTTGAATTCCCACGGTCCGTGTCTCACCTGCTCCACGAGCTTCTTGCGGATGCACACCACCTTGGCTTTCATGCTCTCCTGTGCGTCGGCGGCGGCTCGCGGGTCGTAGGGCTTTGTGTGGCCGGGGAGGTAGTGGTTGGAGCCGGGATCAGAGACGATGGCAGCGTTGTCCATCTCCGCCTCTGGCTCTTCCTGATCTGGAGGAAAGGGAAGCGAAGGACAGTGTTGGATGACAGTTGAAGCGGAGGTGACTGGAGGTGACAGCAGTCACGTGGTTATTTTTGAGGGGGGGTTGGATGATGGATAAATGTGGAGGGGGCGCGCACTCACCTTGGGTCTGGGGCTCGGGGGTCGCCTCGGGCTCGGTGCTCTCCGTGCACACGGCTTGTCCCCGGGTGAGGGAGTGCAGCGGCCGCGGGTCGCCGGGTCTCGGGCTGCACCTCAGTCCGGACCCGCACGGCGCCGTGTACATCCCGCACAGCTCCCCGCTCTTCAGGGCGCAGGCGAGGCAGCATCCGCAGCCGGGCTCCCGCATCACCTCGGCGCAGCCGGGCGCCACCGCCGGACACTGGCTCAGCCTCTCCGGAGTGCACGGCGCGCATCGGATCGGCTCTGGCGCCGCCACCACCACCGGGGACCCCAGCGTCCCTGTGGGCAGCGCGGCGCACAGCACCGCTACAGCCGCTACCGCCGCCGCCGCGACTCGCTTCAAACATAATCCTCCCAACATAGTGAGATAAATAGCGAAAATGTAGAAAATACAAGGATTCAAGGAGAGGATGTTGGAAGAAAAATCAAAATCAGACGCCGGTTTCTCCCACGGGTTCTCGCGCTGCTGCGTCCTCGCTTTGGGTTTTTGGGGAAATGTCTAACTGTGGCTGTGGCGCGCGGCCGTATTTATAGGCGGCTCCTCGGTGCGCGTTTGACGCACGGACGTTATGAATGATTTCTGTGAAAGAAGAAGGTGTAATGAGACGCTGCGCTGTGATTGGCTGCGGTCACTCGGCTCATTTGAGTACAACGAGCACGGAGGGAGAGAGCGGCTGTTTATTTTGGAACAGGCGGCGCGCTCTGCACGGACCGCCGGAAAATGACGACACCGGCGTTTGAAGTTGCAACCAAGGGACCCCAACCCCCCCAGTTTCTCACCCGGGTGCTACAACCACACTGCCCCCCCCAACCACACACACACGTGTTTCCATAACTTTTAAACAGTTGACTTTGTTGCAGCTCATTGTTCAAACAGCTCCTCCTCCTTTCATTAATTGTCCCTCAATAGAACTTCTTACACTTTTTTTGGGGGGGGGGGGGGGGGGCGGCGCAAATTACGCGCGCCCACGCAGAGATCGTGGGCCCTTGTGGGAGCCACGCATTGATGCATCGCGGAGGAATGATGAGTCCCTGCACTTACAAAACCGCTAAACGAGGGTTCGGGTGGTGAGTCAGTGGAATGGGATGTGCAGTGGAATGTACACGGACCCCTCTTTCTCTGTGTGTGTGTGAGTGTGTGCGCGCACGAGATGTCCCGCTGTTATTACCAGTTTCCTGCGTGGGACAATAATAGCGCAGGACTGTGTGTTGGGGGGGGGGGCTGCAGTGCTGACATGGCCGCAGACACGTTCCCCCTCTGGCATGGTCACTCTCTGGGACTCTCAGGGTCCCACGGTGGACGAGGACGCGCACGTTTTCTTGGCTCAGTGCTGCAGGACACCGCAGACCACCACGTGACACTGTTCCCTAGATTTTATTAGTTGATTACTTTTATTGCATTGATTTGAGAAAAGAAAATCAGCTCATTTTTTGGTCCTGAATTGATGGTTTATCATAAAATAAACCAATAAAATGCATGAAAAACGTCTTTTTTTGGAGAGTTGTTGGAACCAAACATGATTTGCATATTCAGATTCAGATGTGCATGGACATAGGTAACGTTTTCTCCAGGATCGAGGTGGATGAGTATGTGATGCTTTGTTTGGGCTGGAACAGAAGATGATGCAATGATTCTGATTCCACCGAAGGAGCTCCAATAAAGAAAGGGAAGCACGTATCTCAGTCATTTAGAGAAAAAAACGCACTTTTAATCAAAATTATATGAAAAAAGAAAAACAAAGCTATAATAAAGAGAAATATTTAATTAATTCAGCAAAAAAAACCTGAACTGAAATAGAAAATTCAGGCAAAAATGGTCTCAACAATTCAAAAAAAATAATAATTTAGGATTAAAAAAAGGGTAATTGATTCAGAAAATCAGAGCTAAAAAAAAGACAATTCGGCAAAAAATATCTGGAAAAACTGCCAAAAAACAAATTTTCAGTCAAATTAATTTAATAAAAAAAAAAAAAAGAAAAAGATTTTCTTTCTCAAATCACTGCCAAAAGGCTTAGTAATCAGCCTCTCTTTTTCCTTAATTGCCTCCACGTCACTGGATTATTGCGTCAGCTCCACGCAATCGCTTTATAGTCTTGCATCATCTGTCAAGTGGCGCAAACAGTCACTGTCACGTGCTGCATGGCCGGATGTGCCGCAGCAGCAGGAGCCTGAGGCTAAATAAAGCCCCCCCCCCCCGCCCGCCATTATGACGTCTTAATTCTTTAATTCTGCATGTTGAGGCAAATTCACCCCAATGACTCACCTCTGGTTGTGCAGGTGAACCAACTGTAAAGTAGAAAAGTAGCAGTCTGACCTGATTTCACCCAGAGTTTCCAGATAGATATTTATGAGGTTTGATCAGAAAATAATTCACTCACCGTGATGTTGCACGTCTAATTGTTGTGCCAAACAGAACTCAAATAGAGTACTGTTTATATATGATGTATTATCTTTTGTTTTTATGACATTTAAAACAGTTTCCTGTCATCACAACGGCACAATAAACACAGCACTCTGATAAATTTGCTCGAATCAAAACACCATATTTCCTTATTGGCCTTAATTTGACCACATTTGGACAAATTGAAAACATTCTCCACATTAAGCCACACGGAAATCACATTAATATGAGAAATCAAAGTGTTTACAGCAAAGGAAAACAGACGTGTATTAGGTTTATTTGTACACGTTTTATCATATTTTATTGTACTGTGTTTTAGTACACGTTAAAACTACAGAAAACACAGAACTACGCACTAAAATTGACACTTCGCGTTATAATTTAGATGCATATACGTCACAGCACAATAACAGCTGTCAAATGATGAATATAAAACTTAATCAGTAAATAAAACACAACTTACAGCTCAAATAAACCGTACGCGTTCCAGATGCTAAAAGTGTGTATAGTAATTTATTTATTCAGTTGTTATTTGAGTTGTGTTTGGCCCGTATATCGTCTTGTTAGCCCAGATTTCTGCTGTTTAATTAGACGTGAACCATTGCGGTGGGCGCATTATTTCCTTTCCGTTGCTTCTAATCGTTTCTTGTTCCTTCTTTTTTTTCAAACTGAGTCATGTAACCGTCTCCTTCTCTCTCTGGTTTCTGGTGAAATGGGAAAATAAACGGGAAACGGTGGGTGATATCATGCAGGTGTCAGACTGGTACTTTCCCACTTTACAGTTGTTTAACCTGCACAACCAGAGGTGAGTCATTGCCTCGACAATAACAATAGTCAAATGAGAAATATAAAACCTAATCAGTACAATAAAGTATGATAAAAAACTACACTTGAAACACACCTTACACATCAATTAAGCCTAATATACCAAAAAAGGACAACTACAAGAGTTGCAAACTAGCATTAGCTATAAACTTGTTGCGTTATGAGGGCCCGAGCCACGAATGCTAGGGGCCAAATCGGCTCCTGGCACGAATTTGTGCAAGGATCCTTCAGATTATTCTTATTTCTGTGGCTTTCTGGTCATTTTTTAGGGTGTTTTTTTAAGAATAAAAACTCTTGAAACTCTGCACGGAGGTCAGGTCTAGGCGATATCGCCATAAGGCTCCACTTTATGCCGCAAAACGTGGATAGGGCACGCCAAGATTAATTTGCTTCAAATTTGACGAAACTTGGCGGGAACTTGCAATCGCCCAAGACAAACAAAAAAGTCAATTGGGACCATGGCCTCAACTCAACAGGAAGTCGGCCATTTTGAATTTGACGTCCATCTTGGCGATTTGCACGCTTTGCAAATGAGCTAGACACATCCAAGGCGGAAAGTTGTCATAAGTTGTCAATTTTGCGGTTTCAAAAAGTGAGGTCAGGGAACTGAACTCAAGTCTTTTTCTTATAACACATATAGGGATGCAACATCCTTCAAGAACGCCTGGGGCCTCCAGAGTGATGATACGCATATAGCCACCAAGCTACGTCAAAATCAGCCTGGCTCGACAGAATCTGAGACACAAAGAACAACAAATGAAACACAACACACAGGACACAAACCTTCAGAAACACCTCTCTGAGAAGAATCTTCAAGAATCAAGTGGTCGGAAAAGGTCAATATCACCATAAGGCTCCACCAGGGCTCTATAGCCAAACTTGGATGGAGCACACCAAGAGAAAGTTGTGTCAAATTTGCCGAAACTTGGCAGGAACTTGTAATCGCCCAAGACGAACAAAAAAGTAAATTGGGACCACGGCTTCGACTCAACAGGAAGTCGGCTATTTTGAATTTGACATCCATCTTGACACATCCAAGGGGGAAAGTTGTCATAAGGTTTGCGGATTCAAAAAGTGAGGTCAGGCAACTGAACTCTTCAAGTCTTTCTCTTCATTTGCTCCTCACCAATAACAGATATAGCGATGTAACAGCCTTTAAGAACGTCTGGGGCCTCCAGAGTGATGATACCCATATAGCCACCAAGCTACGTCAAAATCAGTCTGGCTCGACGGAATCTGAGACACGGACAACAACAAAAGAAACACAACACACAGGAAACAAACAAAAAACTTCAAAAACACCTCTCTGAACAAGAATCTTCAAGAATCAAGTGGTCGGACAAGATCAATATCACCATAAGGCTCCACCAGAGCTCTATAGCAAAATGTGGATGGAGCACGCCAAGAGAAAGTTGCGCCAAATTTGACGAAACTTGGCAGGAACTTGTAATCGCCCAAGACGAACCAAAAAGTCAATTGGGACCACAGCCTCGACTGAACAGGAAGTCGGCCATTTTGAATTTGACGTCCATCTTGACACCCCAGGGGGAAATTTGTCATAAGGTTTTGCGGATTCAAAAAGTGAGGTCAGGCAACTGAACTCCTCAAGTCTTTTTCTTCATCTGCTCCTCACCAGTAACACATATAGGGATGTAACAGCCTTCAAGAACGTCTGGGCTTCCAGAGTGGCCACCAAACTACGTCAAAATCTGAAAAAACGGAATGAACAACAAAAGCAACACAGGACACAAACCTGCAGAAACACCTCTCTGAGAAGAATCTTCAAGAATCAAGTGGTCTGAGAAGATCAAGCAACCGTGATCTGTGTGGTCAGAGCAGGTCAGAACCCAAGATGGAAGCCAGATCCTCAAGAGACAAAGGCCTCAGAAAGAAGGCCCAGAGATGAATATCATCGGTGGCTTATGCTCCGTCAGGGGCAAAGGAAGTGTGTTCCCTTCACTATACGACACTGAAAGTATTCAAATAGACCAAATCTCAAGCATTTCTGTGTGTATTTAAATATTTGCATAGATGCACAGACGTGTGTTTGCGAGCATGAACATGTGCGTGTTCTTCCTCTGGACGCATCCCAATAAAGCGATTGAGAAATAAGTGCAGTGTACGTCACTGTAGCCGCATCGCTATATATTATACGATGTATTATTCTTTGTTTTTGTTTTTTTATGACAGTTTTGGCATTTAAACCGGATTCCTGTCATCACCGCGTAACAATAAACACAGCCCTCGGATACTTTTTATTTCCGGGCCTTAATTCTTTGGCAGAGCTGAAAAGTAAATCATCTTAAAGTGGATGTAATGATATGGTAAACGTGTGTATGTGTATAAACACACAGAGGTTACTTCACACTGCTGCTCTCTGTAATAACGTATGATGATAAAGTTTAACGTCTTATCTCCGAGGCAACTCTGAGCTTATGCAGTGTTTCCCAAACACGGCAAACTATCGTGACCCCAAATCTCCCCCAAAAGTCTCCTGTGTCTCTTGGGAATCACTGATTTAGACGCATTAAAGGAAAACGGGTGTAAGGAAATGAGGCAAATCATGAAAATTAGCACCGTATTTGAGCAGATATTCTACTTTTTCCCAGTCCCTTTACATTAATACTTTCCTTTTAAGTACTTTTATGCTGGTTTTACTGCTATTCCCCACAATAAATAGTCACAATTCTTTTCGTTATTCTGACTAAAACCAAGCTATAGTCTTAGTCGGACTAATAATGTGAGTCATAGTCCGATTACTCCTTCATGTATACGCTTAGTCGGACTAAAACCGAGCTAGTCTTAGTCGGACTAATAATGTGATTCATAGTCCGATTACTCCTTCATGTATACGCTTAGTCGGACTAAAACCGAGCTAGTCTTCGTCGGACTAATAATGTGATTCATAGTCCGATTACTCCGTCATTTATACGCTAAGTCGGACTAAAACCGAGCTAGTTTTAGTCCGACTAATAATGTGAGTCATAGTCTGATTACTCCTGCATGTCTTAGTCAGACTGGAGTCAGACTTGGTGTTCTGCACATGCACCAAAAATTAGGAAAATGGCTCAATGCACACTAGCTTACTGACATATAGCGACATACGCAGCCAATAAATTGATCTTGAATACTCAGACTATGTAAGTTGTCCGATTGCCCGTCTTAGTCAGACTACGGTCTTAGCCTGATAAAACTGTGCATGTTCAACGTACTCACTGACATCAGCAGTGATTTTTTTCCCCCTTTAAATGCACATTCTCCCATCGTCGCTTGATAATATTTCTATCAAATATTTTCCCAGACATTTTCAGATGCAGATTTAAGGAACAAGGGGGTGCGTTCGAGTCTGTGACGTGTGTTTGTATGTGAAGCTTGTATGTGAAGCTTGTACACAGTATGTCCTACAGGATGTGAAGATGTTTGTTTTGCTCTCACTCTCACTGCACAGGAAGTCCCTTAATGCGCAAGCAAACAGCTTCATTCTAATCGTAAAAAAAAATTTTTTTGTACTGGGGCAAAGTTTCACACTCGAGTACATTTCCGAGATACTGTACACTCGCGTTCAGTCAAAACACTAGAGTGCACTTGTGAAGATGGGATCAATCCACTGCATTTACGTCATCATGACATAATAATTGGAAAGTTGTCTGGTTAAAGAATCAGCAAAGTAACATCAGCTGCCATTTCATCGAGTAAAATTATGAAGTAGCCACCAATAAGTAAAGTACAAGAAGTACATGATGTAAATATGCAGTACTGCTCTGGAGGGGAATCTGCATAATTACTGGCACTGTTATCTGAAATGAAGAATTTACACTCAACCGGCCACTTTATTAGGTACACCTGATCAACTGGTGAGCCCACACATCTAATCAGTCAGTCACATGGCAGCAATTAAAGCATTAAAGCGTGGTCTAGACCAGTGTTTCCCGAACGTTAAATATGGGGGACATACTTTTTTAAAGATGTCAAACGACCGTGACCCAAAATACATCAAGAAATTTGTGCGTAATGTAGCGTCACCCCTCACTTTGGACTAATAAATGAATTTAAACTTTATGTTGTGCATGCATCTTCAATAAAAAGTTGGGATCATTTGTGTTTGGGGACCCAAAGAAACTCTCCTGCGACCCATCTGTGGGTCCTGACCCAGTGTTTTGGGGATTACTGGCTTAAGTTTAAACCGAGCATCAGAATGATTAAGAAACCAAAGTTTTCCCCCTTTTACAACTGGCATTAAAATGTGTTTTCTGTAAGTAAGCACAAGTAAATACACCTGAGGATGGATCGTTGTCCGATCTGCCAAACCACTTCAGGAGGAGGTCGGAGATGCGTCAACAGTCTCTCAAACGATCACTCCTTAGGTAACAACCAAGGTTTGAAGAGGACCAAGTAGAATTAGAAGTGTATAATACTTAAACATACTCAGACTATGCAAGTTGTCCGATTGCCTGTCTTAGTCAGACTACGGTTTTCGCTCAAATAATCTGTGCATTTGGAGTATGTGACAGAAGCAGCAGTGAGTGGATCAGCATCTCCTGTTTTCTGCGGTGTAAAATCTCCAGTTTTCTCCATGGACTTTGGTGAGGGCACAAACATCACTTTCCATGTCATAAAAAACACTGTATAACTAAAAGTCTGATTTTAGTCAGACTAAGACAAGAAATGTGTTTTTTTCTTAATGTCACATAAACACATTAGTCCTAAAATCAAGGTAGTCTTACTCAGACTAATAATGTAAGTCATAGTCCCATTACTCCTTCACGTATACACTTAGTCGGACTAAAACCGAGCCACTCTTAGTCAGACTAATAATGTGAGTCATAGTCTGATTACTCCTTCGTGTACACGCTCAGTCGGACTAAAACAGAGCTAGTCTTAGTCGGACTAATAATGTGAGTCATAGTCTGATTTCTTCTTCATGTACACGCTCAGTCGGACTAAAACCGAGCTAGTCTTAGTCGGACTAATAATGTGATTCATAGTCTGATTACTCCTTCATGTATACGCTTAGTCGGACTAAAACCGAGCTAGTCTTAGTCGGACTAATAATGTGATTCATAGTCTGATTACTCCTTCATGTATACGCTCAGTCGGACTAAAACCGAGCTAGTCTTAGTCGGACTAATAATGTGATTCATAGTCTGATTACGCCTTCATGTATGTATACACTTAGTTGGACTAAAACTGAGCTAGTCTTAGACGGACTAATAATGTGATTCATTTTACTCCTTCATGTATACGCTTAGTTGGGCTAAAACCGACCTATAGTCTTAGTCGGACTAATAATGTGAGTCATAGTCTAATTTCTTCTTCATGTACACACTCAGTCAGACTAAAACCGAGCTAGTCTTAGTCGGTCTAATAATGTGCTTCATAGTCTGATTACTCCTTCATGTATACGCTTAGTCGGACTAAAACCGAGCTAGCCTTAGTCGGTCCAATAATGTGATTCATAGTCTGATTACGCCTTCATGTATGTATACACTTAGTCGGACTAAAACTGAGCTAGTCTTAGTCGGACTAATAATGTGATTCATATTACTCCTTCATGTATACGCTTAGTCGGACTAAAACAGACCTATAGTCGGACTAATAATGTGAGTCATAGTATGGTTCCCGCCGTGGTCGTTTCCACAGGAGGAGGATCGTGACTCGAGGATGGCGACGACAACGCCTACGGTCTGCGTCCATGAGAGGGGAACGTGGACGACGTGCTGGGAACTGATTTGGAGGTTTATTCTCATTTCAGCCATTCACGTCGTCTGCTTTTTATAGCATATGCTCTTATGCCAGAGAATCAAGGCCCGTGTGTGTGTGTGTGTGTGTGTGTGTGTGTGTGTGTGTGTGTAGCCTGACATATTATGGTATGACCTCGCATGGCCGACTGAGGTAAAGCGAAAGCGGGGGGGGGGGGGGGGTTGTCTCGGTAATTAGCAGGTTGATGTAAAGGTGGAGAGACACGAGGGATTATAACATGTAAAGTCATCTCATGAGGAGTCGTGACAGGCTGAGTGATTTGTTGTTGGAGTGTTTTTTTCTCCCTCCTCCTCCTCCTCTGATCCTGCTGTAAGATCAGAGACTGAGGAATGGAAGTGAGCAGAGTTATCTCAGGTCAGGGACAGACCTACTTTTTTAAAAACACACACATGTACACACTGTGGTATGCATGAGAGACGGGCCTCTACAGCGCAGCCATACACTCACTGTGTTTGGGAGAGTGATGATATGGGTGTGTGTGTGTGGGGGGGGGGGGGGGGGTTCCCACCTCTCTCAGATGTCACATGATGGAGATCAAACGGCACTTGGCATTGAACGTCCCAAGACTGGAATGTTTACCTTTGACAAGAGAACCGGGAAAAACACTAATGTTGTTTCAGAGGCAGTGCACGCACACACACACACACACACACACACACACACACACGCACACACATTCAGGTTTGCACAGCTATTCTTCTAAGGACCCTGCATTGAATTCCATTCGTTTCCGCAGCCTAAACAAAATAGTTTTTGCCGAACCTTAACCATAACCAGTCAGTGCGGAACCCAAGAATGAACCAAACCGCACTTCAAATATTAGTAATAAACTTGAACAGTTCCTCGGAAATTAGGTTCTGCCTCATTAGGACCAGGTTTTGGTCTCCACGCACAGACAAAAAAACTTGTTTTTGCATCTTAATGAGGACACACCATAGCCCCTTACCTTACCTTAGTGTAAGAACTTTAACCCTAACCCTAATCCCCTTGAAGTTGTGGAAATGTCTCCACATGGACCTCACAAAAAATGAAATGAAGTTCAGCCTCATTAGGACCAGGTTTTGGTGCTCCATAAGGAACTACTAATCCTGACAAAGTTCTAAACGGGTAACAAATACAAGTTCACACACACACAAAACACTTGTTTTTATATCTTAGTGAGGACACACCATTGACATAGCCCCTTACTCTAACCCTAAAGCCAGGTCTCAAGCTTGAAAAATCCCCCTAAAGTTGTGGAAATGTCCCCACATGGACCTCACGGAAATTAAATGAAATTCAGCCTCATTAGGACCAGGTTTTGGTCTCCATAAGGAACTACTAATCCTGTCAATGTTCTAAACAGGCAACAAATACAAGTTCACGCACACAAAACACTTGTTTTTACATCTTAGTGAGGACATCATTGACAAAGCCCCTTACTCTACCCTAGGGTAAGGACTTAAACCCTTATCCTAACCCTAAAACCAGGTCTCAAGCCTGAAAAATCTCCTTAAAGTTGTGGAAATGGACCTGGACAAAGATATAAATGCAAGTACACACACTCACACACCCTCCACTTGATTTAAACCTTGCCCCTTGGAGGGCGCGTCAGGAGGAGGTGGTGGGTGGTGTATCTACGACAGATGAGCTCAGAAAAACACGGTTGTTTGAAATCACACCCACAGAAAGAATGCACACCTGCATGAATCCTACACAGGCTGACACCCCGAGGTGCTACCAGTGAAACACATGTGTATCGTCACAGCAGAAGGAGAAGCTCAGCAGACGTATGGCTGTAATAACGTTTAATACAACATAAATATGATGCCTGTTTGTGTTAAAGCTCTGTTCTGGAGCTTTTTCCAACACTGGCCGCTGGAGCCGCTCAGCTCTCCTTGTGGGATATTTATATTTCCAAACTCCGTGACAACTTTACAATTCTACTGTGACTTTTTTTTTTACTTACAGTAACAACTCTGGACCCCGGTGGCTTCTTATCAAGCGAGAAACTCATGACTCACACTCGCTCGCTGACTCAGAAGTGAGTAATGGAGTCAGAAGTGTGAACACGTCGGCTGATGTGACACTTGCACCGGAGTTCCCTGCGGGATGGTCCAGGTCCAGCGTTTTTCACACTCGGAGGAATTAGTGTTAAAAGTGTCAAAAATAGACGGAAGCCGCTGTGTTGTGCTACGAAATGAACTTTAAAAAAAAAGGATACAAGTCAAATCAGATTATGCAAGCACACGGTTTACACGCACAGGTTTAATCGAGCTATGGCTGTATAGTCCGACTAACCGTAACTCCGCAGTTAGGTGGCGCTGTATCTCTCTGTGAGCAAGTGCGTATTGAATCGGTTTCCTATAGACATAATCCAGTAGATCTTCCAGGTCAAAGATCGGGGAGAACATAAGTCACGGGAGTAAACGTATACTATGCAGGAGTAATCGGACTATGAATGGCATTATCCAGCTTTGTTAGTCTGACTAAGACTAGCTGGTGTTAAGAAAACTGAATTATTGTCTTAGTCCGACTAAAATCAGACGTTTGACATGCGCGTAAACACACTGACTGTGATTGTATTAACCAACCACAGCGACAGCAAATAATTAAAAATTAAAATATTACAAAAATGTACAGTATATGATCTATTTGAAAGATGCTCAAGATAATCTCGACATGAAATTTCCATATTGACCCGTCCTAGTGTCTGAATATACGCATAAACAGCACTTTGCCATAGGTTTTTAACGTCTAAAAATATTATGTCTCTTTATTTGGTCTCAACTCCCTTATTTTCTGGTATGTTGTAATTGGTCCCATTAAAGTTCTCTGAATCTGAATGTCTGTGCCTCTGTTTTCCACATACTGTATTTATTTGTGTCTCCTGGGGACAATAAAGATGAAAGCGAACGCAAAGCGAACGAGCACAAAGAGCGGCGACTGAACGCAGCGCTGCCTCGCGGTATATGGTCTTTCGGTCTTTTATTTACTGCTGTGACACTGTTTGATGTGGATGTTCTGGACAGACTGTTCTATTGTGATCGAAAGGAAGGACCTACAGGCGAGGAAAGGGGAGGAGGGTGAGGAACGCAGCCGCGGATTTGAATGGAAAGCTCCATTGTCTCGCACTGGGACATAATAATAATAATGGTAAATCTGACCGACTTGGCTCCATTCATGAGTGCGTTTCCACCTAACTTTGCCAACGACTTGTCCTCCGGCTCAGACTTCCTTCTACATCTCATTAGAGTCACAACGAGGACAGGGAAGTATTGAAGCAACACATACAGAACCAGAGAGAGAGAGGAGGAAACCAAAAACAATGGATGTTGGCGCATGGGAGCCAAGGTTTCCTGGGTTTCCCACACATAAGTGTAAAAAAAAAAATCACAATTTCACAAACTAACATAGGGAACACACACACACACACACACACGAAGCGTCCTGCGACATGCCAAGACGAATAAATCCATTTCCCCTGACCATTCACAGTGCAGCGGAAACATGAAGTTTTTCTCCCAAATCTCAATCCTTAATTTGAACAGCAAATTTAATAAATCATGGCTTATCAGATTAAAGGAAAAATGAGAGCAAACCTTGATGGAGTGGTGGTGGTGGTGGGATTTGGGGGATTAGTGTCATCACATTCCTGGCAGCTGATTGTTCAGCCTCCAGAGAGGACACCGGTCATCCAGACCATGCCACCTACAGGATTTAGATTGAGTCACTGTTGTGTTTATACGCCCACCTGCACCAGCTTTAAGTGTTTATCCTCAGTCATCTCTCTGGACAATAAACACACTCATGTTTTTTTGGGAAACATTCATCCCATGTGTGTTTTCTATGTCTGACCTAAATGAAGTGGAGCTGAATATCCATCTATCCATGCATTTTCTACCGCTTTATCTTCAACAGGGTCGTGGGGGGGGGGGAGGGGGGGGAATGTGCCAATCTCAGCTGACGTAGGGCGACAGACGGGGTCACATCCTGGACAGTTCGCCAGTCCATCGCAGGGACAAATATAGACACAAGTGTCAAATTGACCTAATCCTGACATTGCATGTTTTTGGATTGTGGGAGGAAGCCGGAGAACCCGGAGAAAACCCAGGCACACGGGGGGGAGAACATGCAAACTCCATGCAGAAAGGCCCTTGTTCCAACCGGGACTCGAACGCTGGGTCTTCTTTCTGCAAAGGCAAGAGCGCAAACCACTTCACCCTCCGTGCGGCCTGCCACCTAACATGTAATCGCCATAAATTGGGCATAACTTGGGTTTGAATCTCAATATGTCAAGGGCTGAGGTGCCACCCCTGAGCAAGGTAAGGTAACACAACTAGGGCTGCAGCTACCGAATATTTTTAGTTGCAGCCCTAGTAAGCTACATTAAATTAGCGTGTGCTGGAATTGTTGGCAACTGGATGCTTTGGGCTCAGATGCTGAATCATTGAGGACGAGCTGTTGAGGTACGCCAGTTGTAGTTTGAGGTGGTTACACTGCACCTTGTTGGCTTTTTGTTTAAGCGTGAAATGGTCCAACACTTTGGACATTTCCTGCCTTTTATGGCCTGAAATCCGGATGTGCGGTGTGCGTCTGCTAAAACGGTCCATGTGGAACAACGATCCCTGCGCTGATTGGGCCTCATAACGCGCTAGGACGAGACATAACGAGATAGGAATAAAACGGATACTCTAGACCAGGGGTTCTCAAAGTTTTGATACCTGAGGGCCAATTTAGGAACCCAACAATCGGACTGAGGGCCACCAAAGGAAAAAAAAACAGAAAGAGATCCCATTTGTAATAATTTCAATGACCAGATTGCAGTGCTACAGTTTATACTCATTGGTCTGTATCCAGTAATGTTCAATAAGGAAAGGCATCAGGAAAGGGCGTCTGGCAGTAAAAATATCAAAATATTTCAGCCAAATTAAATATGTGAGAGAATGCCGCCTTTGACCTTTGAGCACAAATCCCACCACGCCATTCAAGGAAGAAGAAGAAGAAGAAGCCAAGATGGACAAAAAAAAAAGGTTGACTCACAAACCCAGTCTATGATACATGAGTGCGTTAGTCGTGGACGAATAATGAAACACGGAAGCAAGAAGCTTATTCATACTTTGGCTCAGTGAGTCGCTGAAAACTCTTGCCAAAATAGGTTTGGGTCGAAGATTAAATCAAGCGAAAAAGCATCTGGAGAAACATCTCACAAGCTCTTGAATATTGAATTTCCACTGCATTGATGTGTAAATATTAAAAACAGGCAGCAACAATGTCCTGGACAAATCCACAGGACGTCCTGTTCTACTCGTCTCTGGATCAACTCAAGAAAAACATCTGAAAAATGCACAACGTGAATAAAAATCCCATTCAGCTCTCATTCTGTTAAGCTTTAAAAGACAAAATACTACAAAAACCATAGCAAACGAACAAATGAGAAGTGTCTGCATGAGTAGATAATTGGAAGAATGTGTTTTTTGGAATTCCGGTGTTGGGACGTCGTCCACCGTAGTGTTTTCCCACTGGGCGTCTTTTCTGGGTTTACGTCAGATCACAGTGATCCACGGTTACATGAGGTTATTATGACATTTTTTTCTGCGTAGTTTTACGATGTTTTCGCTCGTCGCATTCCATCTGTGTGGACGCTCAGAAGAGACCGAACATGCAGGAGTGGTTAGGGGAAGGTTAGTGTGAGGGTCATCGCTGTTCTGACAAAACATGGAGTTCATTGACCCAGTGTGTGTGTGTGTGTGTGTGTGTGTGTGCTGATGAGCTTCAGGAAAACATAATGTACAAAACAGAATAACACCCAAGATTCTTCATGAGAAACAATCCCATGGGAGGATGTTTTTTTTCCCCTCTTCTACTAATCAGAAAGAGAAAAACACAGTTGGTTTCTGGCTCTCGTCTGAGACCTCGAGGAAATGTTTTTCTTTCGCAGCCTCGCAGAAGCTCTGTTGTGAAATAAGTGTCTCCGAGGAACAGTTTTCTTTCTCTTTTTTTTCTCTCTTCAGGTTTTGCACATGGAGAGATTTCCAGCGCTCCGTTTGTGCATATGGATTTGATCAAATCCCTAAATAAAAACAATCCAAAACGAAGACCCCGGGAGACGTAATGTGAAGCAAATGGCCTCAAGTTTCGACACCGAGGAACATCGGCCTGTCCTCGATGTTCTACTTGAAAACACAGGGGGACGGAGGGGGAGGGGGGGGCCTGCTACAGTAGCCGCGATACATCCCAACTTGTAAAAAATCATCTACGTCCAGAGTTACAGTATGTGCTGGAACGACTACGTCAGAAGACAGTTGGTCCAGGAAGGCCAGAAAAACAGTTTTCCATTCGTACATGAAGAACGCTGGAGGACATTTTCAGGGACAGGAAAATGTCAATTTTGAAGATTTGACGCTCCTCCATCTGCGACCTTTTGAGAAGAACGTCCACGTACGGTCCTGCAGAATCTTACAAACCACCGAGATGATTATTATTATTCACAGTGATCATTAATTAGCTATGGAGGAGGGTGTGAACCATATCTGGAAGTAGAACGTCCTTCCATCAAGCAACTCTGATTAACTATGTTGTGTTCTCCCACGACCAACCACCGCACCACTGATCAACCCTGAAATGGAGTCGCTAGTAAAAAATGGTACAGTTGGCATAACTGATTAATAACTCCAGACCAATCTGTCAGCATCATATATATCCAAGTCATTTGACAGAAATCAAGACTTCTTCATCTGCTCTGATCAGATCCACCAAATTTAGAACCGTTCTGGTTCTGTAGCACAGACGAAAACAAACGATGCTGCAAAGAAACCTAAAAAAAACTCAACAGTCTAAAAGAGTGTTGAGCCGTAAACGCGATAAAACAAGCGTCACAATGTCGCCAGAGAGTTTCAGAGACGAGGAGATTGCTTCACGCGATCTGTTCCTGATAAAATATAGTGAATCTCAGGATCCTTCAAACCACAGGAGATCATTAACACCTTCTTCTACTCTTTCTCAATTATTTATTGACCGGTGGGCACCCGATAGATCAGATTATCAATCTCTAAAAATGTTGTGGTTGTAGTTCATCTGCATGGGGGATAGAAGCGTTTGGGGTGACCTCCAGTTTGGAAAGCAGATTCTCTTTTGCTTTAACGTCCTCGCGTAGTTTGTTCTCGTCTACCTGCTGCAGACGCAATGCCTGTTTGACGTTGGACTCCAGGTTCAAGCGATTGTTTGACTTGCGACACTCACTCATGGAAAATGCGCTCCCTTTGAAGCGCCGATACAGATCAGTGTGTGTGTGTGTGTGTGTGTGTGTGTACACAAAGCTCTAACTGCTGATACGTAGCAACAAAACACTCCGTCCGGTGTCCAGATTCCATCAGGATTTACAGTAAGGGATGTTATGACACACACACACGGTCACTGGGTAAGCAGTGTAGTGGAGTGGAGTGGGAGGAGGGCGGCGGGTGTTTTTGGAGCATTGACCCCGTAGAGTGTTCCGGTCCTCTGCTGACAGACGGCCACTCCACACGCTGCAGCACAGCTGTAAAACCAGGCCTGAAAAAGGCCCGTTTCCGCTGGCTTATCTCTGAGTGTGTGAGTGTTTGCGTTGGCACTCCTGCACCGGGTGTATTTGATCATATCATGAGAGTGCAACAGGTGGTACACCCCCGCACGCACACGCACGCACACGCACACGCGCACACACACACACGAGGTCAGTGTTTATGCCAGTAAAGAACACATTCACACAACTAAACACACACGTTGTCGTACATTTCAGGGTTATCAACAACGACGTGGAGTATTGACTTCCTCTTTGGTGATTGCACACAATCATGAAGAGGGGGAGGAGGGGGGGGGGTGTGTCACTCACTCACTCACTTGTTGATAAACACACAACACACAATCTCTGTGGCGTCGTGTCAGCACATGACCTTGTTGTGTTGCCATGACGACCTGTCACTCAGGACGCTCCGCATGCCACAGCAGCTCCAGCTGCTTCCAGATCCACACACACACACACACACACACACACACACACACTGATGAATGTTTGGAAGTTCAGTTCTTCCTGCTGCAGAACTTCGAAACATAACCTTCTCACACAGACTCGTGACGATACGAGGGCCTTCGTTTATTTTCCTTTATTTTTTCCTCTCAACACACATTCCTCTATAGTGGGAGTAGAAGGTGGTTGAGCGTGGGAAGACCACTCTCAACCCCTCACCTGATGCTCACGTACCATGAAAGACGATTGGTCGCTTGTGGAACCACGTTCCTCACAAGTATCGTCCTCAGGGTTCCCACACATCGATTGACACCAAATTCAAGGACTTTTCAAGGACTTTCCAGGACCAGTTCCCTCAAATTCAAGGACCAAATGTGCCGACGCAGCTTAAGATGGGAGGGAAACTTGTGAGAGCGTCTTCGTCCATGATGGCGTCCACTTTTGATTGTCCTTGGGATCTTGGGTCAAAGTCACGTCATTGGTTCTCTTGCTTAACTTTACTCGCTCATTGTTCTGCGTGGAATCTCACATCAATGACGGAGAGAGAGAGAGACAGTAGACGGTGACCACAAACAACACGTTTGTCCTATGTAGGCCTATAGTCTACGTACATCAAGCGATGCAGGGCATGAAACAATAGGTGGCGGAGAGACATTTACCTAAATATCAACTTCAAAATCTTTCAATGATCTCAAGGACCCTGAAGGGAAACCGTCTCGTCTGTTTTGTTTCTGCTGCCTGTTGCCACAGTCGGGCCTCTGCTGTATATAAACACGGCCGCATGTTCACATGACGTGTTCCACTTGAATTGTCCGCGTCATATTCGCTCCTTGTTGACACCAAGTGTTTCCGTCTGTAGACGGTCGGTGACGCGTGGACTCCTGAACAGCTCCGTCAGCTCGTTTCTGTTCACTAAATCATCACTGGTTAAAAAAAAACACCTTCAGTGGAGGACTTCCCAACAGGAAGTTCTCCACTGGTCACCGACCGACACTCGGCTTTAATTAAGCGAACGTCTCCGGCGGCGACAAAGACGCCACGTGAAGACGTTAAAGAACTGTGCTGGGGTCAGCGCAGGCTACTCTGGCGTGTCGGAGCACTGCAAGATGACAAAAAGTATTCGAATGATCAAATATGTCGTGGTGTTGACGCTCAATCCCCACTCGACAGTTGAGTTTCTCTGAGAATAAAACCAGACTGATTTTGAGTGGCACAACAAAGACTTTCAGCCCGTCTTGGACCACTTTCCTGTGCCATAACCAACGTACTTTCAGATGCCTGAACTGAACTTAACCCTTAACTAGACAAACAAACGCTGAAGAGCTCCAGAGAGCAAAGTTTCTCATGTAGATGGTTTCCTTAGTGGCGATTGTTCATTAAAAAAGATAATACCACTTGACAGAAAGCTAGTGAGATCACTCCCATTCACACACGCAGCCATCAGATCTGAAGAGCCAGGAATTGAACCACCCAACTTCCAATCGAGGCCACAAGCATCTGTTATGTCCTGAGCCCAGTGGTGGAAATGGTCTCGCCAGGACTTCAATATTTCCTAAAACAGGATATACATGTATATTTAATGCTATAATTTGAAAACCTCAAATAAATGTGTAAAATTACACTGAATTACACATTTCTGCATTTTCCCCTGGACTGAAAACCCTTTTAACCCTTTAACACCTAAGCCTCAAAATGTCTGTCTGGACTTTTTTGTTGTTGTTGTTGCTTATTTTAACCATAAAAGGGCCAGAAGAAGTTGCTTTTGCTCATTTTTCCATGTTTAACTTTCAATATCTGGCAGTTGTTTACAGTTAAAGGTGCATTATGTAATAAACCTAAAGCAACTGGTCATAAAATCCTCCTTATATGTCACAGAGACTCAGGAATAATGTTCATATAACAAACTGAACTCACCAACAACAACAGCACAGCCAAAATATTGGCATAAAAAAAATAATTTGCAGACTGCAAATCATGTTTATGTTTTGAAATCATGTTTTGACATGTGGCGCCACCTACCGCCGTCTACCAATCATTGCAGTCAGTAGAGTCTCAGCTGCCGAGCAACCACGGGTTGCCAGTTACGTCAGAAAACGAAACCTAAAAGACCTCGGTATTTTGAATTTAAATGTAGTAACCTTTTTGGCCACATTCTTACATATGGCACCTTTAACTACATGTTAAAATGGTGCATTAACCATTTTAAATGAAGGAAAACACTGTAGTTGTGCATGAACAAACTTATGTACAGGTGTTTTTCCAAATCTCTCTCCTCTCTTACAGCGTGAGTGAAATTACCGTAATAACCACATATTGGTTTTAACTAAATTTACAGACGGCACAAACCGTTGCGTAATTAAAGTAATGCAAAGTGCGCTTGGCGTTGAAGGGTTAAACTCTCCAATCTAAACATGTTCTGAAAATCTCTCCACATGAAGGTAATTAACTGTATTCCAATTTCGTTTTCTACTACCAAATCGACGAAGGGAGTTCCGTATAATATTTCTTCTAATATTTATAAGAAAAACAAGGAAAAAAACTGTGCTGTGGTCATGTTTTTCTGGCATACTTGTGCTCAGTTACATCAAAACAACGCCGCTGGACTCCGCTGACATTGACCCCAATGATGTTGCTCCAGACTTCTTACATCAGCTACTCTTGTTTTTCCACGCTTACGTAACTCAGGTTCGACTCTGTGTGTTTACTGTGGGGGAAAAAAGAGCAGAGGAAGGGGCTGCACTCTCTAACTCTAACTCTCTCTCTCTACAGGAGACACCAGATCATCCTCGCTGGCTTTATTTTTCATAATACGTCAATATCATGGCAGTGCAAACACTTATTAGTATAAAATATCGTCCTTAACAAAATTTACATTCACATAAAACATCTCCATAAATACATCTTCGACTAAAAAAAAAAAAGAAGGAATCTTGATCTGATCAATATACAATAGCTAATACATTTGACAATTCAAACCCGTATCATACAGTATGAAAATATCCAATTTACAAGAAAAAAAATATTGTACACAACTCGGCCCCATCGACTTTTAATTAAATGTTTATATATATATATATATATATATATAAAAAAAAAAAAAACTTCATTTTGACCTTTAGAAACTCAGAAAGTTCAATAATCTATTTCAAATTACGATAAGAAGTAACAACAATAACATCGTTCCCAAGAAATCTGCTCCAAATTCTTACAAAACTGTTAAAGAACAGTAAAAACGCAGGCATTCCACACACGGACAAAAGGAAATCCGCTGTAGGCGGCGAACATTCAGCCGTGCTACAGCGGTTTTGACACCAACACTTTGATATGTTTATGAAAATAGGTTGGCACATATTTTTAATAAACCGGCTACCTGTTGGGGAGAAGGAGGAAGAAGGAGAAGGAGGAGGAGGAGGAGTCTCCCGCCTGATGTCAAACGATCCTGAAGATACCAAGCTCAAGAAGAAGAAGAAGAAGAAGAAGACACAGGTCCATCAAGAATTACAAAAAGAAGAAGAAAAGGACCTTACATTCAAGAGGACTGCTACCTTCAGCGCATGCATTAGAACTATATTAAGACAAGTTTCCGCCGCTCGGCCTGTGCTAATGTCTCATCACAGCATGCACGGAATAGAAGCCACCACAGGCTTTTGCAGGCAGTGCATGCTAGAACAGATTCAGAGGAGAGTCAACGGCGTGCGGTACGAGCCGCGCTCTGTTGTCGTTATGTAGCATGCTAATACCGTTAAAAAAATCATCTTTAGAGAGTTTAGCGAAGAGGAAGAGGAGGCAAAGAAAACACAGCTGACCTCTTCTTCGACTCTACGAAAAAGCAGCCGTCAGTAAAGTTCATAAAAATAGTGGAAATGGGATATTTCAACAATAGAAAATACCTCTTCATAAACAAGCTTTTTTTTTTTTTTAAAGGAAGTAAACCACACTCGCACGATACAGAAAATAAGGGTTTTTCCTAAAGTCATGCGTCCACTTCACAGAGATACAGACTATAATAGTGCGGCGAGCTCTGCGCACTCTATCGGCTACATACACCATCAGGTCAAAATATAGGCTACAGCATGCAAGGGGACGAGGGCGGGGCCGGGGGGGTGAGGAGAGGTGAGGCTAAGATAAGAGAGACGATCGGCTTTATTGCTACACTCTGACGAGGAAGAATCTGGAAGTCAAGCATCACAGGGAAACAGACGGTGGACGGATGGACACGCACCCGGAGACTCAGGGAGTCGTCGTGTGCTTCTCAGGGAGAGAGGGTTTTCAGCCAAACGATCGAAGGCGATGCTCGTGTGGTGCACAGCAGCGCCCCCTGTAAATCAGGGACTCAATAAAGGGTTTAAAAACCAAAGGCAACGAAAACAATGGCAAGAGAAACTCGTTGTTGTGATGAGCGGTTGCTAAGGCAACAGCTCTGATTTGGTCAGAAGTGGAATTTTGAGGCTTGCGTGAGAAGGTGTTTTTATTTTGATGCTGATTTGTAGTTTTTTTGGGGGGGGGGGGAGGGGTTAAGGGCGACTCTGAAATCCTGAAGACATCCTTGGCCTTTGATTAACGACAGAGTGGTTAACGTGGCTAAAGTATCCTGTATCCTGTCCGTGACACCCCACGGTGCAAAGCAACAAACAGTGCTGGAGTGTGGAGGAGGTGGGGGGACGGGGCGAGGGGGGGAGGGTGGAGTCAGACCAAGGCCGCCCAAGACTCCTGCGGTCAGGTCCTAAACCTGGTCCAGGCACAAGTTCAGGCCTTTTCATTGGACGTTTCGTCTCCGCCCGTCGATATCCTTGCTTTCCACAGTTACCACGGAGACGGTGTCCGTCACACGACTGCCGTGGGCACAGAGGGCAGGTACCTGGTGCTGGTGCTGGTGGAGGAGCTCGCCTTGGACAGAATCGGCGTCCTGACGGCGGCGTACGAGGCGACGGTGGGGGCGGGGCTCAGCTTGGTGCACACGCTGCCGTGGGCAAAGGCGCTCGCCCGCCGCTCGGCGCTGCTCGGCAGCTGCTGCTGGGTCTGGGACAGACGTCGGCCCTGTCTGCGTCCCTGCAGGAAGTACGTCAGCATCTGACCTTTGCCCTTCACGCTGACCTGGCCGCGGCAGACAAAGTCGTAGTAGTCTGCGATGAGACGGTAGACGTCTTCGGTCACCTGGACGGGAGACATGGGAGTAATAATGTTAATTTTCATGACTCATGAGTCCTGTACTTTCTGTGAAATCGTTTTTCTGCTCATACTTCACGTTCCAGTTGGAGTCGGAAGTCGGAAATTTCCTAGTTTCTAGTTGAAGGTTGGATTTCCAACTTGGGAAGTCGGAGCAAACTGGTAAGATTATAAAATGGCTCACACTCTCCCTACTTTTACTGCTTATTGCACTTTTGTCCTATTTGTTTCACGATAAGTCAGTCGTACATAGTACAGTGTTTGTTTATAAGTTGTATCTACTCTAGAACAAGCACCGTTGCCTTTGCAGCATGAAGACCTGGGTTCACAACCCGGTCAGAAAAAGGGCCTTTCTGCATGGAGCTAGCATGCTCTCCCCCATGTGTGCCTGGGGTTTTCTCCAGGTTTCTCCGGTTTCCTCCCACAGTCCAAATCCAAAAATTGGACACAGCGTCAGAGATCTGATGGTTGTTTGTCTCCATGTGACCCTGTGAGGGACTGGTGACCTGTCCAGGGTGTACCCCGAGATTGGCACAGCCCCCCGCGACCCTCATCTGGGGGATAGAGTGGTAAGAGATGGATTGGAGGGCTATGGTCTATGTTTTATTTCTGACTTTTCAACTGGAACGTCTTCAGCTGTAGCTCGACCAGCTGCCCTGAAGTATGACCAACGCAACGTCCTCCCGACGTCTCCTCCATCTCAACAAGAGAGCGATCGTGGGAGCACTAAATCAAGTTTCTCACGATCTCAAACACACACTCACAGTCAGGGACGATGAGGATCAGGAGGAAACTTTTCATGGGAGTTTCTGGACGTCTTCATCCTTACGTTTGCCACTCGTTCACTTTACTGACTCTAAGCTGCTTCCGTCGTGCTTCTGACGTAAAAACACCTCACGCCCAGTGTGCAAAATGTCACCGGGTGACATGAAAACACAACAGTGCCCTATACTGAGTCTGAGTCACACACAGAGTCATGTGGAGGTGACTGGATGAATCAGCCTCGAGTGAACTCAGCACAGCTTTAAACTGCTTTTACCAATGCAGTTTCTAAACTAAACTGGTCATTCAGTGTTTTTGAAATGAAATAAAACATGAAATATAGAGGATCATGTATCTGTTATAGCCATTTTTTGTGCTAGTATAGGTTATTTTCAGATTTCAATGACTGCTATTGTTGTCGTCCTTGCTGTTAAACCACACAAACCCTTCCTATAACTGTCTAAAGTACTGCACCTGTATCTTTCCTGGCACTCCCGTGCTGTCCATCCTGCTGGCCACATTCACCGTGTTTCCCCAGATGTCGTACTGAGGCCTCCGGGCTCCGATCACTCCTGCGACCACCGGGCCCACGTTGATGCCTGCAACGTTCAAAAACCATACCTGGATTATTCAACTCCACAACACCCATTTATTTCATGGCAGACATTTTTTTTAGCAGGTCACAGTTGAAACAGCACAGGTGCAAATGAGTTTGTTATAACGGCGGCTTATTTAGAGTTCCATTTAGATGCCGTGGGTTCAGGATTCATGGATTGGATTAACCCGTACTTTAATTTAAGTAAATTTTCATACAAATTCTGCTGCATATGCTCATTATAAAGTGTTTTATTTAATACGTGATGTATTACAACTAACTTTAAACTACATTAACTCCATTTTAACACCTGCAGTAGGAGATTTTTCAGTTTCTATGATGTCACACTGACCTCTCGACTTCTCGTTGGTGAAGAATCTGATGAAAATGAGGACAATGATGTTGATGCTTAAACACATCTTCACACACCGTCGTCTCAGCCTCTTTAAACGTTTTATAAATGTCTTCAGAGCGAGGTTTTTTCATCTTCTCATCCATCTTATCGCTCGCTAGCGGCAAACGGACGTCGCCATAAAACACCGACTGACAGAGTGAATCTTTGGGGGGGGGGGAAGCTGCTCGTTGGGAAACGGCCAAACAAAAGCGAGCTTTCCTCAGCCAAAGATCGTTTGTCATTGTAACGTCTAACAGCTGCACGTTTCACGCCGCTCTCTCATTCATCTGCACCTGCAGACCTGACACACCGGCTTTGATTTCAACATTTTACCTTAAATGTGTCCTGAGAGGCAAAAACACAGCATAATCCCAAGCTCCAAATGACCTTAATACTGTATTTTTGTATCACATGTCTTATTTCTGTCTTATAGTAAAGAGTTTGTCACTTAATTGATTAAAAAAAAGTGGTATTCCTGCATCACACAGACACATATATGCATTATTTTTTTGTCTCTGCACATGGAGGAGGGCCCCCCCACAGTCTGAGACAGGATGGCAATGTGTACACCAGGCTACGTCAGGATTAAACAAGGCCTCCCGGCACAGGCTCCCCACAGGATACCCAACACAATGGAACCCAGAACTCCAGGTCTCGTTGTGACGCTCTTCCCGGAGGGGGGGGGGGGGGACGCTCTCTCTGTGACGCACTTCCTGCCAAACTTACCGGCAGTGAGCGTGGACAGTGTCCAGTGTAAGTAGGTCAAAAGTAGTGTTTGTATAATGAAGCAGTGTGTGTTTTGATTGACTCACCTACTCTGAGGACAAAGTCGTTGTACGACTGGTAGTTGATGGCGTCCAGGATGTCAAACATGTCGATGGCGAAGTCGGACACGGTGCATAAATGTGAGGTGATGGACTTCTTTGCCTGTAGGAGTAGGATGCTTTATTATGACACGTGAAAAAAAAAAAAAAAACCTCTGCAGGAGTTGCAGAAAGGGCTCTTTTGTTTGTCAGCTTTGCGGGATTTAAAGAATCTTTTACAAAATGTGAAATATGCTGACGCCGCAGGGCGCTCGCCGGTAATCCCTCGCGAAAAGGATTTGAGACGTGAAAAACGTGACAACGCTCCGAGCGTCAACACCTAGGAACAAGACTACCTGAAAGGATTAGGCCTCTTAAAAACACAACGTGAATACGTGCAAATATGCAGGCACACAAACACCCGTAAGGCCTCAAAATATAGTTTACAGAGCATGTGTACCTTGGACGCAGTGGTAGGAACCAGCCCCACTGCAGCCATGTACGTGCTGCCGATGGTCTTGATCTTCTCGATGTCCCTGTAACACTCTTTATCCATCAGCTGGAAGGAAAGAGAGATAACACACAAGAAGGAAATATGAGTTATACAAGTAGGATAAACGACAGTGTAAACTGGTGTCTTCTCTCTGCTTCTTTGCTATAGTTTCAGAAAGAACGATTAACACACGGAACAACAACGGTGAAAAGGAAGAATAAGCATTCAGTGATTAAACTGTTACCGTTAAATGCAGCCCCAGAGTTTTCAAACAAAAGACCTCTTCGTTTTACGTGTTCTACACCAGTGATTTCAAAAAACACAACAAATGCACCATGGGAGACTTTATTTGGGTCCCCAAAAATGAATCTGAAGAATTTCACCCAACCTTTTCAGGGTTTTTTAGGGAGTATAATGTGCATAACATGAAGTGGTAATTAATTTGCTTAAAATTTAGTCTTAGAAATGATTTAAATACCAATTCAAAAATGATATAAAATCTGTAAATTAGTCACAAACAGTCTTGTATAAAAGAACCGCAGTTTCTTAACAAGAAAATGACTTTGATAGAAGATGAAGTCACTTTTTTAGAATATTAATGAAGTAAAAAGTAAATAAAAGTCACAATTTTCTGATATAAAAATGGTAGTTCTGTGGTGACACGATTCGTCTGGAAGGTTGTGGGTTTAATTCCTGGCTCTGCTAGTCTATGCGTGTCCTTGAGCAAAGACTCTTAACCCCATGTTGCAGGGGGTATTATTCTTCTTCTGATTTTATTTGGTAGTAACAAACAGAGTTAGAGAAAAATGTAGTGGAGTCGACGTAAAAAGTTGCTAGAATTACAACTAAAGCAAAGTACAGATATGTGAATATTGTACTTAAGTACACAAGAACAAAGTATTTCTACTTCATTCCACTGGGTTGTTTTTATAGAAACATCAGAGTCATGTAGACGAATGCTAAAGTCTGACGTTAAATCCAGATGAAACTTTCCCATCATTGCACAACACTTTATCCCGTAAGGAGGCAGAAATCCACAAGGGGGCAGTATTCTACGCTCATGTTTGTCAGGAAATGAACAACCTGAATGTGTTCATGAAAGTAAATGAAGTCATTTAAAGACAATGAATCACCGATGAACTCCACCCTCCGCTTGAACTCACCTCGTCAAAGTCGGCGATGATCTCGTTGAGGAGCCGCAGACACTCCACGCCCATGTTGTTCCCGTCCAGCTCGATGTAGAAGTCGTTGAAGTTGGCGATGGAGGCGAACAGAACTCCCACCTGAGTGTAGGACTGGTAATACAGGTCCTGCAGGAGGAGGAGGAAGAGGAGGAGGTTCAGATTTAGTCACATTTGACCTGATCCAAGGTTTGTGAAGGACAAATTAGATCATGGATAATAAGAACTTATTAAAAGGAAGAGTCTCAGACTCCAACGACCTGGAGGGTCAGTCTGGTCAGGAGGAAAACTGTATCATGATATTCCATGATGTAATCTCAATAATGATGATATTCCATGACAATATTCCAGAGAATTTCACAATAAAAGTAGAACTACATATAGTTCACAATCCAAAAAAACATATTCATGAAGCCAAATTCATTTATAAATAAGAAAAAAAAGCATGCTAAATAACCGAGTGACGGCCGTTGAGCATGATGAGTATGTGGAGCGAAAAAAAAATCACAAGATCACAATATGACCAAACTCCCACACTAAGGTCAAAGGTCATGAAAAAGACTGCAAGAGGAAGTTGAACACGACTAAAAGCTGGTGTGTAAACCCTTTTAGTTTGGATTATTCCACTCAAAAGGGACATAACTGGGATTATTTGTTCTAAAAAAGCATTTACGAACCTCTGTGTCCGTTTAGTTTTGCGCATTATTCACCCTTAGACTGAAAAGATATATTTTATATCATTTTAGTTGCACATTTTCTATCATTTTAGGCTCCAAACTTAAAGTCAACGTTTAATGATGTCATTTCCACTTGGTTTCAAGTCATGGGCAGTTGAGTCAAGTCAAGAGCAGGACCAGAGCAGGACCAGAGCAGGACCAGAGCAGAACCAGAGGAGAACCAGAGCAGAACCAGAGCAGGACCAGAGCAGGACCAGAGCAGAAACCTGCAGGTGCTGCAGATTTAGTCTGAGTCTGCTTTGTGTTGTGAATACAGCGTCAATCTGTGAACTTTGGTCCAGAGGAAAGAGAGGAAGCTTTTCTATACACCGTCGCTCTATGGGGTCACCAGTGTGCCGGGAACACACTTCCTGTTCCCAGTGTTTTTACGAGGTCTGAGCCTCAGCTGATCCCTGTGTCGTCTGCTGCATGGATCAGATTTATCTTATTATTATTATTATTGTTATTATTATTTATATTATATATTATGTCAGTTTGGGTGTAGGAAATAAAACAAAACTAACAGTGAATTTAGACCTAATAACACACTGTTGCATCACAGTGACAAAATCCTTCATAATAACTAATGGAATATTCTTGATTACATTCTGTTTTATAAAATATTCCTCATAAGATGCATAAATAGTGTATATTTTAACAGAGGATGAGCATTTTTGCTCACTCTCGTGGCACATATTTACATTAGGAGTGTATTATTTCATTTATTATATCATAATGTTTAAATTTGGACACCAATGTGGAGAATAGCTTCACTGTTTACAAAGCGGCTGTGCATTTCCTGATTCACAGGCCAAAGGATGTATGTTTTCATCACTTCCTGAGGAGGAGGAGGAGGAGGAGGATGAAGGGAGGAAGGAACAGAGATCAGTGGAGTAGGAGGTGGAGGAGGAGGGTGGGAATGTTCATCAATCAGTGGCTGTGGACACACTCACACATCCATTTTAACACCATACAATTCTATTCTATTGGATACTGGAGCGCTGAGTTTGAATCTGGAACTCATCAGCAAGAAGAAAAGCAAAAAGAAAAATAATTTATTGGGAAAGTCGATAACCGAGGATCGAATTATATTTAATTAACGAGAATATACATTATATTTTAGAAACGCATACTTAACTCTGAACATTTCAACTTTTTCCCCCTTAGATATTTAACCTTTAATCTTCAAATGAATAATGAATAAAAACTTGGGATTTATATATTAATATGTGGATGAATAATTTACTCTACTTATTTATGCTTTTTGTGGCTTTACATTTGCAAAAAATAATGTTTCTTTGATTGAACTAATTTCAAAAAAATATGTAAAGCATCTATATATATATACATATAAATATATATATATATATGTATGTATATATATATATATATATACATACATACATGCATAACTATACATATATACATACATGCATATATACATGCATGTATATATACACATGCATAATGCATACATATACACATACATACATACATACACACACATATATATATATACACATATATATATATACACACACACATATATATACATATATACACACATATACACACACATATATATACATAAACATACATATATACATACATATACATACATACATATATACACACATACATATATATACACACACATGTATATACATATATACATACACATATATATATATACATACATACATGCATGCATAAATATACATATATACATACACACATTTATATATACACATGCATAATGCATACATATAAACATACATATATATACATATATTTTACCTTAAAGGGTTCTTAATATATATATTAAGCTGTTGCTTTTCAACTTGAGAGTCTAGACGTTCTTTGACCTGTATATTCCCACACTTCCTGCATGTGTGTGTGTCAGGAAGTGTTTAGGAGTCTAGTTTGGGGAGTTTGTCGATCCCTGGACATGTGCCTGGACACAACAGTGTGGGGATTCTCACCATGTTCCTGGGGTTGGACATGAGGAAGTGCTGAGCCACATGAGCCGGCAGCAGGTTGAACAGGATCCTCTTGTTGTCCAGCTTCACCTTCTCCATGTCGTCTCTCTCCTCCTCGGCCTGTGCACGAGACGAGAGATCACATGACGCTCAGGTCAGAGGAGAGGAGAGGAGGGAAGGGAAGGGAAGGGAAGGGAAGGGAAGGGAAGGGAAGGGAAGGGAAGGATGTGAGGAGACTCTTTCTACAAGAGCGACCTTTATTTATAGATGAAAGCACAGACAGAGAAAATTATGCTCTATTGTCTCGACACAATAAAAGCCCTCTGTTGCGGCTCAAAGCCACCGTGTAATTGCTAATTCTTAACACTAGAGGGAGGTAATGGTTTGCAAACGACACACAGACACTCTTTTGACCCGTCTTAAAATAGAAACACATTTCATGATCCTCTGAGAGTGTGCACACAAGCCTGTGCACGTAAACACACACACACACACACACACACAGACACAGACACACACAGCTCAATAGAACAAAAACAGCATCACGTCGAGTTATTTCTGCCTCATGATTAATCCTCGTGCTTAAAGAAAATCAGAATCTGTCAGAGGAACAGTGTGTCAACCTCCGCCTAACGTTTACTTTCATTTTTCTTGAATCGCAGCAGCTTTTTCTATTTATAGAAACACAATAAAGATGAAAAAATCAATATGATCTGCACATAAACTAATACTAAGAACATTCTCATTTATATTCACACGTGAGTTCATGTCTAATCAAAGCACAAAGAAACGCCTCAAACTGTAAAATACCTTTTAAATGTGGAAAACGCAGAGATGAACAGGAAACAAGCAAACAACAGAGGAGCAGGAACGAGACACAGAACAGGATGTAAACACTGAGCACAACAGAGACCAAACACACCAGGGAGACACAGGTGGAACTAATCAGACAGTAGGTGAAACACATGAGAGCGGAGCAGACGATCAACAGGGAGGACAGGACAGGAAGTCAAATGTGACCAGGTGTAGACACAAGGGAAAAAAGTACTAAATAAAACAAAAAGAACTACAGTAAAAACTAAAGGTTCTTGCCATGTCTTCCAGCTAACGCAACATTTTCTTGATTTTTACCTTTTTTCTCACAGGTTAATTCGCTTGTTCAAGGATTCTTGGACAAATAGAAAATACTTGAACATGTTTGAAGGAAGATTCTCTCGGACATAACTAAAGTAAGATAAATTTCATCAGTCAAATCTGGACACTGCACACAGGGTAAGACATCTTTGGCCCAGGGTGGGTAAGACATCTTTGGACCAGGGTAAGACATCTATGGTCAGACATCTTTGGTCCAGGGTAAGACATCTATGGTCAGACATCTTTGGTCCAGGGTAAGACATCTTTAGAACAGGGAAATACATCTTTGGACCAGGGTAAGACATCTTTGGACCAGGGTAAGACATCTTTGGACCAGGGTAAGACATCTTTGGTCCAGGGTAAGACATCTTTGGACCAGGGTAAGACATCTATGGTCAGACATCTTTGGTCCAGGGTAAGACATATTTAGACCAGGGTAAGACATCTTTGGATCGGGGTGAGACATCTTTGGATCGGGGTTGGATCGGGGTAAGACATCTTTGGTCCAGGGTAAGACATCGTTGGTCCAGGGTAAGACATCGTTGGTCCAGGATAAGGCATATTTGGTCTCGGGTGGGTAAGACATCTTTGGTATGACATCTTTGCACCAGGGTACGACATCTTTGGTCCAGGGTAAGACATCTTTGGTCCAGGGTAAGACATCTTTGGTCTCACTCCAGGCTTGAACGGACACAGGGACACATTTTCATCGTCTTTTCCAATGTCTTTCAAACTATTTTCCTGTCCCTGATAACATTATTTGGTGAAATTCCAGAAAAGTATGATATTTATATAGTTATATATCTGTATTTATTCTTTTCTTCTTTTTCTTTGTTGAATATGAATTGTGTTCATTTTCTACACTGTTAAAAAAAAAACTGTCCGACAATACAATCAATGTCCAATACCGTTGGTCCTTCCAGCTGAGCTGCTGACGCCTCAGAAGACATCACGGCACTTCAGCTTCTCACTGAAGTACTGCCACTGCCTTGATAACACTTTACGACTCAGTAAATACACAAAACCCTGTGCACACATGAGCAAGAACTGCACAAACACACACCTGAGTGGCCCACAAATAGTCCAGCCTCAGTTTCAGGTCCAGTTGTCTGGAATGAAGCGCCAAAGCTCCAGAAAACAACAAGACGGCCAACACGGGGTCATAACCTCGCACGTGCAGGAACCCACCACTGAAAGACACAAACACACAAACGCAGATTGTTAATCTGTCTCCATGCGATGTTTGGATATTTTTTCACAGCTTAGCTCCTGTTGCACAACAAACATTCTATGTATAAAGCAAGTTGCATCTCTGTGTCTGTCTGTCTGTGACAGGTATATCTCGCTGACCGTTAGTCAGATTGCCCTAAGACTTTGGATATGGGTTGAGCATAACCAGATGGTGTGCATCCTTGATTTTTAATGATTTATCACGCTGCACCAGGCAGGCGCTGCATCATAATAGTCGGCATCGCCCTGAACAAGGATCAGTTGAAAATAATTGCAAACCTCTTAAGGAATAATTTTCATGAATTTTTGAAATTCAGGAAATTATCCATTTGCCCTGATGCACTTTGACAGAGAGCTGACTTTCTTCAAAAAAACAAAAAGTATCTCGGAATGACTTGAAATTTACCAGCACAATAGTTGGCATCGCCCTGAACAATGATATTTTGAAAATATTTGCAAATCTCTTAAGGAATAATTTGGATGAATTTTTGAATTTCAGGAAATTATCCATTTGCCCTGATGCACTTTGACAGTGAGCAGACTTTCTTCTCAAAAACAAAAAGTATCTCAGAATTACTTGAAATTTACCATCATAATAGTCGGCATTGCCCTGAACAATGATCTTTTGAAAATATTTGCAAATCTCTTACGGAATAATTTTAATTTTTGAAATTCAGGAAATGATCCATTTGCCCTGATGCACTTTGATAGTGAGCTGACTTTCTTCACCAAAAACAAAAAGTATCTCGGAATGACTTGAAATTTACCATCATAATAGTCAGCATCGCCCTGAACAATGATCCGTTGAAAATATTTGCAAATCTCTTAAGGATAAATTTTAATGAATTTTTGAAATTCAGGAAATGATCCATTTGCCCTGATGCAATTTGACAGTGAGCTGACTTTCTTCACAAAAACAAAAAAGTATCTCGGAATGATTTGAAATTTACCATCATAATAGTCGGCATTGCCCTGAACAAGGATCCGCTGAAAATATTTGCAAACCTCTTAAGGAATAATTTTAATGAATTTTTGAAATTCAGGAAACGATCCATTTGCCCTGATGCACTTTGACAGTGAGCTGACTTTCTTCAAAAAAAACAAAAAGTATCTCGGAATGACTTGAAATTTACCAGCACAATAGTCAGCATCGCCCTGAACAATGATCTTTTGAAAATATTTGCAAATCTCTTAAGGATAAATTTTAATGAATTTTTGAAATTCAGGAAATTATCCATTTGCCCTGGTGCACTTTGACAGTGAGCTGACTTTCTTCACAAAAACAAAAAGTATCTCGGAATGATTTGAAATTTACCATCATAATAGTCGGCATTGCCCTGAACAAGGATCCGCTGAAAATATTTGCAAACCTCTTAAGGAATAATTTTAATGAATTTTTGATATTCAGGAAATTATCCATTTGCCCTGATCCACTTTGACAGTGAGCTGACTTTCTTCAAAAAAACAAAAAGTATCTCGGAATGACTTGAACTTTACCAGCACAATAGTCGGCATCGCCCTGAACAATGATCTTTTGAAAATATTTGCAAATCTCTGCAGGATAAATTTTAATGAATTTTTGAAATTCACAAAATTATCCATTTGCCCTGATGCAGTTTGACATTGAGCTGACTTTCTTCAAATAAACATTAGGCACATGTATGTTGTGCATAATGAGGTTGCACAGTGTTCGTATTATTTTAGCCTTTACGTTCCCTATCATGCATTACCATAACTGAATAATCTTCTTCAGCTCCCACTATAGGAATACATACTTCCTATGGGCACTGCACTAGTCATTGTAATTGAATGAGGCGCCCGCACGCAGCTGAGTCTCACCCCACAGCCTGGCGATAGCCGCTGGACTCCATGACAACGGTGTAGGTGACGGAGAGGAGGAGGAGCAGCAGGATCTTGGGAAGCGAGGACACTCTGAGGTAGGGGACGATGGTGAGCGTGCCGGCCACGCAGGACAGCAGTGCGTACGCCATGTTGGGACACGATCGGTCCGCCACCGTGGCGTTGTTAGCGTCCATGAGGACGACATCGTCGTTGTAGTCGTCTTCCCCTGAGCAGTTAAAGTTTGTCATCACTTTCCCCCAAGGGACACATCCCACCTGGAGAGGACAATACAAGAATTTTAACACGTAAATAACGTTATAATGACAACTTTTAATTGTTGTTTTTTGTCATGTGAAGTCACGGTGACCTCGTGAAAGTGAAAACAGAATCCAAGGGAACCTTTCTGCCAACATTTTTTGTTGTTGAAAGGACTCTCACGAGGCCCCTGCTGAAATAGCACATTTTGCGGGGGTCAAAAAACAAGTTTAGTTTCCTCTCAGCACGACAGTCTCACCAGTGTCCAAGTAAATCACTGCCAAGTTTGGAAAAAAGACAATCCCTCCCTCACAGCAGTGTGTCCCGAGGACACTGCTTTCATGACGCTGGGACGGACAGATGGACGGACAGCCTGGCAACAACATAATCATCATAATAATAATAATAATAAGGAGTGTCTTAACTGTGTCTTAACCAAAGGTGCAAGGGCAACAGACGAGCAGTAATTCATGACTTTTTGGCACAAAATATCTGTTTTTCCCTGTGCCTCGTCTTCATGTTAAGCTAAACTACGGTAATTAATTTATGTCACATTGTTAAGACAAATAATCCTTGAGATATGAATGGATTTACGTGTTAAAATGGACAAAGTTTCCTGGTCTGGAGATTAAAGCGAAATGTGTCGAGGACAATCTTTTTGTTGTGTTATGTTATAATAAAGTCCATAATGTTAATATGGATTAATATAAAAGACTATTTAAATATGGTATCTTAATAAATTCATAATTGTGTGTAAAATGATTTAATAATACACATTTATTAAGACTGTTGTTAACATCAGTTTTACACCAGATTATGACTAAATCCAGTCTGAATTAATGTTACATTTAACTCTTTTAGTATTAACACAACACTAAAAGATTTACATAGACTCTGAAATTAAGTATTTAAGTGGTAAATCACCAAAAGAGTGAGATTTCACACTATTTTTTTAAATCCAAACTTAATTTATTCAGAATGGCTTTTAACATCCAGTCGTGTGATGACAGTTTTTATTCTTTTTAGTACCTTTTTATTCTTGTAATTGTTATTTTCCCGCTTTTAGTTTTTAACGTCTGTTTTTAATGCTGCATGTCCGTAATGCTTTTATTTTGAAAAGGACTTTGGTCACCTATGGGTTGATTGTAAAGGTCTATAGAAATAAAGTACGTTACACTTGAGAGTGAATTTGGTTCTGACTGGCACTGATTTTACTTTAACACTGGAAAAAATTGACTGCTTGCATGTACGATATTAGTTAGAGTAGATTTAGTTTTACGGTTGCCGGAGCTTAATATTGGTCCCATACTCACCACACAGGCCTGGGTGACAGAGTAGGTGAGCAGGACGAGGAACACGCACAGAACTGTTCGGATCTGGATGGTGAGGCAGCCCGGCTGGCACTGAAACCACAGGACAGAGGACAGAGGTGGAAGGGAGGGCGAACAGAAAGGGAGTCAGTAAATGAAGCACCTGTTTATCTACCTCAACAGCCTTTTTGGACACATCATTAGCCAGGAGTGGAAATGAAACGGGTGAATTTCTTGGTCGGAGACGCTCATTAGAGGAGACGCTCAAAGGATGCGATGACAGTTCAATGTAGCGTGATACACACTGTGACACACACGGTGTCACACACACAGTGTCACACACACAGTGTCACACACAGTGTCACACACACAGTGTCACACACACAGTGTCACACACACAGTGTCACACACACAGTGTCACACACACACGACACCTGATGGTGTAGTATGTGAGCAGTGTGTTACAGATTCTAATTTCTAATCTCTTATGTTGTAATAATGACTATAACCAGACAGCACCAGCTTTACAGGGCTGAACTATTTTAAATGAATATCTAAGTGTGATTATTTTGACAGAAATTGGGATGACTTAAAAAAATAAATAAATAGTGATTTTAATCAATAACAATTTTCTATTTTATTGATATTTTAATAATAATAATGTAACATAGAGTCATGATTACTGTAAACAGTTGGTCTCACCTGAACACTGGTGAGATGCAGGTACATGACACAGGCCACGTGAAAACACACACACAGCACCAGCAGCAGCAGCACCAGCATCCCCCTATACAGGAGAGGAGAGGAGACAAGAGGAGAGGAGAGGAAACAAGAGGAGAGGAGAGGAGACAAGAGGAGAGGAAACAAGAGGAGAGGAGAGGATACAAGAAGTTTGGTTTTCAAAATCCCTTTATTAATCAGTTAAACTAACACAAATATCTTCTCATCCCCTCAACATTTTGAGGGTTAGAGAGAAAACAAAGAGCTCAAATGTTCACAGTCATCTCACCATCTTCTCCAACAACACAAAGAACTTCCCGAACAGCCCAGAAGTCATTAAAAGTGTTTAGGTTGTCCATCATTTCATAGTAAGTGTGTTCCACCCTCAGTCTGGCTTTAATCAGGCCTTTAAGAACCCCAGCAGGTTCTTCACTGCCTGCATTTTGGACCCGGTTTTTCCGCGTTAGCCAGATGGCTAGTTTTGCAGAGCCAGACAGATAGTTCATCATACTGTGCAAAGTCTTTTTCTTTGCACAGTATTTTGGACCGAAAATAAACAATGGAAAAGAGAAGACCTCTCCGAGCCCATGAAACCAAAGTTTTAACAAATCAAATAAAGGTGTCAGTCTGGGACACTGAACAAACAAATGGACGATTGTCTCACTCTGAGAACAGAAACAACAGCCCTCCCCTGTGTCAGGATCAAGGTGTGCTGTGTATCTGTTTGTGGCTATTGCACCATGCACAATCCTCCACTGGAGGTCTGCTGTCTGTTTGTCAACAGGCAGCTTGTACAGGGACCTCCAGCTGCCTTTTGGGGAAGAGACTGGTCCAAAAAACTCAGCCCACCTCGACTCCTGTACGCCCGCCAGAGAGTTCAGATGTAGCGTCTTGACGGAGGTTTGGTAGATCGTTTTTTTATCCATGGATTTAAAAGTGTCCAGATTTGAGGTGGTGAAGGAAAACAGCTGGTTTCCTCCCTCCTGCCAATCCCCCACAGCTGGAGTGATTGATAGAGAAGGGAAGCTGTAGTCCGACCCCTCGCTCCACTGGTCACATATGGTGCGGTTTTCTGTGAACGCTCTTAGATGTTGTGGCAGAGCAGCACAAACCTCCTTCACCATCCTGCTGATCAGCCTGAGAAAGGTTATGTTGCAGACGTCCTGGAAGGGAATGACAGATGTTGCCGTCATCCTCATTAGGTGTCCAAGCTTAGTGCAACCAGCTTCCCTGAGTCGAGCTTGGAGACTAGCAGACTGCAGCGTTTTGGTCTTTACAGAGTTGTTGAAGAACAGAGGTTCTTCGAAAAATCCACAATCCTGGAGTCTCACTGGTCTTCCTGGAGATGTTGAATATCTGCCATGCCTGCAGCACTGAGGTGGAGAATGGTGTCAGCCCGGTGAGGTCCACTTCTGTAGGCCGAAGAAGGAAGAGGTGCCTGTCGTATTCAAGCCTTCCCACCTTCCTCAGCAGCAGACGAGCTGTGTCACACCACCGGGGACCACAGGTGAAGAGCAGTCTTTGTGCTGTCTGGAGTCTGAAGGAGGCATTTAATGTCTATCAGCCCTTGTCCACCTTCAGTGATGGGCAGATAGAGGGCAGCTGCACGGACCCAGTGTTTCCCTGACCAAAAGAAGTCCACGATGGTTCTCTGGACTTCTTCGATCAGACCTGCTGGTGCCGTCAGAGCAATCAGTTTGTGCCAGAGAGACGAGGCCACCAAGTTATTGGCGACCAGGACTCTTCCCCTATAGGACAGCTGAGGTAGCAACCATTTCCATTTAGACAACCGAGCAGACACCTTTTCCTTCACACCCTCCCAGTTCTTATTTAAAAATCCCTCAGAACCTAAAAACACTCCCAACACTTTCAAACCCTCCTTTCCCCACTCAAGCCCTCCAGGCAGACTGGGCATCACCTGATCCCTCCCTTGTCCGACCCACAGAGCTCTGCTTTTAGTCCAGTTCACTCTTGCAGACGATGCTTTTTCAAAGACGGCTAGGAGATCCTGAACCTGCTGCACGTCTTGTTGATTGGACACGAGGATATTCACATCGTCTGCATAAGCAGAGATGGTAGGAAAACCCTGGTCCAGACCAAAGGCCCCAGGTACCGAGAACCCACTGAGTCGCTCTCTCAGTTTGCTCAGCAGCGGCTCAATGGCGAGGCTGTACAGCAGACCTGAGAGAGGACATCCCTGTCTTATACCTCGCTTCACTGGTATAGGTCTGCTCAGCCCTGCACCCATCTTCAACAAACACTGTGCATTGTTATATAGTAAGCTAACCCACGCCAAAAACCCATCACCAAAACCAAACCATTTTAATGTGGAAAACAAGTATGTGTGATCCACTCTGTCGAACGCCTTCTCTTGGTCTAAGGATAAGACACCAACACTTACATTATCACATTTACACAGATCAATCACATCACGCATGACGAAAATGTTGTCCATGATAGTTCACTCACACACTCACACTCACGCTCACCGGAAACGGAAACAGAGGAGAGGAGAGGAGGAGAGAGGAGAGGAGACAAGAGGAGAGGAAACAAGAGGAGAGGAGACAAGAGGAGAGGAACAAAGAGGAGAGGAGACAAGAGGAGACAAGAGGAGACAAGAAGAGAGGAGACAAGAGGAAAGGAGAGGAGACAAAAAGAGAGGAGAGGAGACAAGAGGAAAGGAAAGGAGAGGAGAGGAGACAAGAGGAGAGGAGAGGAAACAAGAGGAGAGGAGACGAGAGGAGAGGAGACAAGAGTAGAGGAAACAAGAGGAGAGGAGACAAGAGGAGAGGAGACAAGAGGAGAGGAACAAAGAGGAGAGGAGACAAGAGGAGAGGAGACAAGAGGAGACAAGAGGAGAGGAGAGGAGACAAGAAGAGAGGAGACAAGAGGAGAGGAGACAAGAGGAGACGAGAGGAGAGGAGAGGAGACAAGAAGAGAGGAGACAAGAGGAGAGGAGACAAGAGGAAAGGAGAGGAGACAAGATGAGAGGAGAGGAGACGAGAGGAGACAAGAAAAGAGAGGAGACAAGAGGAGAGGAGAGGAGACAAGAGGAGACAAGAGGAGAGGAGACAAGAAGAGAGGAGACAAGAGGAAAGGAGAGGAGACAAAAAGAGAGGAGAGGAGACAAGAGGAAAGGAAAAGAGAGGAGACAAGAGGAGAGGAGACAAGAAGTGAGGAGAGGAGATGAGAGGAGACAAGAGGAAAGGAGAGGAGACAAGAGGAGAGGAAACAAGAGGAGAGGAGACAAGAGGAGAGGAAACAAGAGGAGAGGAGGGGAAACAAGAGGAGAGGAGAGGAGACAAGAGGAGAGGAGAGGAAATGAAAGGAGTGAAGATAGGATTGACAACAAGATGATGACAGGAGACAAGGGAAGAGGAAACAAGAGGCCAGGAGAGTCAATGAAACAAAATAAAAAAGAAGCGAAAAGAGAGGGGACAGGAGGGCAGGACGAGGAAAGGAAACAAAAGAAAAAGAAGCAAGAGAACAGGATAGAAAAGAAGAGGACAGGAAAAAAGGACAGAGGAAACAAGAGGACAGGAGACGAAAGGAAACAAAAGAAAAAGACACATGAGAACAGGAGAGATATCAAGGGGACAGGAGACGAGGGAAGAGGAAACAAAAAGAGAGGAGAGGGAAGGAAACAAAAGAAAACAAGGGGACAGGAGACAAAGGAAGAGGAAACAAGTGGACAGGAGAGGAAAGGAAACAAAAGAGAAAGAAGCAAGAGAACAGGAGAGAAATCAAGGGAACAGGAGACAAGGGAAGAGGAAACAAGAGGACAGGAGAGGAAAGGAAACAAAGAGAAAAATAAACAAGAGGATGAAACCAGAGGAGAGGAAACGAGGACAGGAAACAAGATGAGACAAGAGGACAGGAGACAAGGGAAGCGGAAACAAGAGAAGAAGAAACAAGGTGAGAGGAGACAAGATGAGAGGAAACAAGAGGACAGGGAACAAGGAGAGGTCAGGGTGAGACAGTCTTTCCCCATATTCCACTGACTGTAGTGAAATCACCTTCCTCTCTAATTGTCTCCTGACACACTGGCAAGATCAGTCCAATTATACTACACCAGTGTGTGTGTGTGTGTACTTGTATTTGTTCCCTCTTTAGGACCTTCTCTGTCATAAACACTGACCTTGTCAGGACCAGTCGTCCTCATGGAGACAAAAATAAAAACCTGGTCCTAATGAGACAGAAGCTAATTTCTGGAGGTACTGTTTAAGATTTGAATTGTGCTTATTACGTTAAAGATTATACAGGCATTTACTAGTAGTGGTGTGTGTGTAGGTGTGTGTAGGTGTGTGTGTGTGTGTGTGTGTGTGTGTGTGTGTGTGTGTGTGTATGTGTGTGTGTGTGTGTGTGTGTGTGTGTGTGCGTGTGTGTGTGTGCATACACACTCACTGTGGGATCATTAGCAGGTAGATAAGGCCAAACAGAGCGGCGAGGATCAGAGACAGAACGACAGCGCTGATGAAATAGTCGTCGAACACCTGGTGATACTAAAAAAAGAACAAAGCAGAGAAAATGTCATTTCTAACATCCTTTGTTTCACATGTTTCTCGTGTTTCCAGCTCTGCTTCTCCACTGCAGAGTCACTTAAATACCCTTATAGAGCGGGTCATCCACTTATCAAAAGGTCAGCGGTTCGATCTCGGTCTGTCTCCTCAGTCCTCGAACTGTCCTCGGGGCCGAGTCACTGAACTCTGAACTTCAATTAGACCACAAAATCACTACGTGCAGTCCATTTAGTGAAAGCTGATGTGTTTGTTCTCCCTGACTTTGGGGTGGTACATTCTTCTGTAGGTGTTTGAACAAGTCAACGTGTCTTTTTGTCTTTTCAAACCCGGCTGTCGTCAGAAGTCGGATCAAACTTCCTCGGGCCAGAGTGACGCACTGCGGAGATTAGGGAGGTGTAAGTTTGTCATCACAGACCGGCGTTCACCCATACCATCCTTTAGTGTGCACACCTGCCCAGACATGAGTCCTGACAGTCAAGAGTTAGATTAAATGTTGATTTAAAGCAACACGATGTACAATTTCAACCTTCAAATAAGGTCTCCGGGTTTATTTTTGATGTTACGTCAACAAATGGACTGATGCTTTAGCTGCAGCAGAGGATTATAACTGTAAAAAGCCATGAATGTTTGAAGTAAAGCAGATGTTGGTGAAATTCTACAGTTCAAACCTGTGTTAAATGAACTTTATTTTGAAATCGCTGATGCAGAGTGTCAAAGTCGGAAATGGGAAATCAGAACTGGGAAGTCAGAAATGGAACATAAATACTGGTTAGTTGGAAATCAGAACTGGGAAATCAGGAATGGGAAGTCAGAAGGACATAGCCACAGTTTGAGAACAGGAATGGGCATAGATTATAATCCGAGTGTTAAACCCAGATTTTAAAATAATATTTATGCTCTCTACGTGTGGAGGAGTTTAAGAGATTTAAATTCATATTTTGCTGAAATGTTTCTCCTCCTCATGCTTGAATAAAGAATAACTTGTGCGGAGCTGATGTCCTGAACTCTACCACCACCGTACAAAAGGAATCTTTTTACCGTCGTCATGTGGGAGTAAACACACTTGTTACACAAATTTACTTTTAATCTCCATCCTGTTTTCTACAAGTGGGATTTTAACAAAGATCAGACCAATCTGAAAAGTAACAACATTAGACCCAATTATCCTCCGTTTTTAAAAAATCTCTATAAGGTTTTAAATCTTCTGCTGCAGTTTAAACATCTTGAAGACTCCCAAATACTGACACACACACACACACACACACACACACACACACACACACACACACACACACACACACACACACACACACACACACACACCCCTGCTCTGTGTCTCCTTTATGACTCAGCCCACGCACACACAGGAGAAGGATATCACGTGTGCCACTCAGACGTTCCCGAATCATTATCTGCACCCCCTCCTGAGAGGGTGGGTGGAGTACACGCACACGCACGCACGCACGCACGCACGCACGCACGCACGCACGCACGCACGCACACACACACACACATATCAGAGACAACAGGCGTGGGAGAGAGGGAAAAGGGGGAGAAGGAGAATCAGAGGCTGTGTGGGGTGTGAGTATGTGTGATAATAAGATGGGGAAGCACGAAGCATGTTACCGTGTGTGTGTGTAATGAGGAAAGTATCAACTGTATCTGTTCTGTTTTGTGTCGTCCTGCAAATAGAAATACAAGTTCTCTCCACAGATGTTCAGTGTGTGTGTGTGTGTGTGTGTGTGTGTGTGTGTGTGTGTTGCAGGTATTTTACTCATGTTGTGGGGACCTAACGCTGATAAAACAGCCACATCATGGGGACTATGTTACAAGCAAGTGTAGATTATTGCTGCATGGTTTTGGGTTAGGACAGTAGTAGTGATGGTTACACTCTTAGAAATAAGGGTTCCAAAAGGGTCCTTCTACAAGGGCTGAGGTTCTACCTGGAACCATTTGCTTCTGAAAAATCCTTTCCCGAAGAAGGTTCTTGGTAACACTAATGGTTCCAGTAAGAACCATTTTGATCCAGAGAACCCTTTAAAACTCCTTTCCTGGATAAAGGGTTTTTAAAGGGTTCTTGGTGGAACCTTTATAAAAAGGTGTTATCTGGAGCCACAAAGGGTTCTCCTATGAGGACAAGCCAAAGAACCCTACATGGTTCTACTTAGCAGTTTTATTTATAAGAGTGCAGGATAAGATAAGGGTTAGGATTAACTGGTTCCTGTCCATCCTCACCCTGCGCTCCCTGTCTCTGCTCCTGTACAACAGCGTGACGTGGTTCAGGTCCGTTCCCCCCGACTCGGTCTGCCGTGCTTCGATGAGCCGCCCAATGTAGCGGTTGACTCGCGTTCCGGGGGAATTCTGCACGGCGGTGGCCGAGAAAGACGTCCGATTCCTCAGCTTCTCCGACGCGGTCCGCAGGGCCCTCCGCTGTCAAGACGCCCCGGGGAAGGAGAGACGCACAATTAGTCTTCTCGACAGAGTGTAGAAAGCTCATGTTTTAACACTGAGAGACTGTTTTAATCTTTCAAATTTGGCAAGGTGCTTAGTAACACGTTTTTATTAAAAGATATTTGTATCACTTTCCCACTCCTTACAAATGCTCGGTTGAAAGTGAAAATAAAGTGTTGTTGTTTAAGCCTAATCAAAGAGAAAAATAAATAAATAAATAAATAAATAACCACAATAGTAAACTAGAGACTAAAAATACATTTTAAATGTCACGAGGCAAACTGTTGCACAGTCTGGGTGCTGCCACCCAAAAGAAGACAGGACTCTGGGTTAGTTAAAATCCCGCGTTGATGAGCCATTAAAATGTTGATGAGCCATAAGAAATAATGAGGTTTTAAGTTTGTTTCGACACTGCGGGCTGACAGCTGGACAGCTGCTGAGCAGCAGCAGCAGCAGCGTTCTGCACAAATCCTGCACGATATCCCAAAGTGCTAACATAGCTATTGGAGCAGCAAAGACACATTTCTGCAGCTCAAAACACTGATAAGATGAACTGAGCCGCAGCTAAATTTAGGCGATAATCTCTGGACAGGACTCTCAGGCTCAGCTCTACTACACATGCTTTATTACAGACTCGTGTTTTTCACAAAAGACATTTGAGAGCCGCCTGGGAAAAAGCACATGTGTAATTAATAACCTTAACGGCGGTTCTGTTGTGTTTAAGTGTCCCCGGAAAGCCAATGAGCGTTCACATGACCCGAACCCCGAATGTAATGCAGCCTTGATTAATGTTTTTAATTACACCTGCGCTCATGGTTCTTTAACTGTGCTGTCAAAATGTCTTCGGTGAAAAAGGCCTGTAGCTCAGCCACAGTCAGTCACAGGCTGCTGCTGCTGCTGCCTGGCACGTGCCGACACTTCACCTCAGTTTAACTTTCACAAATTATTACCTTTTTAAAAACCTGCGTGTAACCGTGCAGAATGGAAGGGTGTGCAGGGAGTTCATGGACAGAACAGGTGGCACCAGGAGGGAAAAAGATGCTTAAAGGTGCTGTATGTTGTTTCCTGGAATGGGGTTTCCATCAGCCTATTTTTATGTGATCCTGAATGGTTTTCAGCTGTGGCTGAAGTAACGGTTTTCAACGTTAAAGGTCGTTGTTGTGTGTTTTACATACATGACCATTAATGTGGAAGCAGTTAGAGGTACAATTAGTTTTGTGGAAAGGGAACTTGGCTGGTAACTAGAGGGCTGCAGGTTCTATCTATCTATCTATCTATCTATCTATCTATCTATCTATCTATCTATCTATCTATCTATCTATCTATCTATCTATCTATCTATCTATCTATCTATCTATCTATCTAATAGCAGCTAGCTAACTATAAAAAGCTAACTAGATCGATCTATCTATCTATCTATCTATCTATCTATCTATCTATCTATCTATCTATCTATCTATCTATCAGCAGCTAGCTAACTACAAAACTATCTATCTATCTATCTATCTATCTATCTATCTATCTATCTATCTATCTATCTATCTATCTATCTATCTATCTATCTCATAGCAGCTAGCTAACTATAAAGCGATCTATCTATCTATCTATCTATCTATCTATCTATCTATCTATCTATCTATCTATCTATCTATCTATCTATTAGCAGCTAGCTAACTACAAAGCTATCTATCTATCTATCTATCTATCTATCTATCTATCTATCTATCTATCTATCTATCTATCTATCTATTAGCAGCTAGCTAACTACAAAGCTATCTATCTATATATCTATCTATCTAATAGCAGCTAGATAATTATAAAAAGCTAGCTAGATCTATCTATCTATCTATCTATCTATCTATCTATCTATCTATCTATCTATCTATCTATCTATCTATCTATCTATCTATCTATCTATCTATCTATCTAATATCAGCTAGCTAACTATAAAAAGCTAACTAGATCTATCTATCTATCTATCTATCTATCTATCTATCTATCTATCTATCTATCTATCTATCTATCTATCTATCTATCTATCTATCTATCTATCAGCAGCTAGCTAACTACAAAACTATCTATCTATCTATCTATCTATCTATCTATCTATCTATCTATCTATCTATCTATCTATCTATCTATCTATCTATCTATCTATCTATCTATCTCATAGCAGCTAGCTAACTATAAAGCGATCTATCTATCTATCTATCTATCTATCTATCTATCTATCTATCTATCTATCTATCTATCTATCTATCTATCTATCTATCTATTAGCAGCTAGCTAACTACAAAGCTATCTATCTATCTATCTATCTATCTATCTATCTATCTATCTATCTATCTATCTATCTATCTATCTATCTATCTATTAGCAGCTAGCTAACTACAAAGCTATCTATCTATATATCTATCTATCTAATAGCAGCTAGATAATTATAAAAAGCTAGCTAGATCTATCTATCTATCTATCTATCTATCTATCTATCTATCTATCTATCTATCTATCTATCTATCTATCTATCTATCTATCTATCTATCTATCTATCTATCTAACTCTCTCTCTCTCTCTCTCTCTCATAGCTTCTATCTATCTATCTATCTATCTATCTATCTATCTATCTATCTATCTATCTATCTATCTATCTATCTATCTATCTATCTATCTATCTATCTATCTATCTATCTATCTATCTATCTATCTATCTATCTATCTATCAGCAGCTACGTCCATGTGGCGACCCCTAGTGGGGGGAGTACTCGAGTGAAAAACCCCTCCAAAATGATTTTCTCTGTTCCAAACAATTTCCTGTGTCATAATTCCATTATAAAATTCATCCAGTGTCACAATGTGAGGATTTTGGTACGACTTGTTGATAATCGTGTAACAATGTGGCTAATGCTATTAGAGGAGATGATAGCAGGCGGCGGTGGGCGATTACCGGCAGTCGTGATGCAACCTCATCACAATCACGACGACACACTTATGCCAGGCCGAGCACACACACACACAGTCGGGCAGATTACAGCAACTACGCTGTTTCTGACAGCTCAACCCTGTGATGCAAAAACCCCGACCATGCAGCCGAACTCTCTGCTGCGTCATCGTCGTGGTGTTTAAGTAAATACGCCCACAGAGGCGAGCACAAATCAGTCATGTTTACTTTCAAACATGTACACACACACGTACACAGAAAGAAACACACACTGGGAGATTAGGAGCAGCGAGTTCACATGAAAGAATCGCATATAATATCTATTCCTCTGGCTTAGTTTTCAACATGTAGCTGTAATGCAGGCATACTGTCGTGCTTATGATGCTGCCAAATCCAGATTACTGTGTATGTGCGCGTGTGTGTGTGGTAGTGTGTGGCAGCAGATTAAGAATCCAAGCAGGATTTCACTCCCATCACAAATGAAAATACCAGGATTTTTTTTTTACTACATAACCCAGAAAAATTCATGTGGACTCTGTACTGACGAATACAATATCTATCTATCTATCTATCTATCTATCTATCTATCTATCTATCTATCTATCTATCTATCTATCTATCTATCTATCTATCTATCTATCTATCTATCTGAAAGCAGCTAGCTAACTACAAAGCTAGCTAGATATAGTATCTATCTATCTATCTATCTATCTATCTATCTATCTATCTATCTATCTATCTATCTATCTATCTATCTATCTATCTATCTATCTATCTATCTATCTATCTATCTGAAAGCAGCTAGCTAACTACAAAGCTAGCGAGATCTAGCAAACTACAAAGCTAGCTAGATCTATCTATCTATCTATCTATCTATCTATCTATCTATCTATCTATCTATCTATCTATCTATCTATCTATCTATCTATCATCTGATAGCTAGCTAACTACAAAGCTATCCACCTATCTATCTATTAGCAGCTAGCTAACTACAAAGCTATCTATCTATCTATCTATCTATCTATCTATCTATCTATCTATCTATCTATCTATCTATCTATCTATCTATCTATCTATCTATCTATCTATCTATCTATCTATCTATCTATCTATCATCTGATAGCAGCTAGCTAACTACAAGGCTAGCTAGGTATAGCATCTATCTATCTATGAAGGGTGATCACGTAGCACTGATCTGTGCCGTGTGAGCACTCAGGCCTAATAAACAGACGTATCATGTAGATTTTCCAAATTTTTGAAAAGCAAGTTTTACACATAACATCGCCACACTTCCTCAAAGTGGATGATGTCCTTAAAAGGAGACAGGAATTAATAAAACTGTCTGTTACCCTGAACAGAAATACCAATTTTGTCGAACGCAGGTACTACACTAATCACATTAGTCTTGTTGTTTTAAGATTATTTTAATGCCGAAATGTTTTTAGTTTTTTTTAATGACTGGTGCTTTTTCTTAATCCCTGTAGGGAAATTCTCTATTTAACTATTTAAGCCATCCCCTATTACGAAGCTTCATGGAATTATGAGCAGGGTGCAGCCTCTGAGCTCCCAATGCACATAACCAATATTAAAGATTTGAATGTTTGTTTCCTTGTTCGAAGTATCTTAAATGAGCATGTGTTCCTAATAAAGTGGCAGGTGAAACTCAAATGTTGTTACCTTGTCGTCGTCCTCACAGGTCATGACGTTGGAGAAGGGGATCTCGGCCTTGAACATCTTCCTGCAGTGCATGAGCTGCACCAGCAGGTAGCACACCGTCTTAAACTTCATCCTCTTGGCTGGTTTGATGTCCGACAGGATCAGGCCGGGGAAAATCTGGGGGACACAAGGAAAGCAGAGATAAAAAAAATATGAGAAATTAAACTCAGGAAACTCAAAACTGTGGGAGGAGTTACACGCCAAAGTTTTGGTTGGAAGAACAGCAATTAAATCCAGAGAGAGATTCCCCCGCTTTTGAATCTGCCAAAGTTTCCGATAACTTTTGAACTTGGATGAGTCTAGTACAATTTGACGCGTTTTTCGTCTTCCTAGGATAAACGCCCTCAGACTAGCAAGTTCAGTTATGAAACTGGCGAAATGCCAAGATATACGCCAAATCCAAGATGGCCGACTTCCTGTTGTGTTGAGGTCATGGTGGCAAGAGGGTTTTTTGTTCATCTCGGGCCGTACAATATTCCTACAGAATTTCACGAAATTTGGCTAACTAAATTTCGGCCCGCTCCATAGGAGCTTGACCTGTGGGGGCGCTATGGAGCCATTTTGCATCGGTTTTTACGAGTCCATTATTTTATTGTATTATTTATTTTTCCGCCAGTTCTGGTTTGCGAGCCAATTTTTTCGTTCGTTTTCACGCACGTTTAGCGAGTTTCCCTGCGGAGAAAAATAATAATCCGAACAATTTCTGCTGAGACGAGCAGAAAGCCTTCAACCGCCCTGACAAAACCGTAAATGTGATAAATGATCACTTAAGTCTGTGGATCTCACACACAAGCGGTTTTTCATCCCAGACAATGCAGCCGGAGGCTTTGATTCATGTTCCTTTACAGTGTCTGAATCATCATTAAAATAACTGCACTTCCCTCCAAATTAAACATTCACATGTTTCCCCAAATCACACGTCTTTCTCCCGATATAAACGTCCACAGAAGGAACCGAGATCCAGCGTCTTAATGGAAATGAAGTTCATCCGCTCCCTAAATCCTCTCGTTCAGGGGGTTAATGAGATTAAAATTCCGCGAGGTCCAGGCCCGGGAGAAAATGTCCTCATGCAAATGACGTCCAGAACATCGCAATGTATTAAAAAACAGAGTGCATCAAAATGACTTAAAAATGAAAGAAATCACAATAATAATGTTTTAACAATGTTATTTGTTAAATTCAGTAAATTGTAATTGTATTGACCGATTGATTGTTGATGATTGTATAGAATTTTTAAACCTCTGGTGCAAAATGTCAGTACATGGCAATTATCAGTTGAGTTTGCTCGTTGCTTACTTTAGTTTAAATAAAGTTTAATTTAATCACCAATTAAGGTCATTTTCTTTTAGTTTGTGAACCATTTTCTTTTCTTAGTTTTTTCCAGAAATTGATTGCTGGGCTTCATTTAAGTTATTTTAGTGAAACGTGGAGTAAAATAGGGTGAATTTCCATGTTGAAAACATAGAATAAACACTTTAATGATGTTAAACGTAAAAAAAATAAGTGACAACAAGCAGAAACTGAGTTTGTTTTCAAGGTTTTTTTAAAATCCGTCCACAGTGGATGTTTTTCCTGTCCTCAAAATAAACCATCATAGTTGGATTATGTTAATAAATGTAAACAATGATCGGTTCAATAAGAGTTCATTAAAAAGAACTGATGGGCCAAGATTTTATTATACTCATTACACTCTGAGTTTCCATCTTTGTAAATCAATTTCATACATAAGTAATCCATTCGGGTTCATATGAAGTGTATTTATTTTCTCCTCTGCCGCTAATTTAGTAAGGTTTTAGTTGAGACACAATACTTATTATGACCTTTTTGAATCTTGCACCTGGCAAATACTCCATCTAATGAAAAATCCCAATCTATTATAACCGCTGTTGTCCGTTTTATGTCCATCCGTCAGTCAGTCCGTCCCCAAACGTCACTACCCTGCATATCTATACGCATCGCTTACATCGGTATGACATTGACGCAATGCTTCCTCTAGAGGGCAGTGGCGAGTGCCACGTTGCAAACGTCAACAAACAGAGATATTTTATGCCATTTTAGACTCTTTTCAGTCGTTTTCCGGACAATTGTTCTCGATACCGCCTCCCCCGCAATTTCCGGAGGTATTGGCATCATTTTGTCGGAACGCAAAGTACGGACGAAAGGCTCCGTTTGTCTCCGTGGACAGAAAAATAAGACCCGAGTCACATTCCAGTCCGAATCTGGATCACGGGGCTCATCATTTGATGACCCCCTGGCGTTAAGAGCGGCAGAAATGGAAAAACCCAGCCCGGCCTTTACTTTGCGTCTGTGCGACGGCACGATGAAGAAGGTCTCGATGTGGTGCTTCTGCAGGAAGGCGTGTCTCTCGTGTCCAAAGCCGGGCTCCACCTCGTAATCTCCGTTCAGACACTCCAGCGTCGTCCTTGTGATGTGCACCTTGCTGAGAGCAACAAGAACAGAGCAGAGGACGGAGGGGGAAAAAACGGGGGGTTATTGATAAAAGTCAGGTCTCAAATCATTAGGCCCGCTCATTATTTCTTATCGGTCTAATAGACCCTGAGCTTGCTAGAAAATCCGTCGCAGCAGAGGAAATTTCCATCCCAGCGACTTATTTAATAAAAACTAAAATCTTATTACTTCACTTGAAACAAGACCAAATTGAGCCAGCGAGGCGACCTCATTTTACTGCTCTTTAAATGATAAAACCAGCTGGAGATGGACGCTTGTTTTTTTGCGTAATACATTTTTTTTTTGTTGAAACTCATCGAGGAGCAATTTGGCAATCTAGACTGGATTTATACAGCAGAATAAAGCGATGACATTATATTATTCCACTTTCAGCTTTCTGCAAATGTTGGTTAATTTGTAACAAGAAAGTGGCCAAAATTGCATTAAATGCTAAATGTTTCATTTTTTTTCTATCGTGTCTAAGTCGTTCCGATTTTAACCAAACACATATTGGTACACTTGTTACTCTCATGATACCAAACAAATTTCTAATGTACTTCCATTAGCTCCGCCCACCCACAAAAATGGCTAGTCCACGCATTTGAACAAACTCGTCCTAGCACGCTTGAGCTAGCTCAAGCTAGGATATGACGAGGTGTGGGGCGAGGGCCCTTTCATGACTGCTAGTGGTACGAGCGGCCCTAGATATTAGTGTTCCGTGTCATTGCGGTCATTTTTGAGCAGGTTAATGTCCATAAAACCTCTGGAAACTCTGCACAGAGGTCAGGTCTGGTGAAAATGCGATATTGGCATAGGGCTCGGATCCACGCATTGCACCAGGGCTCTAACCCTAACCCTAACCCAGGCAAAAGGTGAATGGAGCAAGCCAAGATTAAGTTGCACCGAATTTCACGAAACTTGGTGGGAACTTGTAATCGCCCAAGACGAACAAAAAAGTTAATTGGGACCACCGCCTCAACTCAACAGGAAGTCGGCCATTTTGAATTTGGTGCCCATCTTGGCGATTTGCACACACTCACGCGTTATTGTGCTGAGGTAAAAAAAAAGCGTGTATAAGTTAAAATACAGTTTTTAAGTATTAGTAGTTTATAAAGGTAGTTAGTCTTATCATAAACACTGACCTTATCAGGACCAGTAGTCCCTAATGGAGACCAAAACCTGGTCTTAATTAGACAGAATCTCATTTATGAGAAACTGGTTCAGTTTAAACCTTTATATTGTAGTGAGGTTAATGTTTAAGTTGGCTGTGGGGACACATTTTGCTAGCTTACTGCAAGTGTTGTTTAATATAAGTAACAAGAAACCAGCAGGGTAAAAAAAATATTGAATTAAAATACAGTTTTTTTGAAGTAGTAGTTCAAACAAGCCTCAGGCGCTCGCATGAATCCTGCAGCAGTTGTTATTCAGTTACTCATACTGAACATTAACACATCCATTTTAAGTAGTTTTACTCAATCTACAGTCACACACAAAAACACACAACTTCAGTGCAGCACGTGCAACACTGACACTGACAGTACTGACCCAGGCAGCCCTCCGGCCTCCATCACATTTGCGAGTGTGACATCGTTTGACCACACGTCATACTGCCACTTCCTGAGGCCCAGCACGCCACACAGCACCCGTCCTGTGTGCAGGCCCACGCGCATGTTCAGATCCACCTCCGTCGCCTCCACCACTGACCTGGGGGGGAGGAGAGAGTCAGGCGGACCAGTGAGGATGTCACGTTTAATCCGTTTGCCTCAGAAAAGCAGTAAACCTCAGCTCAGTAACTCTTGTGTGTCTGTGTCTGTGTCTGTGTGTGTGTGTGTGGATTTATAATGTGTGTGTACACACAGCACCACCTTTACATTACTGTGCTGTGGTTCACAGGAGATAAATCACTTCACAATGCTTCCCCTTCACCAGCAGGAGGTCGGACACTTCAGACGAGAGACAGAGTCACGGACGGAGCCAAGAGAGGAAATGGAGAGCAAAGTGTCTGTGTGTGTGTGTGTGTGTGTGCGTGTGTGTGCGTGTGCTTGTATTTGGACCTTTTCTGTCAAAAACACTGACTTTGTCAGGACCAGTAGTCCTCTTGGAGGCCAAAACCTGGTCCTAATAAGGCAAGGTACCTTATATCTGAGGGACCAGATCAGTTTAGGTTCATTAATATTTGTAGTTAGATTAAGGTTAAAGTACAAAATACACAAATCTGTACTTTGTTATTTCAATTTTTAGCAACTTTTACTTCACTACATTTCCTCTAACTATCTATGTTGCTCGTTACAACAGAATAAAATCCGAAGAAGAAGAGTTATGGTCTGTATTTACAATATATAGAGCTTTTCTAGTCTTGATGAGCTGCTTTACATTACAGTTTATTTTCCCAGTTGAAGGACAACTCGTTTTTTCGTCCTCGTATGTGTTGTTGAGTTATGATTCATTATTTATTGCATATTTTCCTTTTAAAAACAGGAGTAGGTATAGACTTGTTTTTCCTTTATTTTTGTTCACAAAAACGAGCCAAGCACACTTTGTCGTGTTTCCAAATTTCACAAATTTGCTCAGGTGTGTTTATATAATTGGTGAAAATGAAGATTGCACTAAAAAAAAGGATATAAGACACTCGCTTATAGAGCCTGTATATACGTTTTGACATAGTAATGGAAATAAAACAGCCTAAATGCTCTGTGTTCTAAGGGTTAAAGGTTGTTTTTTTTTTTTAAAGGGGGTAATGTTAGGGGTTAAATGTGTAGTTGTAGTTTTTCAAGGCTTGGCGAGTGTCCTCACTCAGAACGCTGTACAAGAATGTGTGTGTGTGTGCATTTAGGGTTATTTATGGCTGAAAAGAAAATGTGGTCTGCACGCCAAGTTGAAGGAGGTATGATGCGCGCGCGCGCACACACACACGCACACACACATGCGCGCACACGTGCACACACACACACACACACACACACACACACACACACACACACACACACACACACACACACACACACACACACACACACACACACACACACACACACACACACACACACAGAGGGAGGAAGAATGAGTGAATATGGCAGCACCTGTCCTCTGAGATAAAGGACTCATGCAGCGGCATCCATCCTCTCAGACGACAGAGCAGCCGGGAAAGAACATGACAGACAAGTGCTCACACAACGTAAACTCTATCTGTGTGTGTGTGTGTATGGGTGCAGGACAGGTGTGTGTCTAGGACAGGTGTGTGTGTGTGTGTGTGTGCCACTGAATTCGTCTTACTTTGCATGAACAAGGTTCCTTATCGTTGCATCTAAACAAAACAAACCTACATCACGTACAGTGCTGGGCTTATAACTATGGGGGTTTGTGCAGTGGAGTCGCCCCCTGATGGCCATTCGAAAGAATACAGCCTTCAAACACTTCAGCTTTGGCTTATAATGTGTCTGTGACTCACGCGATGGTGTCAATCATGTCCAGTCCCATCTCCACGCAGCAGTGGGCGTGGTCGGCCTTGGGCTGAGTGAGTCCTGACACACAGTAGTAACAGTCGCCCAAGATCTTGATTCTCCTGCAGTGATTCTCCTACACACACACACACGCACACAAATCAGCTCTATATTAGCAGTTAATGCTAACACACGTCATCTTACACATGTTTTCTGCCATTATTTGATTAGATAACAATGATTACTTTTAGGAACGGGACGATACCACTTTTTTGTGTCCGATACGATACGATGCAGTCATTTAAGACCATTTATGAACACGTTAATGCCGAGTCATTTCAACGACACAATTCTCCAACTGTGTACAACACACATTGACATAATAAACAGCCCAAACATGACTCAGCTAAAATGGTTTTGCTGATTTTTATTCCAATTTTTTTACACTCTTGTATCGGATTCTACATTTTCAACCATCTGATACAGATTCCCATCCAAAATTGCTTTGTAATACGTGGGTTATCAGGTATAATTCCATGTGGAACTTTTCTCTTCAGTTGCGTGTTTCCCTATCGTCTGTTTTTACAGGCGTTCCAGTGTCTCCTCCTGAAAGTAAGACTTTCTTTTATTCAACCAATGTCTAGACCTCCGTGGTTCTCAAACTGTGGCACGTGTCCAGTCTCTGTGTTAGTTTAGTGTACAGACGTGTGTTTGTTTCTCTGGGAAACAGTCAAAGCGATATTCTGTGGGGGTAACAGCTCCGACAGTGTACGAGATGTTATTACACTGTTTTTTTTGTTGTTGATGTTCTCATCATTCTTTAATCGTTCTCTCCCGCAGAAGACAGAAGTTTCCTCTGCTGATCAAAGCTGGAAAACAGTTTCTCCGAGGGAAAAAAATCACATCGTTCATCCGCCGACCGACTCTGTATTTAACCGCAGTTCACGCTTTAGAGAGAATGTACTGATCAGTGTGTGTGTGTGTTCTTATACTTGCGGCATACTGAGGACCACAAAGTGAGGTCATTTTGGCTGGTCCTCACTTTGTTTTCATTCACATCATTTCCTTAGGTTGTAAACATGCTATACTGTATATATCTTTTAACCGAGGTCCTCAATTTGGTATAAAAACCCGTTTTCCGGCCCAGGTTTTTCCACACACGTTTTGCTCTGGGGCTCCACCTGCAGACATTCTATGGTACTGCACCCAGTAGTTCTGTATAGATGTCATTCATGAAGTAGATATTTGTAATTGTGTTGATTTATAAAGTGGAAATGCTGGTCCTCACTTTGTCAGCAACCCGGTCCTCAGTGTGCAGCAAGTACAAGAGTGTGTGTGTGTGTGTGTGCGCGTGTGTGTGTGTGTGTGTTTTAGGACTTTTTGGGGAAAATGGGGACATTTGTTGCTAACTTTAAAGGGCTTTTTCAGGGGGTTAAGACCCAGTTTTAGCTTTATATCAATGACTGTCTTTACTAAGAATACTGTATAAGAATGTGTGTGTGAGTGTGTGTGTGTGTGTGTGTGGGTGTTTATAGTTCGGGCCAACTCTAATTGCTCTGACATGCTCTTGAAGTAGAATCCCACCCACACATTCCCAGACAGATTTGTCACATTGCACATTGTGCACAAACTCAACAGTGATGACACACACATGCACATGCGCGCGCACACACACACACGCACATGCACACACGCACGCACACGCACACACACAGTTTCCATGACTTCAGAGGACATTACTAATGGTTTAAATCTTAACCTGAACCTTAAAACTAACTTTAAAGCACGTCTTCACCTTAAAATACAGTGATTCATATTACGGGGACTCAATAAAGGAAGACGCACGTCGCCTATAATGTGACTGTGTGGACAGACTTAGGTCCCCACACAAGGAATACAAGTTACACACATACTGTACAGGTGCCTAGATGGACACACACACACACACACACACACACACACACACACACACACACACACACACACACACACACACACACACACACACACACACACACACACACACACACACACACACACACACACAAAAATGGGTTTCCTAGTGGCATTTGTATTACACATAGTCATCAGCAAATCATAAACGTAGACCCTACAAAGCTTCGCCTGCAGGCAGCCTCTGAGTGACAAACACAAGTGTGTGTGAGTGTGTGTGTACGTACACACACACTCACACACACACACTGGATTCACGGCAACTGCAGGGTAAAGCGGAAGAGATGAGAAGGAGACGGGGTGCTCTGGTTTTCTGCTCACGAGAGCAGAAAGATTCTGTCGTGGGAGGAGGATATGAGAATTCAGAACGTGGATGATTGTGTGTGTGTGTGTGTGTGTGTGTGTGTGTGTGTGTGTGTGTGTGTGTGTGTGTGTGTGTGTGTGTGTGTGTGTGTGTGTGTGTGTGTGTGTGTGTCAGAGAGAGAAGTTATCAGCTGACAGTTGAGCCATGTCTCGAGAAGCAGCTATCACTGTTTGCTTCTCGGAGACAAAATGAAAAAAAACAAAAAAAAAACAGATCCAGCTGACTGGGGACATGTGTATGTGCGTGTGTGTGTGTGTGTGCGTTGTCCTCAGCGTGGCTCGGCGTGGGGGTTAGCACGTGCGTTAACGGTCGCGTGCCAGACGACGGCGAGGTTAAGTCAGGTGTGCGTCTGTTACGGTTAAGTTCAGCTTGAGCCTCTGGGGAGTGGATGTGTTGTGTAGCATATACAGCAGAGTCAGACAGGCTCAGCAGCTGTGACAGAGCCACAGCTATGGAAGTGAATTCTTCTTTTTTTTTTTTTTTTTTTTTCCTTTCCCTTTTTCCTCCCTCCTTGCTAACACGACAGGGTATAAATCTCAATTAGGCTGCAGCTGCTGCAGCAACACACACACAAACACACTATATATATATATATATATATATATATCCTGATGGCAAGATTTCCATATAATGTCTTACTAAACACCGGAGCGTTGACACCACGTCACGTCACCTCGTATCTTCCCATCTCCCTCACGTTAAGCCATGACTGATTGCTGAGATGCAGAATGAACCCATGAGGGATAATCCTGGTGATCACATGACTCCTGTGTTTGTGTGTTTGTGTGTTTGTGTGTGTGAGAGAGAGGAGAGATGACTGAGGCTGGTGGAGGATGAGGTCAGGCAGGTTATGCGTGAGCGTAACTGACATTTTAGACCAGATAGAACATTTTTAATCAAATGTTTGTGACCTCAGGAGCCTGAAATGTGAAGTAATTTAAAAGTTTAACATGTGGGAGAAGTCCTGAGGATCGTATTTGCACAACCACTGCTGCTAGTTTCACATCTACAGAGGTTTTTTTTTAAACACTTGTGGTGCTTTAAAGCTTACATAGAGTGCTCCTGTTGCACATATATGTTAGTTATGGAGGTCTACTTACATACATTAACTTGTTTTTATGGTGAAAAACCTCCTAGTTGCTGTAAACGAGCCGATAGAAATCCTCTTTTCTGACGCTGTTCCCCAGCCGCGAGATTTGAGACTCAACTCTCTCACCCAGAAGACAGAGTCTTGTGATTGGCCAGTACCCGGAAGTGACATAATCAGCACACCCGCTCTCAGAAGCGCAGCTCCCCCCTCTGGAACGGTGGATGCACTGCTACTCATTATCAAAACATTGTTTTAACAGTGTTTAAAAATAGCTTCTTCACGACTCCCCGCCGCAGTCCCTTTTATGACTTTGACCCGGAGTCAGACCCAGAGTCAGAAGACACTGTCACTCGTGAAACACCTCCACAACGGACGTTATTCTTCTTCTGCAGTTCAATGTACGCAACCGGATGTGCCCGGACTAGTGCCCGGAGCAGGAGGATCTGCTGTTCAGGAGAACCGGTGTTTACGTAACCGGACCAGGTTTTTTCAGAGATCTCGCTGAGATTAGAATAAAACACAGCGTTCTCAGCAGTGGCTGAACTGTTTTGAACCTTCAGGGCTTCTTAAACAAGGTAATGACGCAGATACACACTAAAAAACAGCGTTAATTAGAACTTCCGGTCTAGGTCCTCTTTAAGCCTGGTCTCGAAGGTAAACAGTACAGTTTTGAAGAAATAAAATGTGTCATACGTTCTAACGTTTTATAAACGTTCTATACATTCAGCCTTCTGTAGGACGTTTCCACAAAGTATGGAAAAGCCATAATTCCAATGTCTCTGTGTGTGTGGAGGTGGTTTTAATTCTGCTGTAAAAAAACCCCAAAAAAACCCCTCCTTCTTCTTCTTCTTGACCTTCAACATTTCTCTTCCTCCTCCTCGCCCTTCCATTCCTCCGCATCCCCACATTTACTGTTCACTCTTGGATCAATATGTGACGTGACATAATAGATGAGTTCCAGCCAGGACTGAATAATACATTCTTGTTTTTGTCTTGGAGGCATTTGCGGTGTTTGTGCAGGAGTGACAGGCTGAAACAGGAGCTCACCAACTGTTTCGGAGTCTGTCGTGGACCAGACTGCCTCCCTCACTGTTGGCCGACCGTCACCGCTCGATGACATCATGTCATCGCAGAAGCAGCGAGAATTAGTTTTCTTTGCAAAACTTAATATGTGAGTCCTAATCAGAACGGACGCAATATACGAGCCTCTGAAAACTTTATTATACATCAGTACGAGAGTGGCTGCTACTGTTCATCTACTACAGTACTACGACTTCCTGTTTTCTTGTAGATTAACAATAGTGTGTTAATCTGCACTACCTTTAAAATCTAAAATTAATAAATTGTAAGCCTTTGCCCCTTGTTTTTCTAGTTAAGATATACATGAGTTTTAAATGTAGCTGCAGCAAAAAAAACCCAGATGTAATTAAAGTGGAAATAAATCCCATCGGCCCAGTGCCTGATTTTGAGGAATGCCATGAAACGGACTGAGAGCAGAAGGAGGTGTGGCCTGGTAGCGGAATTTGATGCCACACTCTTAGAAATAAAAATGCTAAGTAGAACCATATAAAGTTCTTTGGCTTGTCCTCATAGGAGAACCCTTTTTTCGGCTCCAGCTAGAACTACCTGGAACCCTTTTGTAGGGTTCCACCAAGAACCCTTTTAAAACATTTTATTCAAGAATGGGATTTCAAAGGGTTCTCTGGATCAAAATGGTTCTTACTGGAACCATCAGTGTTACCAAGAACCCTTGAAAAACCTTCTTCAGAAGCAAATGGTTCCAAGTAGAACCTCAGCCCTTGTAGAAGGACACTTTTGGAACCCTTATTTCTAAGAGTGCAGATGTGGAGATGAAGCCACACCTCTGGCATTTTTATAAAAGGGGGGAGGAGTCAAAAACCTTGCAGTCATAGACCAATAGATATGCCAATGTTTTGTGTTTTTAGCCTTACAGTGGTTTTAAACACTAAATTTCTTCTAAAAAAAACATTCTATTCGACGTGATTGTGATACATACAAACACAAAATATGAGCTTGTTTTTTGATCTGAAAATAGACCCAGAATGTCCAGTGAAACACAGACACGCCTCAAAGTCTCAAAGGCAATGATCGGGTATTTCTGACGTTCTTCATGACAGAGCAAAACCAAGGAAGCAAGGAGGACAAAGAAATGCAAAAACCCCTGTGTCACAAACAGGAAAAACTTCTAAAGATGTAAATGCACCTAAGTTTAAGAGAAAAAGTTTTCTATTCCAGCTTTAAAATGACAACTTGTGTGATTGCTACACTGACACTACAGGAACCCTGCACCTCCCTCCCTCTCACCTCACTCATAGTGTTTTTGTCAGTCACAGCTGGCAGCTGTTTTCAGAGGAAAAAGCTGTGATAAAAAAAAAAAAGAAAAAAAAAACTCCACCGTAAAATGCCAACTCAGCACCAAATAGCGCACACACGCGCGCACACACGCGCACACGCACACACATAGTTAGAGAGCAGCTGGTGAACATGGTGGAGACCAAACTCAGAGCATGAAGACTTGAATATCAGCAGAAACACTTTAAACCTGCTGTTATTCACCGAAAAATTTGTTATTTTCAAGACGAATTAGACGAGACATCGTTTTTAATGCGTGTAGAATAAAGATAGCTGAAGTCCATGAAAAATAAATCACAAAAATCTCCAAACAAACTCTTCTCCTGCCCACAATTTCCAGCCTACACTGGCAATTTTTACTTAAAATGCTGTTATAGTTGTTGTCTTGCCATGTGTGTTGTTTTAATTCTCATATGACTTGTAGTTTTTGTTAAAATCACCTAAAAGCGCAGAGAGTTCTGGTCAAACCTCCCATTGACTCCCATGTTAAAACTCAGTTTGTTTTTTTTGGTCATTTCTCGGTCAGTTCACACCCGTTTTTCACAAATTTAAACGTGGGAGCTCCTGAAAGCCTCCTAAACCCAAAAAATGATCAATCATCAACAGTTCTTGAAATACGACAAGTTCAAAACATGTTGTTTTCTCTGTTGTTCAATGGTTTTTGACTGTTTGGAAGGGGGAGGGGCATACATCAAGTTAAAAGGGCTATGTTTTAAAGCAGGGCTGTCAAACGCACGGCCCGTGGGCCAGAACCGGCCCGTCCAAGGGTCCTATGTGGCCCGCAGGATGAATTTGTCAGTTCCAGATAGCTGTGAATAAATGTTTTGTGCCTTCGTAGATCTGATGCGATCTGTACGTTGTTATGCACACGTGTAAACGCTCAACTTTGCATAATAATATTGTTGAAATTGCACTTTAAATTTCAGGTTGTTCATAATACGTTTTGTAAAAAGATACTTCATTAAATGTAAAACAAAGGGAAAAGTTTGGTGATCTTGTTGCTTACGGGTTATTGTGCTATTATTTTAGTGGTCCGGCCCACTTGAGATCAAATGGCCTTGTATGTGACCCCTGACATAAAATAAGTGTGACACCCCTGTTTTAAAGGTTCAATCCATCCAAATGTCGCTCCACTGATTCTCCAATACCAATGTTCTAGTTAATTCTGTACAGGGTGAACTGTGCACACGTGTGCGTTTACTCACCGTCGCCAGTTCGTCAAACTTTCCGAAGAGTTCGTTGAGCAGTTTGACCAGTTCCTGAGCTGTGCACTGAGAGGCCAGGCTGGTGAAGCCCACGATGTCTGCAAACAGGATGCTGTCAGGGAACAGAGAGAGAGAGAGAGGAAAGATGAAGCGATTTAAAGCTCAGCTCATCATCTTGACAGCCGAGTTCCGACATTTCTGCAGGAAGTAAACACTCTGCAGTTGATAAATCCACAGAAACACACAGTTTCTGCCCTGAGCTGTTCTGACACAGAACAGCCACAGGTAAGTTTGCTAATAAATCAAGATCAAAAGCAAAGCAACGCAGCTCGCGAAACATAATTCAATCTCTGATAAGTAAACATCGACTTTTACGCCGACCACTAAATCCATTACAGAGCTAAATTGCCCGCTGCTGGCTAGCTGCTGTGGCGGCGTTGATGAAGGTGTTGAAAGCTTCTTAGCCCCTCGTTCCTTTGCTGAGAGGCAGGCAGGCCAGCTGGCAGCAAAACAAGGTGTTATGGATCTTATCGACTCCGTCAAAAGAAGAGGAAAAACAAAGTGAAGTAAAGGCATCTGAGGGGGGATATTACAACAACAAAAATAATATTTGTTTTAAATAGTTTGACACTAATACGATACCCACGATGCATCTCATTTAACAGAAAACAGATCTTTGGATTTTACATTCCGATGCTTTTGTCTGGAGGACGACAAGCATAAAAAAAAAACAAAAAAAAAAAACAACACAGTCGCTCACATGTCAAGTAATTTTCAGCAAATTGAATTCACTCGACTGTTTCAGGGTGAGCAACAGAATAGAATAGAATAGAATATCTAGAAAATTCAAAAATTATGGACTGGCGATCTATTTATCTATTTATTTCCAGCACAACCGATCGACAATCTGATGAAATTATTTCTTGTAAATATAATTTTTGCCAACTCCATAAAGTAAAAAAAAAGTACTACATTTGAAAAAAAAAAAAAAAATCGGATTAAATTTGTGAAATTAGGAAATATGTCACAGTTTAAAGTCTATTCTGTAAATTCTCTGTGTTTTTTTATTTGCCTCAACACATAATAAGACTAGAAATTACCTATGAACACACACACCCCCAGGATGTCCATATAAGGAGTTGTGTATTATTCTCAGAGATATATCTATTTCAGTGCTAAAAGAGGCATTTTATTTACTTAAATGTACCTTTTCACTGGGTCTTTTGTTGCAAAGTGCGGGGTTATTAATATTCACTGATAAATGACCCAAACCTCACCAGTAGAGAGGTAGAACCAGCTCTTTGTGGAGGACACTGGACTCATGTCGCTGAAGCTAAAGATAGATTTAGCAAGTTACGTGACAACACATTGACAAAGAGGCACCGGATTTCTCAGTCGATAGCGCTGGCGTCCCATGGCTTAAAGCTCCCTGCGGGGCTCGATTCCCTCTCCCCCCCCTAGTTCACACTATGCTGTGTTTTCCAATAAAGGCAATAAAATATCTCTTGTCAACGAGTCATTCTCGTCCAGAGAGCAGACTCCTCACAAGATCGACAGTTTCTAAAGTAACTGTGAGTTCATCGGGTCGTTTCGACGACGTCTCTGCTGCTGTGTGATTGGCTGATAACAAATTTGGAGAAAACCCCGTGCATCTGAGCCTCTGGCAGTCAACAGTCAAGTGCTGTTCCTGAGAAGGAAGAAGAAGAAGAAGAAGAACCCTTGCTCTGCATCGTGACTAAGTTGTTGTGTCTGTTTTTTTGGCAGCACAGTGGAGCTGCTCGGGAGCCTGATGTATGCAAAGCTGGGATCACGACTGCCGTTCGACAGAAGGGCTCTGTTGTGTGATCTGTCTTTGAACGCCGCTGCTGTGCTGCAGGTCGTGCTGATGTGCGGTGGGTGAGGAGGAGGAGGTGGGAGGAGGAGGAGGAAGAGGAGGGCAGAAAGGGAGGCAGGTGAGGAGAGGGTGTGTGATCAAACGTTCATTGTCCAGCATCAAAGTGAGGGGAGCAGGCTGGGGGAGATGTCACGCCACTGCTTGGCAACATGCCTTTTTAATGTCTACACCCCGTATGTTTAAAGCTACAGTCTGTAATTTGTTTTCCAAACACTTTTTATCTTATTTGTTCAGAGTTTGTGCAGCCACTTGCAAGAACTGTCATAAAACACGATCGATCTTAAAGCTCAGGCTGGATCGGATTGATTTCGCAGGCGCTTCAGTCACTCGGGGTCACGGGTCATGACGAAAATCGTTTTCCATAACAACACGACATCATTTCAAAATACAAAAAATGCTGTAGTGTATATGCCAAGCCTGTATGTGGTGCTGTAAGGCCACCACAGAAATACACAAAACACAGAGTAGAAGACGTGCAGCGTGCGCATGAAGCTTGTGTGTGCTATGTGTACGAACTCCAAACACAAAGAAGAGGGCGAACGACAAGGAATTTAGGAAGACATCGATGTTTTCCCAAATTGGTGGTATTCACAAAAATACCATTGTAGGGTTCCCAACACACTGGAGCCCTGTGTGGGGAACAAAATTTGTCAGTTCTTGTATGAACGACACTCGACTAAGGCTACTTAGTCCACAAATGTGGTGTATTTGGAAAAACTGAGGTTTCTGATAAAAATAATAGTGCTGGGCACGTTAACGGGGTTAGCCTTAACACATGATGCGCTTCCATGACGACTGACTGGAAAAAGATGTTTACGTGAGTCCCGATTGTTAAAATGAGTCTCTAAAGTAACTCTAAACTTTGAAAACAGAGGCACACATACGCAGTAGATAGGTACGCTGGTTATTTGTAGCGCTGCTCTTTTCGTTTAATAAACAGACCGCTCCAGTTCGACTGTAGGCGTGCTTACTGCGCTAAAGGAGCTAACTGGTAAACGGTCCCTGGACTCTGGTGCCGTGGCACGTAAACATGACGTCACGCGCATCTATTACCAGTCAATCATCATGGAAACACGGCGTGAGTTAACGTGAGAAAATAATCTTGTATGCACTATTGTCAAAGTCAATAGGTGGCGATATAAGCCTTGATGTCTTGAGCCAGAAGAGAACAAACAAAAACGACTGTGTATTTTAAGTGTTAGCATATTACAGATTTGTAGTGATAGCTGTCAATCAAATACAAGAAGTTCCTTCACACTGAAAGTGACCAATCATAAGAGGGCCGGTGCCACCGCTTGGGTCTCCACCCCCAAACTGTCAAAAGTCTGGTCGACTCAAGCTAGCGAGCAGATTACCAGTCACTTCCTGTGTGATGTCACCGGGGCGCCACGACGAGACCGCTTAATTGAGGAACACTTAATGAGCGTTTCGGAAACTAATTTGGCGACGGTTTGAATGTGAGAGGCGTTTTTTTTATGTTAAAGTTACACGTGTGTGTGTTTGTGTGTATTTTTAGCAGCGTCTCCCTGAAGACGAGCAGGGACGAGCGCTCTTGGGTGGCGACGGTGGTGCAGCAGCAGCAGTAGAAGCAGCAGCAGCAGCAGAAGAAGCAGCAGCAGCAGCAGCAGTGATGTTTGGCTGATTGCCAGTGCAGCAGAGAGGCTGCAGAACAGGAGGTGATGTCCCCGAGCCGTGGGTGAGTGTGGGAGCTCATCAGACAGAGAGAGAGAGAGAGGGGAGTGGATTGTCTCTTGACAGGAGTGCTGTTGACATGCTACCTCGCCCTCCACTCCCACACTCAGCAGCACTGATACAGCTCTCACTTTCTCTTTACTGCCTCGTTAGAGTGAAATCAGCTCAAAGTCAGGCCAGGTTCTCACGCTCCACTCATTACGAGTGCAGCACAAGTGTTCTCCTGAACGAGGCCGCTAAGCGCATCGCTTATTATACTTCATCTCATCACTTAATGTCGTTATTGTTTTGGTGTTGTTTTGAATGTCAAACTATGCCCTAATTGTATCAGCCACACACTCACAGGCAGGAGAATATCTCCAGTTTCCATAGTTTGACGCAGTGACTAAGACGATATCTGCTTCCCCCGTGGATGGAATCCATCTCAGAGTTCCAACCTTCTGCTTCTGTTTTTTATGCTGAACACTCAGCAGAGAGGCTTATTATGGGTAAAAATTTAACGTCTGGAATACACAGTCAGAAAGCCCACTTCTAAATCTAAATTTAGATTATCTTATTTTAATACGAGAGTCTAGCTGGTACTTTTTGTTTCACGTGTTGTGTTTGCACGGCCAATTATTGAGTGTCAACAAGACCAAGAACAACAATAAATATGTCTTTAATACGGACACGTATGGTAGCAAACGGTGCGGAAAATCCCCAGTAAATATCCAGAAACCTTCCATGTGAACTTGAATTAATAAACTGCAGTGGAATAGCATTGATAATTAACTGTATTTGTATCAAATATGATAGTTTTAGTTAAGATTATGCTCCAATAAACCTTCAATTTTAAAAATGCCAATAGGTTATTCCCATATATTCACTTAAATTCCCATGGAAAGATTTTTAAATTCCCCGAATTCTGCAAACCTACTGACCAAAGCTCCAATGCAGAACCTCTATCGCCCCCCTGTATACGTCTGAGTAATTACATGCAAACTTGAAAGTTACAGCTGTTTATTAGGGAAAGGGGATTTGGGCTTGTAACCAGAGGGTCACTGCTGGTTCAAATCCCAGATCCAGGTCAAAGGCTGGGCTGGGATTTGCAGGGAATTATGATAAAAAAAAATTAAAAATCAAAATTGCACATTTTGTGTGCCCACTAGACGAGTAACAGTAATATTACAGACAATATTTATCGAATAAGTTAAAATGATACGCTGACGAGATAAAAATGCAAAAGGTTGAAGAATAAATAAATGTAGAGCCATTTGTGTGAGCGTGTTTAAAAGTTGCATACTACAGCTTTAATTAGGGCCTGATAAACGAACGGCAGGTGTCGAAACTGATTTGCAATCATTTTTGATTTTAATGTGCATAAAAACTTGCCACGGAGGTCAGGTCTGGCGAAAATGCAATATTGGCATAGTTTCCAGACCCGTGCGTTGCTCAAGGGCTTTATAGCACCCATCCACTAAGGTGAAAACAGAGGCAAAATTGAGTTCCACAGAATTTTCCAAAACTTGGTGGGAAGATGTTATAGACCAAGGCGACCACAAAAGTCGACCATAACCATGGCCTCAACTCAACAGGAAGTCGGCCGTTTGGAATTTTGGCATCCATTTTTTTTGCGATTTGCACCCTACTTAAACGAGCGAGAAGGAGAAAAGTTGCAGAAAAGGTTTTTGCGGATTCAAAAGTGAGGTCAGGGAACTGCTGCACTCCCTGACTTGCGTGACTGGAAAACAGGAATCATTTAATCACGTCGTGATGATGTCGCCTCTAAACATTATTGACTCATGATTTAAAAAAAAAAAAGAGCTGCTTTTTTCCCCCCAATATTTTTTCACAGTTTTTGAATGTGAGGAAATGATGATGAAAAGACGGCAAAACATATTATAGCAGCCCATTATTATTGAGCACGGCGGTTCAGTCCCAATGTGCTTTGGAGACGCACTAAAGTTATTCCAATTTGTGGATTTGCTGCTGAGCCTCTAATAAGTCGGCATTCTCGGTGGCTTAATATTAGCAAATTGAATAAAAACAACTGTGATGCAGAAACAAAAACAGCAAAAAATTTGGTCGTAGCTGCATCTTCTCTCTCTAACCTTTACATAGTTTGATTGCATCGGCGCCGTGAACAGCTAATCTTAATTGCTCCCCTTCTATTCTTGACCTTGACGTCACAGCAGGTGAATCCTGGATCAAAACACACGGCGGCCACCGCCGCTCCTACAGTTGTCATGACACCCCCGTACCTGACATTGTCATGACGCTGGATGTAGATCTTGTGAAAGATCCTCTCAGGCGGCTTCAGAAAGTCCTCCTTCATCTCCATGGCAACATTCCTCGGCAGTAGACTCATTAGCAGACGCTCCTGAGGAGGTGGTGGTGGTGGTGGTGGTGGGTGAGGAGAGGGGAGGGAGGAGAGAGGGGGTTTAAACAGAGGAGACAGCAGCGTTAGAAGTTTATTCTGGGAGGACGTGGACATGAACGCGCATACGGCGTGGTACGATTGCTGCAGCCACGAGGAAACGGACATGAAAGCACAAAACACGGGTTTTTCTGAGTGCGGGGCAAAGGAACGAGACGCAGTTCAAGCTCTTCAGCTTTCTATTGCAAATAAAAATGGGGAGAAATCAGGAAAAAAGCCAGTTTAAATTTTAATTTACAGACTTACAGAGGCACGCAGCGATTTGACACCCGGGTTGCCAGATTATTTAACCGAACACAGCTTTTGAAGTGTTAGAAATGTTAGGGTGAATTCCAATTCCTTGCTTAACCCTCGATCTCAAAAATGCGTGCTCAGAAAAATTAAGTTGAGGGGCAAGTTTAAGCGCTGTATCGCCCTTAATATTGAGGTTTTCTGAGACCACCCTTGGGAGCAAGGGCTACCCAGAATGCATTGCGTGTTTTGCCATAACAAAGATGGTGCCGAAAGCAGAGAAAAAATTATGAAAACCATTGTATTATCTTAGTTTAGGCCCATATTATGGATTACTGACGTCATTGTTGCGTAAAATTTATTTTCATTTTACGATCTTTTGTCAATAGCCGGCCGGTTGCGGACAAGCGATGGTTTGCTATGGTTTACTTTTCAATAAGCCGTGGTGTGTGGTAACTGTCAGCTGAATATGTCCGTGGTTGTGGTATTTGTATGAGTATCATCTTATAACTAACTGACAACCTAATAACGTGACTGACAAACGGATCGTAATAAATAATCCTGACGTAAATGTGTTCTTCTTCTTCTTTTTTGGAGTTGACAGACTGGACGCAGCTTTCGCGCTATTCTGCCCCCTACAGTCTGAAGACATATCTGCATTTAAGGGGTGTCCCATTTCTAAGTGACAAAATAACCCTCAACACTTGGTTTTGAGGGCCAGTTAAGATTAAGGGTTGAGCTTGAGGATTAAGATAGGAATTTGAATTGGCCCTTAATGTTATTTATTAGAAAAAACATCTCGACCAGAAGAAAATGAGCTGCACCGAAGAACCTGCAGCCACGAGGAAACAGACAACGTTAATGTTAGCACACCTGAAAAGGCTTCGCTCAGCCTCTAATCTGTTTTCACTTCATCATCAGTATCAGTATCCACCAGCTAAGATGATGATTCAATGAAAACAACACCCTTTTTTATTAGCTTCAACTATTTAGTTCATATTAATCAGCACATTCTTTGATAAACTACCCATCGGCCTCGTCGATCAGCATTTCCAGCAGCAACAGAAGTGCTCTTGAAACTCCAGCAGGATGTCAAATGGTCTGTGAATGCACAATGAATCATCGCAGGCTGAAGAACTGCTTAGAGGCAGCCTTCTCAAAGCTGCCGGGGCTTCTCCTGCGTCTCCCTGCAGCAACAACAATACTCTCTCTCTCCACACTGTACAGCCATTCACACAACTGCCAATAACACACACACACACGTGTGCGCTGACGCGAGGGATATGTGTGTGAGTCCAAGTGTGCGTGCGCTTGTATTTGTTGTCACTTTCCTTTGGAACTTTTCTGGCATAAACGCTGACTTTGTCATGACCAAAAACCTGGTCCTCATGAGGCAGAGCCTGGTTCAGCTTAGGGCTAACATTTGTGTCCTTACTGAGGACGCTGTGCAAGAATCTGTGTGTGTGTGTGTGTTCCAGAAATGGTGATAACCAGAGTGTTAAGGCGTGGTTGTTGTGTTAGAGAGACGGAGCTCCTCGCGTCTCGTTTCCTCCCTTGCGCCGCGTTACATAATCGCACATTAATGATTCCCAGCGCTCTGCTCTGTCCCAAGCTCTGTTTGACTGTGGTTCTGCTCACGCTGCTTTATTATCACCGGCTCATTTTCTCCCACATCAACACACTAACACACACACTAACACACTAACACACTAACACACTAACACACATATTCCACACCCTCTATTTGAACAAAAAAACACTTAAACTCCAACAATAACTCGTTAATCTTTGCACACGACTTTGATATTTTGAAACTGAGAGAATCTGACTTGTTTGTTTGTGAAGTGAAGCCTCAGTCTCAGAGAGAGAAGGAACATGTTTTTAATGAAACACTTCAAAAAGTGTTAATTTAACATGGAACACTGTTTTTTTCTGTCCATAAAGAAGTTTAGAACCTCATCTTTGTGTATCTTAGAAACATTTTGTCGTGATAATTATCAATATCAACTCTTTTAAATAATTCTTTAGATAATATTACCAGGTCACCAGTTCAGATCCCTGTTCGACCAAAGGTCCTTACATGTAGAAAACTTAGAAAAACTACTAAACTAAAACTAGGCAATTTTTTTAACGATTGTCTTCCTCATAAATGAATCTTTGCACGATGAATCAAGAAATTGATCAGAAGTTTCGGATCCCTGTTCGACCAAGGGATTCTACGGCTTCTTTCCACATTCCAAAAACATGCAGATCAGGGATTAGGGGTTAGTTAGACACTCTAATCTGACCATAGGTGTGAATGTGAGAGTGAATGGTTGGTTTCTTGGTAACCTGTCCAGGATGAACCCCACTTTTTGTCCTATGTCAGCTGGGATTAGCTCCTTTTCCCCCCTGAGCCTTACTTTAACTACAGTTAAATGTTGTCACATCTTCCTGGATCTTTAAATGTTGATGTTCTGTGAGCTAAACAAAAAAAAAAAACACTACAATTACTACACTTTCAGGCCACTCTGTGTGAGAGACAGCCAAAATATTATTTGAGTATTTTGGCATGAAATGCCCATATTCTGAGCTCCAGCGCAGCCATTTCCAAAGTGTGGGCCGCAGCCATGAAAGGTCATTAAATAACAATAAATGTGTGTAATTTTCAGTTTTGTAATTAATTTTTTGTCCGCCTGGACTCTTTTTTTTTTTTTTTTGTACTTATTTTAACCATAAAAGGTCCTGTGAGTACGTAGCTTTTGCCCATTTCTCCAGAATAACTTTCAATATCTGGCAGTTATTTATCATTTACTGCCATGTTAAAATAGTGAATAAGCAATTTAAAATGTAGAAAAACAAACACCAGATTTTGTGTGTTAAATTTGAAATGTGAACAGTATGAAACAAACAACTGCTTGAGTCTCAATGTGTAAAAACAGCCCAAAAAATAAATGTACTGTATGTACAGGTGTATTTCCCAACTCTCTCCTCTCTGGTGACAAAGACGCTGATTTACCGACTTCCTGCAACAGCGCAAGTAAAATGACCATAATAACCACATGCCGTCTTTGACGTGCAACTTCTCGGCTTTCAGAAACCTTTGGAATTCTTCCGATCGCGCAAACCAGCGCATAATTACGGTAATGCAAAGTGAGCTTATGCAAACGTCATATGCGATATGCTCGGTGTAACGTAATGCAGGTCTCACAGTTTAGAGGAGCAGCTAAAGAGATGCATTCAAAGATCCAGGAAAATTTTATTAATTTTTTTGCAGGGGGGATCACAGCGTGTTGCGTTTGGAGGAGCTGCTTAAAGATGCATTCAATAAACCTCTTAAATGTCCAGTGACCTAATGTTTGCTTCTGCTGCTGCTGCTGCTGCTGCCACCTCATGGTCATCGATGCACCAAAAATGAGGTTGTCATCTGTATTAAATGGAAAAATGTGCTCATAAAGGGAGCCTGTGATTGTTTTTGCCTGTCGTGTTATTTACATTTCAGGACTTTCGTGACGCCGTCTCATTATTTAGTTTTAGAATTAGGAGCAGAGGCTTTGTCTTTGTCTTTGTCCGGCGTCCCTGAATCCCACGAGTGGAGAGGAAACCACGCATTGGACACTGTGCTGTTCTGAGATTGCTATTGAACTGCGGAGTCAATTTTCCCACCCAGACGCACAGAGCAGAGCCTATATACATTGTTCAGGAATCAATACAACATGGATCCGGAGCTAGAAAAAAAACTAACGCAAACGCCCGCGTGATAACCAGCGACCTGTTTGATGTGTGAAAGTCAAATCGGGAGACTTTTCTGCAGAAGCAGGTTTTGCTTTTGCAGGCTGTTGTGTTGGCTGCCTGGTGACAGATCAGAATCAGGGGGTCCGTATGTGTGTGTGTGTGTGTTTCTCTCACCCAGATAAACTGTGACCTTTACTGGAGTGGGGAGGCCATGAAAGCAATCTGCTTGTGTAATTACCTGTCAGAAGGGAGCCTGTTACTGCTGAGGAAAACACAGCATATTACCATCTAATCTACAAAAGCGCAGGTCCTACAGTAACTGTGCGTGCGCACGTTAGACGGCATAATTAATTACGCACCAGGTGTAGGCGGGTTTTGCGGTGCGAGTTGCGGTGCGCGACGACGACGACGACGCGTGCGTTTTGCGTGTTTAAAAAAAGAGTTAAAGGGCTCCGTGTGCTGTAGGTGCGCGCGAAGGGGGTGGAACGTGTGGCGCCGGTGCATGTGCCACAGTAATTGTTCTTTCCTTAAATAGCTGCTGTCATAGTTACTCTGTGCCTGTGGGCAGGTTGTTGGAACACACTGGCACCTGAAACCTTCAAAAAAAAAAAAAAAACACAAACTTCTCAATAGACTGGAAGATTTTCATGAGCACAGGAAGTGGACGTGTGTCGTCATCTCTCGCACACCCCTCTGTGTGTGTGTGTGTGTGTGTGTACACACCTGTATTTGTTACTTCTGTAGGACATTTGTGTGAAGGTAAATTTTCTTTTAAACAGGATATTATAAATATATAAAGGGAGGGTTAATAGTCAGTTAGGGTTAGGGTTAAGGGTTAGGCATTTATTTGTGAGTTAAGGTTCATGTAAAGGGCAAGGGGCGTGCTGTGTGTGATTGTATTTATATTTTTGTAAGGTCCAAAAAAACTTGCAAAGCTATCTTTGTGGGGACATTTTTGGCTGGTCCTCACAACTTTAAAGGGCTTTTCTCAGAGTTAATACTTGGTTTTAAGGTTAGAGAATCGGGTTTAGGTTCGGGCAAAGGGATGGGCACCTTTGTGTGTGTGTGTACCTGAATTTGTTACGTCTTCAGGACCTTTCAAACCTACCTATATGTGGACATTTTAGTTGGTCCTCACAATTTTATAGGGACTAACCCTAACCCAGCGACTAAGGGTAAAAAAGTAGGTTAGGGTTGGGTTAGGCATTTAGTTGTGTAGGATAAGGGACTAGTGTGTGTGTACGCGCACAAACATTGACCTCGTCAGGACCAGTCATCCTCCTGAAGACCAGAACCTGGTCCTAACAAGGCAGAACAGTATTTCTGAGGAACTGGTTAACTGGTGATGATTCATATAGGAATAACATTTTGTTTAGGCTGCCCATGTGAATGGAAGTCAATGCAGTGTCCTACAAAGAATAGCCCCACAAACCTGTGTGTTGCAGGTATTAATCATGTTGTGGGGACGTCAATGTACTGTCCTTTGAAGTAATGGAAACCAGACAGTGTGTGTGCGTGTATGTTTTATATCTTTGTGGGGACCAAAGGGGAGAACCTTTCAGGGTCACGACCAGGGTGAGGGTTAGACACTTGGTTGTGGTTATGGTTAAAGTTATGAAAAGGGGCGAGGGAATGCATTATGTCTATTATGTGTCCTCACTATGATATAAAAACAGGTTTGTGTGTGTGTGTGCACATTCACACCTGTTTCTCATTCTCGTCCTCGAGCCTCAGCCTCTCCTCGATGCAGTTGCGGGCTTGCAGGAAGACTTTCCTCTGGGCGCGCTCAGTGATAATCCTCACAAACACCCCCGACAAGTTGACACTGGTGAACAGCACGGCGTTGGCCACCAGCTGCACACAAACAAGAGCAGACATGTCAAACACAAGCCGCCAAAACGTCCACATATGACTGCTTATCACAGGGCAACCGCTAATAGATTTCTAAAGGCTCATAGAATATTCATGACAATATTAAAAAGGATAAAAAAAAATAATAATAATTTAGCAGACTGCCAAAATGACGACATTTTCAAGGTTTCTTGAACTCATCATCAGCTACTGTACTGTAGGGCTGCAGGATATGACCCCAAAAAGAGATAACTGAATGCAACTCTAAACTCAACACACTGCGGACTCTGTATGACTGTCACTCGTTCTCATGCCCTGGATCTTTCATGGCCACAGCAATGGCCTGTGTTTCATGGAGTCTTTAAAGGGTTGTTTTCACGATCAATCAGTGCAGTATCTTGTAATAATGTCTTATCCAAGCTAAATAATTGGTCTCGAGTCCATATTAAACGATGTGGACGCAACCATACACCCTGACGAGATTGGACTTCGTAATCCTTGATTAATTTAAGTCTTTGTTTTTGTTATTTAGGGGAAAAAAAATCATGTATACACATAACTGAAGTAGTAGCTTGTAATAATTATCGGAGGCAATTAATCGCTTAAAATATCCTCTAATACAAATAATGTTGTGTAAAATTTGAGCGTAACAAAACATTTGTGTCCATATGTGAGGTAATCATAAATCCTGGCAAGATTAGACTTTCTAATCCTTGATTAATCCACAGGATGGATTGAGTGCCATATTGATATTGAAGAAAATTATATTGTGATATACTGACATTTGCAAGGTTCATTGAATGCACTTCAAAGCATTTCTGTCACTAGCTCTCGTGCTGGATCTTTCATGGATAAGTTTTGTTATTTATGGGATAAAAAACACATATATACAAGCAGCTAAAACATCACATGACAAATAGGCTAAAGTGCAACATGAGCCTAAAGAAACCCCCATGTCCATATATGCGTTTGTGAAGCGGTCGCACACCCTGACGGGATTAGACTCTGCAATCCTCGATTAATCCATAGGATGGATTGAGTGACAAACATCACAGTGAGCTGATGGATTACAACATGAATGGTGGAACGAGAGGTGGGCGGGACTTGGGTGACAAAGACCATACAGTGAAATGACCTGCAGGACAAAGTGTCTTCTATTGATTAAAGATCACAGAGCGTATTGACACTGACGGACACTTCATTTAGAGAATGAACTCTGGAGCCACTCTGGGTCGTCAATTTGCAGAAAGGCCAGAGGTGAAAGGTCAGGGAGACAGATGGAACGACACTTTCTCTGTCCTGTGTCTTTACCTCGAATCATTCTGTCACTAATTCCCACAAGAGAATGTGTTGTAAAAACACGTTGTTGCTAGTTTGTCGCTTACATTTGATTTATTGATTTGTTGTTTGAGCCAAAAAATGACAGCAAATGTAGGAAAATGTTCAGCTGTGTTTCCCAAACATTCAGTTTTTAACGATTTCTCTGGAGAAAAAATTCACATTTAAGAGGTGAAAAATCTGAATGCTTAATATGAAGAAAACACTCAAACCAATCAAATCGATCATTAAAATAGTTGACGATTAATTAAGTCATAGTTTTATAGTCTTAGATTTGGTCACATTTGCTGACAAAGGGTCATAAGGGGGTTATAGTACAAGCTAGATCCCACTACAAGTATTTTATTGGCGAGTTGGTGGTTTATTTACATATTTAAGGGCCAAAACATTCTAAATAAAACAATTAAAAGGTGACATGCTGACTCACAAGTAGAGGCAGATTAATTAATCAGTTTGGTCAATTAGTCGGGTCAATATTTGCCTTTATTTTTAATAATCAACATTTATTAATCCACCAATAACAACTGCATTAAATGTTGCTATAGGTTTAATTTCTTCATCCAGTCTTTGATTAAATGTTTCATGTATTTATGATTTAGTTTCATATATATTTAAATACTGGAAATAATTGCACAGGAGAGCAGAAAATGTAGATCAATATCCGAATTTTCTTTTTCAGATGGAGCGGAAAAAAGAAAAATCATGAATTATCTGCAGTGGAAAAATCCATATTGGTCTAAACCTAGTGAATATTTGAAAGAAAAACCAAGGTGAAAAGTTATATAACCTTAATGTCCTAAGAGAGAGATTAAAATGAGGATGTTTTAGAATAAAAAAAATAATGGCTCAAACTAGAGAGAGTGACTGAGTTTGAGCAGGAATCCTTAGCGCTTGTTTCAGCACCTGTGGCTTGGACAGCTCCTCGCCTGCTCTTCCGTCATTAAAGTGCAACTTTAAAAAGCATCAGTGAAGCGGTTTGAACCTCGGCTTTTCTGCCTTTCTCATCATCAATTTAAGTTGCTCAACGGCTCCTCGGCTGCGTTTGACGATGTAAACACTAACTGTTTGACAGCTGGAGGACACGTGACCTATAACGCAGCCAGGTGCGGGACTTACCGGTCTCCATAGCTTTTGCTTCCTCCCCGTGACCGACGTCGCGATGACAATGAAGTGGGACGCGGCCAGCATGACCCCGAAGAGCACGGCCATGAGCGTCCGCACCGGCAGCAGCACGTAAGCCACGAGGGTGACCAGCATGAGCTGCCACACGCCTTGCTCCGGCGCAGCGGCGGCGCTCACCGGCTCCGGCGTGCCGAGCGCCAGCGGGAACGGGCAGCAGAGCAGCGCAAAGGTGAAGCTGAAGAGCAGCGCCAGCTTGGCGATCTGCTGCAGCTGCGTCACCTGCAGGTACTTGACGTTGGTGACGATGAAGAGCGACAGGAAGACCACGCAGTGCACCGGGTACGAGCCCTTGGACAAGGTGAGGCGCGGGCTGGACAGCAGCTCCACCAGGGAGAGCGTCGACGCGGCCACGATGAGCACGGCCAGCGCTTTGAGCGTGGCGGTCTGCTCCAGCTTCAGGTTGTAGCTCTGGAACAGAACCTCCAGCTCGTGGCTGTTGAACTCGTCCTCGCAGGCGATGGTGCCCAGAGGCGCAGCGGCCGGCCAGTGACCCTTCCGCCGCCGGGTCTTGACTCTTTCCAATGGCACCTCCTCCATGTTCCGGCCATTCACGAAGCGGGGATGGCGCACGAGCCGCTCAACTTTTCGGCTCCTCTCTCCGCCGCTCGGGATTCGAACCGGCACCCTCTCCCCGGCAGTGCATGAGTCCTGGATGTCCGAGTGAGGGAGTGTGGCACCGGCACGGCTCGGCTCGGTGTTGGAGAGGGAGAGGGTGGCAGTGGAGGAGACCGCAGAGCAGCCGCTCTCTGCTCTCTATCCACAGGTTGACGATTGTTGGTGTCGTCAGGAAAGTGGCCCGACCAATGTGCAGCTGCACGCGCCTCTCTCTCATCCACACACACTCTCTCTCTCATCCGCACACACACACGCTCTCTCTCTCTCTCATCCACACACACACACACACACACACACACACACACACACACACACACACACACACACACACACACACACACACACACACACACACACACACACACTCTCATCCACACACTCTCCCCCTCTCTCTCTCGGACCACCCGCAGTGCATCAGGACTACCAGTTATCCTGCGCTCCTACAGCAAGGATCACGCTTGCGTATGTTTATAATCAAAACACAACGCGCACATGCACACATGCATTCACCCTATGTTAGTGTTCTTGTATTTGTATCTTTGTGAGGACCAAAGACCTGGTCTTAAGGTTAGGGATTTAGTTGTGATGGTTCAGGTTCGAATGCTGCGCAAATGTGTGTGCGTGTGTTTGTCCCGTCAATGAAATGTCAGTATTCGAGTGCAGACGCAAGCGCACAACAGTGCGCACACACACATTCTTGCACATCGTTCATAGTGAGGACACTCATTTATATACGCATCCCTGAACCCCTTACCCTAATCTTAAAGGTGAAGTAAGTAGTTTATAGTGCCATCTAGAGGAGAGGCTGAAATTTACAACAAAGAACTGCTGCTCTGCTCACCCCCTCCCTTCCCTGAGCGCTACGGTATCCGCAGCTGGTCAAATGTCGTCCTCGTTGTCTTTCTCCGTGTCAGCAGATGAGGTTCGTGAGGCGAGGGAGAGGGCGAGCTACCGCGGCTGTAACAGACGAAGCGGAGAGAGTGGAGGCGGGACTTCCGATACAATTAAAGAGACGCTTGATTTGTTCTCTCGCGTTTGTCCTTACAGGCTCCGGTAGAAACATGGCGTCTCGCTGCTAACAGTGACTATGCAACCGCGCCCCGCGACCATGTTATTTTACATGACTTTTTGAAACACTACGAAAATGAAACAAAAACTATTATACAGCGACCAGACAATGCAGGAGCACATAATATGTATAAAAAAGTGGATTTTGGGTTATATAAACCCATAAATACTACACATTGTCCCTTTAAGCAAAACAACGCAATGCTTATAACCAGAATATAAACCTAATCCTCAACCAAAGTCTTAACCCATAAACCAGCCAAAATGTCCTCACTTCCTGTGGTTCAAGTGTTTTTGTCCTCGCAAAGTCATATATACAAGCACACATATACACACACTCAACCACATACATAGGTTTGCACAGCTACCCTTTCAAGAGGCCAAATAAAACATTATTCCTAAAGTTAACCCGAACCACAATTCACATCTTCATCCTGAACTTAACCAGTTCCTCAGAAATGAGCTTCTGCCTCACGAGGACCAGGTTTTGGTCTCCATGAGGACTACTGGTCCTGACAAGGTCAGTGTTAATGCCAGCAAAGGTCAAAGTATGAGAGGAAACTCAAAGACATAATAATGCCTTCCCTAGTTCTTTGTTTATAACCTAAATGTTCTTAAACCGAGTCTTTACTCTTAAAAAGAGCTTTCAATTCAAATCAGCCTTAACTGCTAATGAAATGAAATTCTGCCTCATTAGGACCAGGTTTTGGTCTAACTTGGTCCTGACAAGGTCAGTGTTAATGTCAACAAAGGTCCGAAAGAGGTAACAAATACAAGTATGATAGGAAACCCTTCCCTAGTTCCTTATCTAACCGAGTGTTTACTCACAAAAAGCCCCTTAAAGATGTGAGGACACATTTGCAACAGCCTTTAACAGACTAAATAAAAGCCTTAACCCTAATATCCAACCATAGCCATGAATCTGCATCTTAACCTGAACCTTTCAATTCAAATCTTAGCCATGAAACACTTCACGAAATGAGGTTCTGCCTCAGTAGAACCAGGTTTTTGGTCTCTATTAGGACTACTGGTCCTGACAAAGTCAGTGTTTATGTCAGAGAAGTGCACACACGCACACACGCACGCACGCACGCACACACACACGCACACACGCACACACACACAGAGTGTCTGCAGTCAGAGCTTGGCTGTAGTTCCCAGTTAAAAATAGAGCGGCTGCACCAGGTGGACGCTCCAATATAGCAACAATTTGGTTCGGTCTTTCCCGCTTCTCTTCCCCACGTATATTTTTACTGCAGAACCAAGTGCTGATTTCACAGCGATGAATAAAAGAAGAAGACTAAGACGACGGCAGCAGCCTATTGGTCTCACAGGAAGATGAAAATAGGGCAGCGGTTGGAAAAAGTGATAAAGGTGCGTTTGCTCCATTGTGATGTAAACGCTCTCTGTGTCCATGTGAGACTGTGACGCTGCACTTTGTTAACATGTCTTTACTTTTTATGTGTGTTAAATATTTCACTGTAACATAAATAAGAAAACATTAAAGACACTGAATTAAAATAAGAGTGCGGTAAATCTGGTAAATCGTTTTCTTTTTAATGATTTTTTTCGGGGTCTGCTTTTACGAGATTTGTTTTTCGGGATCTGCTTTTACGATATTTGTTTTTCGGGGTCTGCTTTTACGATATTTGTTTTCAGGGTCTGCTTTTATGAGATTTGTTTTTCGGGGTCTGCTTTTACGAGATTTGTTTTTCGGGGTCTGCTTTTACGAGATTTTTTTTCGGGTCTGTTTTACAAGATTTTTATAGAGTCTGCTTTTACGATATTTGTTTTTCGGGGTCTGCTTTTACGATATTTGTTTTCAGGGTCTGCTTTTACGAGACTTGTTTTTCGGGGTCTGCTTTTACGAGATTTGTTTTTTAGGGGTCTGCTTTTACACGATTTGTTGTTCTGGATCTGCTTTTACGAGATTTGTTTTTCGGGGTCTGCTTTTACGAGATTTTTTTCCCTTTTTTTCTCGGGGTCAGCTTGTACGAGATTTTTTTTCCCACAAATATTTGACTCAATCAATATTGCGAAAAACCACCAGAAATGTGGCCCTTATTCTATAAAACTAACATTTCTTTCCCTCATCAAAATTTAAACAACTTAAATCTTTAAAAACAAACCTTAAATTTAACCATTACATTTACATTATAACATTTTTATTAAGTCAGACCACAAAGGTTGTTGTCTTGTTTTTCCACTTGTTTTTCTTGTCGGTCAATGTGTTCTGTTCTTGTCTAACGTAAATGTAAATTGGTCACTTATTTGTTTATTTCCTGTTCATTTGAACACAACTGTCGAATAAATGGGGTGAATGGGAAAAACGTGCAGTGTAAAGCAGCTCTGAGTGGTCAACAAGAGGAGAAAAGTGCCATATAAATACAGAGCGTTTACCATCAGAGTGGAAGATGACTAAAAATAACAGGCTTTTAAAGTTTTAAAATAGCTTCTCTTAAATGCACACATGCTTACCGTGTGTGTGTGTGTGTGTGTGTGTGAGTGATGGGAATCGGAGCAGACGTCATCAATGAAGAGTCATTGTGGAGCAGCAGCTCTGTGGTTCCTCTGCAGACAAAGTCTCTGCGTGCACACACTCAAACACTTCCCCGGTCGATATCCTCCCTCCATCGTCAGACGTCTGTGCAATCGATCACAGAGCAGCAGAGTCCAGATCACAGCGTCGCTGCGGAGAAACACAATCGGAGTTCCTGCGTTTAACTATGGAAGTGGAATGTATTCGCCTAAAATAATTTTTAGGCTAATGCAAATGTGGAAAATGCAAAAACTACGAGATTTATTTTCGGGATCTGTTTTTTCTGGTTAATTTTTTTCGCGGTCTGTTTTTACGAGATTTTTTTTACAGTTCATTTTTTTCGGGGTCTGTTTTTACGAGATTTTTTTCCGGGTCTGATTTTACAAGATTTTCTTCAGGTTCATTTTTTGGGGGATCTGTTTTCACAAGATTTTTTCTTCGCGGTCTGTTTTGACGAGATTTTTTTTACCGTTCATTTTTTTCGGGGTCTGTTTTTACGAAATTTATCTACAGGCTCATTTTTGGGGGGATCTGTTTTCACAAGATTTTTTCTTCGCGGTCTATTTTACGAGATTTATTTTTTGGGATCTGTTTTTACAAGATTTTTTTCTGGTAATTTATTTTTGGGGTCTGTTCATACAAGATTTTTTTCGGGGTCTGTTTTTACAAAATAAAAAATTCCCGTAATTTTTTTTCTGATTTTTTTTACAGGGTCCGTTTTTATATGATTTTTTTTCGGGTTCTGTTATTATAAGATTTTTTCTTTAGGTTCGTTTTTTCCAGGGTCTGTCTTTTACAATATTTTATTTCTCTACAGGTCAAAGTATCAAGTATTTAGTTACACTCGACTAACATCGACCCTGGCCCTCCAAAAACTGGAGTGGAATCAAATTAACCTTAAGTGGAACCTTATTCACAGTCACAGCTAAAACCTGTTTAACCACTGTTTAATGTCGACAAATATCTGCTGTGAAAACGGTCTGTTACAGCAGCTTTAGGCTGAACAAACACACGTCGTACAAGTTTAACTCGTTGACTTTCCATATACCAACAAGTATAGATGGGTAATAGGGAATTCCACCTCTGCATAAAATCGGCAGTGGGCTGCACTTGACTGGGTGCTGAGATTGGGTGCCTTGCTCAGGGCGGGGGGGGATCCCATCCACAGGGTTTGAACTGGCGACCCTTCTGATTACAACCTGAGGTGACCTGAGACATTACCACAGTACTGTACATACACACACACACACACACAGATCCATGTCTGTCTCTCTTGCAGTAGGTGACAGCTGCAGTTTTTTTTTCCTCTTTTTGGACCATCCCTCCTTCCACGATGCCTGACAGTCCTCCGTTGCCATAGCAACAGAGGCAGTAAGGCTAGCAGTTGTGACTGATAGGCTGCTGAGGTGTTTCCCAATCTGACACCCCCCCCCCCCCCTCCTCCCTCCTCCTCGCCGCCTCCTCTCTTCATCTTTTGTCTCCTCTTGTGTTTGTCTCTCTCTTGTCTTTCAGGTGCTGTGAGCTGATGATGGGGCTGATGTGTTTGCATCCGTCTGCAGTCACCGGCGACGGTGACACAGCGGCCCGGCTTCGCCTGCTCATTGTGCTCACTGACATTTCTCTAAATTGAGGCTCTGACATGAAGGACCGGGGGGGGGGGGGGTTTGGGAGGTTTGGTGCAGATGAAACGCTTCAGAGGTGACCCGATCCACAACAACCTGCCCGACAGACGACACGCACAGTGGGTGTGGGCAGCAGCGGTGTGTCACAGGATTGAGAGAGTGTGTGTGTGTGTGTAGTGAGTAAGTTCATAAATGTATAATAAACTTTGGAAATGTCAGAGCAAGTCTCGCGTCGCCTTAAACCCCAGGACCCCAGGATGAAGCTTTGATTTGCCGGGTGCCCTGTTCACATCATCACAGCCAGGTGATTTCCTGGTCACGGACCTAGTGTGTATATGTGTGTGTGTGTGTGTGTGTGTGTGTGTGTGTGTGTGTGTGTGTGAGTGTGAGATAAGAGCCAGCTGGCAGGGAGACACAGAGACAGATAAATGGGAAGTGAGCAGACTGGGCTCTCCAGCACATTCATGAATAGGATCTCTCGCTCTCTGGGGCTGAAGAAGCCGCCGCTGCTGCTGCTGCTTCAGTGTTTGCATTCATGAATAAACCTGCTGCTCACACACACACACACACACACACAATTAGCTCCATGCTTCTCCTGTGGAGGACGCAGAACAGGTCAACACTGAAACCACCGTGTGCATAAATGCGGAGGATTTATTCAAACGCTGAAGGACCAGGAGGAAAGCACATTGTCCACATAATTGCTCAGCAAACACTCGATGGACATATAGATATACTGTATATACGCTCACGTCTTCACATGACGCAAACTCACACTTCAAGTTCGGGAAAAAACAGCTGAAACTTAACAGGGAAGTTCTGGCTAAAGGCCTGGTGTGTACGAATTGTAATGCTGCTTTTCGTACCAGCACGACGAGGCACAGCAGTTTCACTTTTTCACTAGCATAGTATCTGGTACTTTATTTTAGAGCAGGGGTTCTCAAAGTTTTGATACCTGAGGGCCAATTTAGGAACCCAACATTGGACTGAGGGCCGCCAAAGGAAAAAAATACAAAAAAACCCACAAAGAAATCCCATTTGTAATAATTTAAATGACCAGATTGCAGTTCTACAATTTAGCGTTAAGTAATATGAATTAATATAATGTAATTTAAGCGTTATAATATAAAAATATAATAACGCTTTGTAATTTACTGGGTAATTACCCAGTATTTTGGCCATTGTTCTTAGCTTCTAATTACAGGTTAATACCAAGTAACACATTTCTGTTACCTTATATTTACTGGGTAAATAGCTAGTAATTGGGGGCTGTAGCTACCTGCTTATTACCAGTAACACACTAAAAATCACCATATAGAAACCAGGTAAATACCCAGAATTTTTGTTTACACTTATTGGTCTGTATCCAGTAATGTCCAATAAATTTAACAAGCTAAGTAGCTCCTGGATTAAAACTATCAACTGTAATTAATTGCGGGCCACCAGAAATGTTTCTGCGGGCCACCATTGGCCCCCAGGCCGCACTTTGAGAACCAATGTTTTAGAGGTTCCAATGCCAGTGATTGGAGTGTCGTCACAGCGAGATTCAAGCGTGGAAAAGCATAATAGATCGCAGACCGTAAGAACAAGAGGACTGTGACGGACTCGCAAGTCTTCACGCACGGCCTACGTTATGCGTTCGTTGGTCATGGGCAGGTACTTCACGAGCCCCGCCTCCAACCTCCAAAGGGCCACACAAACGCCACAACAACCTCAGATCACATAAAACAAACCCGCTGAATTTAAACATAGCATGAGTAAAAGGAAAGTAAACTAACCAGGATTCTCTCAGTAGCAGCGTGTGATGATCGAGGTCCCAAAGCCAAACTGGCCGCCCGGTTATGATGAAAACATGGCCCATGACCTCACCGTCTTTTAAACACAGTGTGTAGCTGAGACACAGCTGCCAGCGAGGTGATAGAATATAATATATTTGCTATAATATATGTTTGCTAACAATGTTTTTTATAACAGTAATAATATGACATTTGGTCATAATTATCCCATTATTAAATGTATCATATACAACATTCAATTACATATATAAATACACTTGTTAGGGCCCAAGCCACGAATGGAAGTGGCCGAAACAGCTCCTGGTACGAATCTTAATTTCAGTTGTCCACTCTATTATCTATGTAATTTAAAATAAATATATATATATATATACATATATACATATATATATATATATATATATATATACATATATACATATATATATATATACATATATACATATATATATATATATATATATATATATATACATATATACATATATATATATATATATACATATATACATATATACATATATATATATATATACATATATACATATACATATATACATATATATACATATATACATACATATATACATATATATATACATATATATATACACATATACATATACATATACATATACATATATGCATATACATATATATATACATGTATACATATATACATATACATATATACATATATATACATATATACATACATATATACATACATATATACATATATATATACACATATACATATACATATATATATATACATATACATATATATATATATACATATATACATATATATGTATATATATGTGTGTATATGTATATATATACATACATATATATATACATACATATATATATATTCCCCCTGTTGTGCATATGTGATGTGAAATGAAAGATAAGACAGACAAGAAGAAAAAGGAGTGTTCAGCAGTCGGCTGCTGCACGTGAAAGGTGTGCGTGTGTGTGGGGGGAGTGTTATTGAGAGATATTTTTAATTCCGTGTGTCAGCTCCTCTCACCTCCCTCAGCGAGAGATGTCGGAGAGAGAAGCTGAAAAACATTTCCAATGCAACGATCACTTAAAGACACACACCTAAACACAGTCTCAGAACGCCTCGATACAACGCCGGTAGAGTTAAAAATAAAAAACGCATGCAGCGCTTTGAGAGGGCCCTTTTACACGAGGATGATTAAAAAACGTGAATGCATACAATTTGAGATTAATTTAAGTGATTGAGGAAGGGGGGGGGGGAAAGCTGCCTGGGAAATCAGGAATCAAAGCTTTTAGTTTGAAAGAAGAAAAAAAGAAAAAAAAGGAAGCGTTTAATTCTGCCGACACCTTGGAGCTGCAGCGACGAGATAATACAGCAGATGATGACACTGATAATTCCCCCGCAGAGCAGCTGCAACACACTTAATGACTCGTCTTCCTTCCACGCGACTGCTTTAAGGACGGAAACGTCACCGTGGACTGCAGAGTAGGATTAGGGCTCATCCTGGTGGAATACAGGTAAATTGATTCACACAGCTGGGCCTCCACTCTGTTCAAGTGGCCAATCACAACAGTTAAGAGAGGTGAAAGTGAAATTCACTCTCAATGTTTCCGCCCCGTGTTTGTCTGCTCGGGTGTGACGGATGTGAAGGAGACTGATGTACGACCGAGATGTTTTCAAAGCTCAGCAGCAGCAGCAGAAACTCAGCGCAGCTTCAAGGCTGTTAAAAAACACTTGAGCCGGATCCCAGAGGTGAGTCACGGGGAAAGATTAAAAAAAACGGCTCCTCGAGTGATTCCAGCGATCTCAAACGATTTAACGGCTATAAATAAACGCGCACTTCAGGCTGCCGGGGTCGCAGATTATCATATACTGTATAAGTACTGAAATCAATCATGTGACCGACTGTGAGATTAAAACACTTGACTGTCAGCCTCATTAAAGCCCCCCCGAGTCCATCGTTTGTCTCTGTAACACTACATTATCTATAAGCCTGTGGTTCTCAAACTGCGGTGAATGTCCCACCAGTGGTACACAAGATTCCTCTGGTGGTACTTTGGGATACTGTTCTTCTATATGTACAAAGAAAGCCCGTAGCTAACTTTGCTTAATCTTTTTACACCACTGTATTTTAACTTTGGTGCAAAGTTATTGAAATCCTATTAGCATCCCTATAGATTCAATAAAAAAAGAAAAACGCCAGTATTTGTAGCCTCTATTATAGTGAAAGGCCAGGGCTACACCGGCTTCCTTTACTAGGAACTAATCGAACCCTAATCCGTTTGCTCGGTAAGTCCGGTTCGTTTGGTGAGGTCTGAATGCTTAACCGAACTCTGAGGTGCACCAAAGAAGCGAACTCTGGTTCCGCCTAAAAACGTAGGTCTTGGTTCGTTTCGAGTGACCCAAATGCTGGCAGTGGACTACAACGCAGGGCACTGTGGGTACAACACGGCAAAAACACATGCGCATGTAGAACGATAGCCGGGAGAAATTGTCTATATTGCGCATGTGTGTCGCATGTTCACCGTTAGGATTTGATGCAGCTCCATGTTTTGCTCGTACGTAGAGGAAAAAATTAACCAATAGATGAGTTTTCTTGTTGATTGTTTGTCTCCTTGAGTGATTCCTGATGCAGCGCCGCCTCAGGCGAGGAGGGGAATACGTTATTCAAAAGGTCCGGTTCATTTTCACTAAAGTGCGAAAGCAAACTCGGGATGTTGCAACCCCCAATTGAACCGAGTCTAGCGGAGACTATTAGGAGTGGAAACGACCAAAACCTTACTCTTGTTCTTCAACGTACTGAATGGTCTTGGACGAAAAATACATCCTAGAATTATTAATTCCCAATGAAGCATCCAGAAAACATCGACCTAACATCATCGCGGACAGGTTTACTGAGTGTTTCTCAGAAGCAGAACCGAACAAATTGAATCGGGAACAAACTTCCTGAACACCTGAGGTCTACTCTGCTCTTAATGTCTCGCTGTTATTCTGTGATTTTCTTATCGTATTTCTATGCCTTTGTGAAGCACTTTGAGTTACCCTGTGTATGAATCTCACATAGGAAGTGTATCTACACTATGTAAACAATGAGTCCCCAGCAGTTTGCTGTTGTCTTGGTTAAACACTGTTTTTCCAAAGCAACCTTAAATAAAATACAGATAAAATGACGCATTACGATGCTGTAAAATGCTATTTTAAAATACCCTCTTAAGATGCTTTCAGGCTGTGAGTGGTTCCTGCTGTGTCTGCTGCACAACAAAGAGCTGATATACGCTGTGTTGATTTATTTATTTATATATATATTTTTTTTTTTTTAAGCGGGCAACAACTCCATTACTGTGCCCATCAGCTCCCACCCATTCTTCACATGATCTGTAATTAGCCCAGACTGGATAATCAGACTGTAAACGCCGAAGCTGCTGCAGAAAATTTTTTCATTGTTTGTTTGCTGCTGCTGGTGAAGGTGGTGAAGTGATTGAGTAACCATGTTACAGTGAAATTAGCCATTGTTGTTTGTTTTTCTCAGCATGGTTTCTCTGATTGACAAAGGGGGAAAAAAACAAAAAACAAAAAACTTAAACAGCGGCATTGAGAAACTCTTTGTATCCACACGTTTTGTGAGGGAGCCCCTGAAATGCAATGTTTTGAAAATGGGTTTGTTGAAATTGTTGACCCTAGTGACCCAGACAAAGACTAACCCAGTATTGCTTGGTAAGTTGTGATCACACTAATGCTTGTGTTTTTTTTATATCATTGTACAGTTTGGTTTGGCTCGGTAGGGTATGGTTTGGGGGTCACATGGTTGGTATAGTGGTTAGCAAGAAGCAAGAATAACCAGATTCTTCGGAACAAGAGCCTTTCTGCATGGAGTTTGCATGTCCTCCCACAGTCCAAAAACATGCTAAATTGGACAGTCTGAATTGATCCATGGGTCCCTGTGATGGACAGGACTCGACTTTGCACACCCTCATGTGGAGGATAAACGGTAGGAGATGGATGGATGGTGGGTCAGGCTTGCGTTTTGACAGCATCAGGACTTGGTAGGTGGGGGAGTACTCATGGGCTGTGCCATCGATTACCGGTGCGACAACAACTAACAATGACGTTAAATGTGACACACAACAGACTACAAAGGAGGACGTCCAGTAGCTGGTGGGATTTTTTCTGCTCGGTTTGTGGCTGTTTGTGTCAACAAGACATCAAGCTTTGTTCGAGAGTAGACTGCGGTTGCAAAGGAGTGACTTTTTTATGCAAGTCTGGATATAACTTAGGGACTGGAATCATCCAGATGTGGTTCCGATGTGTTTGGTTGGTATCATAGGCTAACAAGTTGAAGATAAACTGAGCTGTTGTCCAAGACCTTTGAATGACGTTAATGTTTGGAAGCCAAGGTCGGTGTGACCTCTCTCCCAACATGGTGTGTTTTATGACAAGGTATGGTTTCCACCCACAACAGCTGCTCTAGCTCCACCCTTATTCTACCGGACCATTGTACTCTGGTACCAAAAGAATAGAATGTTTGGGGCCGCTTATTTTGCTACTATTCCTATTGGAAACGCAAACAAATAATTTGTCCACATGTTTTAAACCACCACACGCACCATGACCTGATTCCTCTGAAACGAAAAGACCTGTGTTCTGAATGAGGTTCAATAGTTCCATTATTTTTTCAGATGGGGGAAGGAGCCAGTGGCCATTCTGATCAATGAAGGAGCCGAGACCCGGAGAAAAGCCTGAGTGACCGTGGTCAAACTGGTCAGGGATCGACTTCACAATCAACCTGACACATCAAATATTCAGCAGCGGCTCGGTGACTCTCTGAAACCACTCACACTGGAGACAGAGAGCAGGAACATCATGACAAACACTCATCCTGACTCTTTGTCTCTGTGTGTGTTTACTGGACTATATCAGGACCTCATGGAGACCAAAAACCTGGTCCTAATGAGGCAGAACATCCTTTCTGAGGAAGTGATTATGGTTAGGCTGTCCAAATGGAAGAAGAATAGCTGCGCAAACCTCTGTGTGTGCGTATGTGTATTTAACACCGGCACTTATCCCCAACAGATTATTTCACCACACATCAAATATTAAAGCAGAGGTGTGAATTATTGATTCCAATCAATGTTTGGAGATCAGAGTGCTCAGCTGGCAGAGGAGGAGCTAATGAGCGGGGGCTAAATGAACCACTGTGCAGAACTGAGAGCCTCACTTTCACTGCTGCTGCTGCTGCACTGACTTTTTGATAACCTTGATTACCAACGTACATGTTGGTCCCGTATTTAAGTCCCTGCAGAAAGTTCTAACACAAATTAACCGGTCATCATAACAAGACTTCCACATGATTTTTTTCTTCTTCAGGACCACGAGCCAAAACCAACGACATCAACAAAAAACAAACCTAGCTGTAACTTCACTGAGACACTGAGAGACATTTGTCTCACGCAAACAATGCACTTAGACGGAGTAGTGTGCCAATTCAGGGGCTGCATTCTTCTAAGAACTCATGAATCCATCCTTTAGAGGAGTCATGCTTCCCTTAAACGATAGAGCCCAAGAACTTGGACCCACTTGGATGTTGACCGATCCATCTACCGACAATACCTACCTACCTAATAGCTTTCAATTTAAGTAGTTAACAGCACTACAGGTCAGTAGGAAATAATGCAAACATGCTTTGTCAACTTGGATTTGGCACTTTTAATTCAGTTACTCGTTAAAACAATTCACTTCCTAAAACAGAGAATCAAATCTGAACAAATATCCAAAACTTCATGTTTGACTAAAGGCTTTTCACAAACACATGTGACTACACTACGACGAAGCAGTCAGGTCGACTGTTCCGACACCGTTTATCCAATATGAACAATACACCCTCAAAAAATCCTGAGAGTCTGCAGCCTTCGCCTCTTTTAAAATCAATTGCGCTGAAAGACAGAGCAAGGCTTACCCACACATTGAAACTTCTTTTTATATCTATGTGAGGACACATCATAGACATAATGCATTCTCTAGCTCCTTACCTTAAACCTAACCATCACAACTAAGTGCCTAACCCTTAACCCTAAAACCAGGTCTGACCACTGAGAAAGCCCTTAAAAGTTGTTTTAAGTTTAAGTTAAGTTGTTATAGTTTTTCACATTATTTGGACATTATTTGGACCTCACAAAGATATAAATACACAAACACAGACAAAGACTCTCATTAATTTCTACGGAGCCCCCGCAGTGACATGAGAAAAAAAAATAATAATTGAAATCTCGAATTTCAAAGTCGAGATCTCGAGTTTCCAAAGAAATTTGAAAAAACATTGAAATTTTTTTTGTTGTTTTTCATAATTTTGATGAAAAGAAAAAAAAATCTTTTCATATCTTTTGTAAAGTTGAGATCTTGAGTTTCCAAATTATTATTTTTTTTTTTCTAATGTCACCTGGCTCCGTAGATTTCCATTCATTTGGAGGTCAATGACGGTCAACCTGAACCTCATATGCCAGAAAAGGTCCTGAAGAGGAAACACACACGCGCACACGCGCACACGCGCACACACGCGCGCACACACGCACACACACACGCACACACACACACACACACACACACACACACACACACACACACGCACACACACACACACAAAGAGGGGTAGAGCAGCTGTGAGCCTCACATCTGATTATGTTACTGACACTGGGCAGGAAGCACAAGTGTAAACGTGCCTCATCCGAGTGTAAAATACAGAGGACGACGCGGCTCCATCACATGAAATGACATAACTAGTTTACATCACTGCTGCTTTACTGCATGCGGGGAGGAGAAGTGACAGATTAGCACACAGCGGAACCGCGCGATCCATAAATCAGTTTGTGTTTTTTTTTGTATCGGAGCATAACTGTTCATGCGGCGCTGCCGTGGTTCACCAGCCCTGTTGTGTCTGAATGTCTCTCAAACCCCAAGGGCCTGTGCTACAACTGATGATTAGCATTTACATAATGAGCTAAATGTTAGCTGCCACCGTAAACTGCTACTCCTCAGCTGCAGGGGGTAAGATGACCTCCAACAGCAGCAGCAGCAAACACGGAGGCTCTGGGAACACGGTGGGACAAACGGAGAAGCCGATGTTCAAAATGATGGATTAACTCTTCATTTAATAATATATTCCTCTATAAATCCTAGCTTCCAGACGACATGATCTTTTTCTTTTCTGTTGTGAAAACCTTTTTTGGAAAGAAAGCACTGTTTCAAGAATGACTTCATACACAAGAAGTTCAGTTCTGAAATTTGAAATATTGTAATTTCAAAAATATGAATTCTGATAATGTGAAAGGACGTGAAAGAAAGCTAGAATTCTGAATTGATGACTTTATTTGTTCATTTACTTTATTGGTTTGAAATAACAGGTAAGTTGCCATTTTAAGGTTGGTTCATATAAAGTGCGCGCTTTTTTTTGGTTGTTTGTTGTAAACTTTCAAGGCCTGTATGAGGCGCTGTAACGCATTACGAAGAATAAGATCATGACGACAAAGATGGCGACATCGAACGCAAGAGAGAGGTGGAGCATTGACATCTTGCATATAATCTTGTATCAGTCCCATAATGAGGATGTTTAGAGTGTTGCAGGAGTAAAGAAAGTCAAGGTAAAAGGTAATAAATCTATTAACGTACACTCACAATCACTCGCGCTCACACAAACTCGACCTCAATCTTCGTTAATCTTGTTCCTCTGAACAAAACACACATCCTTTGACTGTCGTTGCTTCAAAACAAAAACACTTCCTCTTCTCCTCCTCTACTCGGTCACAGTCTCAAACACAGACAGCCTAGAATACACACTCAGATCTGCTTGTCACTTCACATTTCCCTCGTCATTGTCTTTTTTCCCCCCTTCCTTTCTACCTCTACCTCTATCCGTCTACTTCTCTTCTCCGTAATCTCTCCATCAGTCCATTTCATCCCCCAGCCTCATGCGACCGTATACCGGTCAATAGAGATTTCCTGCTTTTAACTCCTCTGCTCGGGAACCGAGGGAAAACAAGAGGACGGGGGGGGGTTTAAATCTGAAGAAAGGGGGCTCTAAATGTAAACAGTGGCACACAGAGCAGCTTAAGAGGGCTATAAATAGAGCGATAGAGCAAAGAGAGGAGGCGAGCAAGAGAGAGAGAGAGAAAGCTTTGCTTACGGAATAAAAATTGCTCCCGACAGTCGGGGATTAGTGCTTCCCTGGAGGATTTTCACTCCAAAGCCCAATCTGGGGCGACTGGGAAGAGCAGCAGCTTCAGTCATCTTGACTCAGTGAAGCTCTACCCTGCCCGGGCACAGAGAGACAACACAGATGATGCATGCGAGTTAACACGCAAACGCATACATTTAAGACTGTAAATACAAACACGCAACGCAGAAGCAGCGACGGCGAAGCAGGATTGGCTGAAGAACGGGGATCAGACGATGGGAATTTGAATAAGGCAAGAAGGATGTTGCTGTATGAGAAGCTCATACAGTGTGTGTATATGTGTATAATGACATACATTCAATTCATTCATCCATCTTCTACCACTTTATCCTCCACACGAGGGTTGCAGGAGAAACTCACTCATTTAAAGCTCACATAGAGTGGTACTGTTGCACATATATGTTAGTTATGGAGGTCTACTTACATACATTAACTTGTTTTTATGGTCAAAAACCTCCTAGTTGCTGTAAACGAGCCGATAGAAATCCTCTTTTTTGACAGTGCTCCCAAGCCGATATTTCAGACTCAACTCTCACCCCCAGAACACAGACTGTCTTGTGATTGGCCAATACCCGGAAGTGACATATTCAGCACCCACTCTCAGAAGCACAGCTCCCCCCTCCTGAACGGTGGATGCACTGCTACTCATTATCAAAACAGTGTTTTAACAATGTTTACAAATAGTTTCTTCACGACTCCCCGCCGCAGTCCCTTTTATGACTTTGACCCGGAGTCAGAAGACACTGTCGCTCGTGAAACACCTCCACTACGGACGTTATTCTTCTTCTGCGGTTCAATGTACGCAACCGGATGTGCCCAGACTAGTGCCCGGAGCAGGACGATCTGCTGTTGCGGAGAACCGATGTTTACGGAACCGGACTGGGTTTTTTCAGAGATCTCGCTGAGCCCGAGATTACAATACAACACAGCGTTCTCAGCAGTGGCTGAACTGTTCGTTTTGAAGCTTCAGGGCTTCTTAAACAAGGTAATGACCCAGATACGCACTAAAAAACAGCATTAATTGGAACTTCCGGTCTAGGTTCGCTTTAATATTTTACAGCCATAAAATCAATAAAAATCCAGGCAGCCTGAATATCATGATGGTCGTCAGAGGGTTAAATGTGCAAATGTGCAAACCTGAGTTCCAGCATGTCGGTCCATAACCCCTGCACGTGTGGAAAAAAATAGAATAAAACATACACGAAACGTGATGTGCATCAAATTACTGATGAATTTGAGACGGAGAAGGGCGTCATTTCTGCCACGACTGCTCGGCGTATTCAAGTGGAACTCATAATCGTGACACGGGAAGTCGTGTAGAGGAAACATTGCTCTCTGAGCGATCGGGAAAATGTAACACGAGAGCAGCGACCAAAACAGATGCTCGACAACAGCACGCCGAGGAGTGTGATGTCATGTCTCTGCTCAAGACATGCAGAGCTCTCCTTGTTTCCTGGTGTTTCAGAGAACAAAGCAAAATGTTGCTGACAGGGTTAGCGTGAGCAGATCTGAGACCCGTGAAGGTCTAAAGGCTAACGACGGAAACGGGTAAGCATCACAATCCGAGCAAACACACAAAGCGACAAAATAAATCACCAACGATGGCCTACGACTGCAAGTGAGAAGATTAGGGTTCACGACAGATTCAATCGATTTGCGACCGATGGACGGATTTGAAATAAGCATGACAGAGGAGGAGGATATGAGGCTAGCAAACAGGATTACGCTAATCTATTTGAGCTGTGGTGGGAGGAGCCAAATCTGATCAAAAGAAGAGAGGCCAGAGTTGAAGGGTGTCACGTTTCTGGATTTAGCCGTGAAAGAGGTTTCAGAAGAATATCCTACTGCAAAAAAAATGCCTTTTTGGGGGGTAAAACAACACATTTTGGTAAAACAAAGTAAAGCCTGGCTCTGAAGTAGACGCTGCCAAGATGTCAGTTGGTCAATCTTAAATTGGACGTGCAGAAACAGATTCTACAGACACAGAACCGTCATATTTCATTGGTCCAGTGCTCAGTCTGTTTTGGTCTCCACCATCTGCTGAGGGGGTGAAAACAAAAAAAAACATCAACTTTCTCCCTCTTTCTTCACCAGCCTGTCTTGAAAAAGCCTTTTTTTCACACTACAATTAGTGTAGAGTAAACCTGAGACTCGTGAACCTGCGTGAACTCGCTTAAAAAAGACAATTAACACCATTTCCACTGCAATGTAACGAAGAAAAAAAAGAAATGAGTAGGAGGGAGGAGGGAGAAACTCGGACAGAGAGAGAGAGCGTCACGGTGGTTACTCTTGTTTTTAGTAAAATTTTTACTAATTTTACTCTACTCGATCTTTCAATCCGTCTAAAAAAAGCCATCGAGCGCTGTCTCAAGGTGTTAAAACTAAGGTTAGTTCCAAACCTCCATGACTAATGTGTGGCAGTTAAAAATGAACACACGCCTTTGCATTCCAAACTACGTGGACCGGAGCCAAAAAAGTAATTTAATCAGGGAGTGAACGCCAATTAAACACATTCCAAATTGGTCAAAAACTGAATTTAAATCTGGCTTTTAATGTTGTTGTTTTTTGACCTCGGGAGAGCTTATTTGCTCTGTTGTGTCGGTCCACAAATACTTTGACGGTTTAAAAAAACAAAACAGGGAAAATCTGATTTGAAATCTCCAGGGTCGCGACAACAAAGTGGTTTTCTTATTAGATAAATGTCCATTTACGCGAGGCGTACGTGCAGCGGCCCATGCGCCTCATTACGGCTCAGCGGCGTGTGAGAAACAAGGTGGGAAGAGTCTGTACAGTAGCAGAGCTGCAGGCTGCGGCACACATCTTAGTTCCCACAGCAACACATTAGCACGCCACTCTAACATGGATGAGCAAGTCAACAAAATCTGTGCCTGTGTGTACTGGGTATTTATATCTCTGCGAGGTCCAGGAAACGGATCGCTCTCTTAGGCGACTTTAAAGGACGTCCTCAGGGTTAAGGCCTGGTTTTATCGGCAGGATTTTCAGTGTTTTGATTCCATTTTTTGGGATTAGAGCATTTTGTTAAATGCTAAAATGTCTCTTTTCCACTGCAGGGTTCGACTCTCCTCAGTTTGGTTGGTTTTCCATTCCAATATCTATCCTCCTGAACGTAGGCGGAGTCATCACAGCACAGCTGCATGAAAATGCCATGACGTTGTTGCCTCGACTCACACAAACTGCTAACTAGTGACTTGTAAAAGAGATATTTTCAATGTAAAGAATGATGAATCAGTTAATTACTGAAATATAGTGGCAGGGTTTGTGCTGTTGCTAAATACACCAGACTCCTCTGTTAAATATTGAGATTTTAGACATTAAACAAGAGGGGTGGGGGGGGGGAAATCGATTCACATTGGAATCACAATTTTAATCATCCACGATTCCGAATCTATTCATAAACTTCAAAAATAGTTTTTTTGTTAAAGTTTCTATTTCAAAAAACCACACAAAACACCAAGTTGTGTTATTTGTGTAAAGTTTATTTTTGCAACTTCTGGGAGAAAAAGGCAGCTAGCCTATGCTTTTATTTATGCTAGTTATTTTTTTTACAGTAAGTAAGTTTTTATTTGTTTTGAATGAATAAATGTTAACTTTTGTCTTAAGTTTGCCTTTGTGTGATCACATTATCTTATACAAACTGTATTGTTTTGATGCCATAATTTGCCTTAACACACTATGCATTGTATCAATTTTTGAATTGGAATCGTTTGAATCAGAAATCGTATGAATTGAATCGGTTTAATTGGGAATCGATTTTGAATCGAATCGTGACACTAAGAATCGGAATCAAATCGTGAGCCACCCAAAGATTCTCAAGTATAAGTTTTTCCTCACCAGAAAGAATAAAGTACAAATTCTCCTGAGTGTGAGTTGAAAAATCAATAGCTCTGAGAGTTGCGGCTGCAGGTGTGTTGGTGGTTTCCCGGGTTTTGGGCACCAGTGAAAATCACAGCTCAAAGTTAATTCACTTTTATGGTTTGCCAAAAAAGAAATACGACTGAATAAAATATGACGATGCTCCAGTTTGCAAAGATGGAGGGAAAGGAATGGAAAAATGCTGTTGGCTGGAAGGAGCGAAATCATTCATACAAACACTGTGTGTTTAATTATGCGGGTCAATTAGGTAAACCAACTCTATATGAATATGAACATCAAACTGGAAGGAAAGTGCTCAGCGCAGTCATTTGCTTTGAAAAATAGAACTTTAAACTGTTAGTTTTCATGTTAGTTTCCCTACTTTAATGAACAGGAGAGTCAAACATGCAGCCCGAGGCCATAACTCTGAACCAATACTCGTGAACAAACAGAAGCTCCTGTTCGTCAAAGGTCACAACACGGCTCATAAAAGCTGGTAGAGAGTTCCTGTCACTGACTTTTCAGGACCAATTCCCTCACATTCAAGGACAGAATATAACGGAAAACAGAATAGAAAATGCATAGAATTGCTAAGAAACACCTTTGCAAATATATATATATAAAAAATGTTTAATATTTTATTGGGCTTCAAGGGCCATACTTCTTTTTAATAGGATTTCAAGGACCCATGGGAACCCTGTTTAGAGCTGTAGTGTGCAACCTTTGACCAGCTTAAATGGAGACGGTGAACCAACGACAACAAAAAAGTCAGAATTTCTGTGAAAATAATCTGAATTCTGACTTCAGAATAGTGAGATTAAAGTAAACAAAATTGTGAGATTAAAGTCAGCTCTCTGAAATCCGTCTCTTATAATAAATAAATAAAAACTCATGCGGCACTAATCGTCCTCCACAGTCGACTGATGAAGATGTGTGTTTACAGAATGAATGACTTTTATTTAAGGTAAATTACACTCTGACCTACTTTTTTTTTTTTCCTTTTGCTTTTCTTTTCCACCTCGTCTCCGTCTCTCTCCCTGTGACAGGCCGAGCCGGGCAGGGCAACTCAGATTGGTGTGAAATCGCTGCCTAACAGCCGGGAAATTGGCTCTGTTATTTGTGGAGCAGAGTCATCGGGGACCGTCGGACCATCATCCTCTCTCTAATGAGCAGGTGATGGAGGCATAGCTTTGGGAGGAGGAGGAGGAGGATGAAGGGGTGGAGGTGAGGGGGGGAGTGGGTTGTGTGGCGTCTCAAATGCGGCACACATGGCACATGTTCAGATGAGAGCAGAGAGGGGAGGGGAGGGAGGGAGGGGGAGCAGTGAGACAGGTGGAGGACGGAGAGCAGGCGGGAGGCTAATATGAATAATGCCATCAGATTAGGCCAATATTAATAACGTCTGCTCCCGACAGCCTCCACTCCTGCAAATGAGCGTTAACGGAGCTTGGCCTGAGCACAGTGTGTGATGGATGTGTGGGGTGTGATGGGGTAGGCGTGGGGGGGTGGGGGTTCGGGAAGTGTCAGGGACAATAATGTCCTCGGCCAAAGCAGAACATCACCTTTACAGAGCAGTAACTCCCAAGCTCACAAACCTTTATCCGTCATAAAAGCAGCACAACAACAACAGTAACAAGCAGTAGCCTGATGCTGCGTCAACATCACCATAAATAACACTTCCATTTCTCTCCTCTTCAACCGATGCCTACATGGAGTCTGCTGCTGATGCGTCTTCCTGTACGGAGGGCGTGTGTTCTTTTAATTTTTATTTTCTCTCCACTGTTGCCATGTGTTCGATTACTGTGGCAACTGTTGAACTTAACTTAAAGCAGCAGTGTGTAATTGCTGTTGTGCAAGTTCGTATTCAGACTGAAATGATGCAAAGCTATTTGTTTTTTGCTTCATCCGTCAAGCAAAACTATCAAACCTGACTGAGGGAGTGTTTGTGAGTATACAACAGCAGTGCAGGGACAGGTAGGTACAAGAAACTGCTGAATGACGGGGGTTTCTTCGAACAGAATTCACTATTTGTGGATGCTTATTTGTATTTTCAGCATCTACTTCCTGAAGGAAGCTTTAAAAAATACACTGAATATTCACCAGGGGGCAAAATCTGTTTGGATGGAAGTCTATGGGGAAATGAGCTTCTACTTCTCTTTATAACAATAGTCTCAATCAGGTCTTCTTCAATACAAATTTACATGATGCCAATTTTGTAAATGATGTTCCCATTCAGAGTAAGTGGACACCAGTGTGATTGGCAGCTGCTTATACCCAATAGGCGCCTGGATGCAGGTGCATCGCAAATTGTGAGGATAAATATTTTGTTTTGAAAACCTCGACATGCGTCACTGTGACATCATCATCATCATCAAACACTTCTATCGTTATTATTCAGGAACAGAAGCAAAGAGTGTGATGTTTACTACCTGCAACTTGCCCTGGTGTCCAACTTATCCATCTCCTCAACATCTGCACGTGAACCAAACCATCTCAACCTCAACTCTTCTTACTTTTATCTCCTAAACCGTTCCAACCCATCTATCCTGGTCCATCAGCACCTCCTGTCGTGTGGACAGTTCCACCAAAACTACAAATAGTGTAATTCTACTTGCTTTCTTTGGCTGATTAAAACATTTCTGGATGTGATGAACCAGCTAAACTGAGCAGTAATACATAGAAACACTGCAGTGGACTTTAATCTGTAGTTTATGCTGAGGTGATGGACACTTTTTTAGACAGTTGGGGGAGCCTTGAGCAGCACAGTGTCACGCACAATCATGTCTTTGCTCAGATATACACTCACCTTCACACTGCGTACACACACACAACACCTATGACTGCAGTGCACTATTTCTGTTCTGTTGTATTTCTGTAGTTAATGCAGTATTTTAGACTTGTGTGTTTATAAGAGCATTTATTTATTTCAGTGGATTAAATTCCACATCACCCAGCCCCAATCGTGTCACATGCATCATGATTCTGGTTTGTTTACCTGGAGTTGACTCATGGCCTCTGGAACAACACAAACACAAACACATGCCAGGCAGAGCTCACATACTGTAGAACTACAGTGTGGAAATAAACAAGGAAGAAAGCTGCAGCGAGACACTGCCCCCTAGTGTCCCGCCTTCAAAGTACATGTAATGCAGAAAGAGTGGAATCTGCCTGTGGTGGAGACGTCAGAGCTCTTCATTTTAACGCAATAAATATTAATTTAGCTAATTAAATTCAACAAATAAATCTTTTTAATAAATATGTCAGAGTTGGCAGCAGGGGATTCATGTGATCCGTCATTTTTATTGACTTTCTTAAGGGTCCAGTGTGTAAGAATTGATGGCATCTAATGGTGAGGCCACAGATTACAAAATAAACAAGTGAGAACTCTTCTGCTCATTCTTACCTTTTACCGAGTCCTCAGAGGAGTACAGTGGCCTTCACAAACCAGGAAGGACGCTCTCTGCCGTCGCTTTGTCTGTAGAAACATGTCAACGCAAGACGGCGGCCTCTGTAAAGCAAGGCCTTTTACTTTAAGTGCATACATAAGGCTTATTCTAAAAGCTAGGAGCTAACGAATTCCTTGTTTTAAAGTGATTACACTTGCATAACAACACTTAGGGGTAGTATATTCACATTTCTGCCAATAAACCCTCATAAATTTTACACACTGGACTTTTAAAACTAAGTTTCTTACCATATCCTAAAAAAAATCTACTTGAAAATGCCAAATTCACTCTAAACGTAATTACTGATGCTAACAGTGGACAAACTGGACCGTCTTCTCACTTTCACATATGTACATTTCCACATGATCCGTGTTGGCTGCTCATGACTGATCGTACTTGTACTAACAAAGTTCTTTACTTTTCTTCTGTTCAAAGTTGCTCGGACTCGTGGCGCTCCAGTGCAGGTGGTAACGTGGTCCCACAGGGGCCGTGGAAGTGGAACCTGAGAGACACAAACAAAGATGTTATAAAAATGATATATATATATATATAACATGGAGGAGTTACGTGTGTGTGATAACAAGTGGAACGCACTTGAAGTTCATGGTGGCCGGTGTGTGCTCCATGTTAAATTCAGCCACGGGGACGTGTCTGGCTGCCACCTGAGGAGCAAACATGGCTGCTGGGTACACGACCGACGATGTACCAACCTGCGGAGGCAGAACATTTGTTAAAATATTGAGCAACGGGACAATATTACAGAAATTTTATCATCCACCCATTGCCACGTTGGTCTGCTCAGAATGCTAATTTGGTCACAAGATTCAACCAAGAAGACGGTAATGGAAGCCTGCTTGAGGTTATACAAGGATATCGCCAGCAGCCATACATGAACAAGTCAGTCCTCAAAGAATACAAGCACACACAAATGAGGGCAATTTCCTGCTCTAAAACTATGAGATTGCTGCTACATTACTATGGAAAATGTTATGTTGATTTCACCACAGAAGAGAGTATATGATGTCTGGTATCAGGTATCGGCAAAAAGTCCAACATCGTGCCTCCCTATTTTCAAAATAAAAGGAGGCTTCTTAGGTTTAAACTGATGGTAAATGGTCTGTATTTATAAACAGGGTTCCTACGGCTTAAACCAAGTAGAAATATTAAATATATGCCACTTGGAGTGAAAATTAAGACCAATTTTACGACTATACAAAAACAAGAAAGCTGCCAAAAACACATCAGTTAGGGACAACTTTGCCCAAATGTTTATTTCAACATATAACATGACTTTTTAGTCCAGTTAAGTGTCAAGTACATGGGCTTGTAGACGAGTGAATTGTGGGTAACTGAACCCACAACCTTCAGGGTGTAGAAAGACGTCTCGCTCTACAATTTAGCTACCATCGCTTCAAAGCAGACAACTCAGATCTACTCGCACCATTGTTCAATTCATCTAATTTATCTCTGTCCTGTGCACCAGAAAAGTGCAGCAATAAATCTCTGGATTACACCTCCGACTGACATTTTTATTGCGTTGGATTAAGATCGCCGTTTGAGTTTGACGCGTGACGTCTCACCCACTGTTGTGTCACTCACCACGAGGCAGAGGTCACAGCTGTCGAGCACTTTCTCCGCACTGGTGAGGATGTCGGAGTCCAGAGTCTCTCCGAACCAAACCACAGCTGGTCGGAGAAGACCGCGACAACCTGTCTGCTCACACCTGAAACACACACACACACACACACACACAGGGAGAGAGAGAAACCCACTGTCAAAACAAATCACTTAATTTGAAAAGAGCACAGTATTTCTTACCTGGGCAGCTGCTCGACAGGAATCTGGGCATCATGTGTGTCTGGGCTTGGAGCTCTGAGGAGGCAGATTGACAGAGAGGTTAGAGGTCACCAGAAAAGGAGTAAGTACACCTTCATACACTTCCTCTACCAATTTATGCTTTATCTAATCTGCAGTGCACAGAATATAATAGTGAGACAATAGTCAGTTATCAAAAACATCAATTGAAAATGTCAGCGTTTTAAATGACATTTAATTTTTGAGTCACAGTTCTCCTGCGTCATCACACGTTATTTAGCTCCGCGACACCTGCATTATCACACGTTATTTAGCTACGCGACACCTGCGTTCCCGTTCTCGCTGACATTTTGTGCACAAATGAAACGATCTGTATCTCGACAAACACACGTTTACAATTACTGCAAAAAAAAAAAAAAAAAAAAGAGAAGCTCTTACCCTTTACCCGCCAGAGCAGCGCAGATGGGCGTCTTGTGATTGGCTGCTTCATGACCACAGCTCATACAGCGGGTCTTAAACAGACTACCTGGGTTTTTCAAAAATAAAAAATAGAAAGGAGAGAGAGATTAAGTATACCAAAGTTTCAGTTTTTTACTGAAAAAAATACAATGTTCTCTCTGTTTCGCTCTGTTCTACTTGCCGTGAAGTTCCAGGATGTTCTTGGACCCAGCGCTGCGATGGAGCTCGTCGATGTTCTGAGTGATGACGGTGACCTTGCGCCCCTGCTTGGCGAGGCGCTCCTCGCACCCGGCGATCGCCAGGTGAGCCGTGTTGGGTTTTTTAGTGATCATGACCTCGCGGCGGTAGTGATAGAACTCCCACACGCGCGAGGGATTCCGGGAGAAGGCCTCTGGAGTGGCGAGCTCCTAGAATAACAACAGACTGAAGAGTTAAGACACTTAACGCTGAGCGCTTATGAAAATTTTGCTTCGTGGAAAATAAAACCAAACAGACAGTGTCCATTTAGATAACGGACTCTATCCTGCTAATTATGCATGACGCACATAAACGGAAAAAACAGGCAACAATTCGACATTAAACACATGTGGACAGGTGGTACAGGGATCAGGTTTGTGTTTACCTGTGCCTGCCACTTCCTCCAGTAGCCTCCTGCTCCTCTGAAGGTGGGGACTCCGCTCTCAGCACTTACACCTGCGCCAGTGATGATGGCGATATTCTTGGCTTTGGAGAAAATCTCCCTGAATGCTGCCAGGTCTGGACAGAATAATGCCAACAAAGTTGATTTATCCCATTTTTTTTATTTTCACAATGAGGAAGTGAGCAGGAGTTTACCTGAGCTGGGTCTGGCCATGACTTGGCAGCCCCAGGGTTTTCTCAGAAGGCCCGAGTTCAGTCTTATGACCATACAGGTGAACCGCTGCATCAGGCTGTGGGACCTGGAGAAGAAAAAAAAAATAGAAATCGATTCAGAATAAACACACTTCAGCTGTAGATAGTCACACACAGTGTTTTGTATAGACCTGATTCCAGAGGAGTAAATCTGGTCTATAACCTACAAAACAAGCACAGAGTCACTAAATTCAACTCTAAAATGAACAGGAAGCCAACATTAGTGATGCAAAAAATGTCATATTTCCGTTTCTAGTCAAGAGCTGTGGCAGCTGTTCTCCACAGTAACTGCTTTTTGGATAATCCTACGAAGAAGGAAGAGATATTTTAGTCCTCGTCAGAATCTGTCAACATTACAGGCAATTTCACTCCATGATGCTGAGTTAGGGGATCTGCTGGGGACTCCAGACCATATTCTGCAGGTCTCCTTGTTCCTCTGTCCTCCATAATGTATAAGAATCATTTCAAGAGCCTTGAAAGTAGAGTTGGTGTTTAAATGAAGAAAGGGTGCAGAACAATGGACTTATGCAGAGTCAGTGTGTGAAGGTTCTGTCATCCAGGTCATACACATGAAATCGTTTGGGGGCCACATGTGGTCCTCGGGCCACAGGTTTGAGACCTCAATGCACAAACCGTATTATGATTAAGTCTCTGTATAAGTACCAGGGATAACCCACTTCAAAAAATCCCAAACTTTCCCTTTAAAACATTAGCACGATGTACTACTAGCACTACTTCCGGCAGCTACCTTTAATTGGAGGAATACATTAAGTTGTGACGTCATGAAAATGTTTACTTGTGCAGCTTCATGATTAATTATTAGTTTTAAACCATTAAATATTTTTACAACACAGCCACGTTTATAGAAAGTTCCAGAAGGTCACACAGGCTCTGTGAAAGTTTAAAAGTCAACTTAATTAGCGTCAAGCTAACTTGTGACTTACAGTACGTGCTATTTATGACACGTAACAGCGTATTTTATTTAAATGTTTAACGTGAATGTCACTCAGTAGCGTTAAGTAATAAAGTGGAGCTAGTTTAGTGTCAGTTAGTGACAGTTAACCTTCCGTCACACCGGTTAAAAACACAGCCTGCGTTCGGTCAGTAATGCTAGCAGTGAGCTAACAAGCCAAGTAGCTCAGGTACCCCAAAGAAAGCAGTGAGTGAAGCGGCTCCAGCAGCGTCACAGCTCGGTGTGAACACAGCGCGTCATGCCGGTAGTTACGTGGTTATTCCCAGAGAACAGCCGTGTGTCCTTGAGTCCTTGTGTCCTAACGTCTGTTAACCACCAAGTTAGTTTACGAGAAGCTGATGAGGAACCAGGAAGTTCAATCTCAGTGTGGGCTTTTCGCATTGGTGGATAAGTTCAGCTGTGGAGGGCACCAGCCAATCAGAGTGAACAGCGAGGCAAAAAACAACACCAGGAATAAAAAGGGTATAATACATATGACCAGCAGAGGGAGCGCTTACACTACCTCCTGCAGCGTCTTTGCAGAATGCAAAAATGTCAATTTTGCCCCTTAAATTTAAATTATTTATTATTAAATACTAATGATAATAATAGATGTGTGAAACATTAATAGGACATGTACACTTTATATGTATTTTTCTTTAAAAAAAAAAAAAGAGAAGCTCTTATCCTTTACCCGCCAGAGCGGCGCAGATGGGCGTCTTGTGATTGGCTGCTTCATGACCACAGCAAACTCCCAGAAAACTGTAGGTCTGCTGAAACTCTCACCACTTTTAAATCAAGAGTGAAGACTTTTCTGTTTGCCGCTGCATTTCAATAATTTCCAATACTGCACTGTAACCTCTATTCCTTTGATACTCTTGATTTTATTTTTTATCTTTTTACTTTATTTGTATCTATTTTATTTTTTAATCTTAATCTTTAAATTTTACCTGCTTGTTTTTATTTTGATGTTATATCTGATTTTATAAATGTCTCTTTTTACTATGTTTTATGTAAAGCACTTTGAATTACCTTGTTGTTGAAATGTGCTATACAAATAAACTTGCCTTGCCTTGCCTTGCCTTGCCTTGCCTTGCCTTGCCTTGCCTTGCCTTGCCTTGCCTTGCCTTGCCTTGCCTTGCCTTGCCTTGCCTTACAGGGATCGGGTTTGTGTTTACCTGTGCATGCCACTTCCTCCAGTAGCCTCCTGCTCTTTTGAAGGTGGGGACTCCGCTCTCAGCACTTACACCTGCGCCAGTGATGATGGCAATATTCTTAGCTTTGGAGAAAATCTCCCTGAATGCTGCCAGGTCTGGACAGAAGAATGCCAACAAAGTTGATTTATCCCATTTTTTTTATTTTCAGAAAGAGGAAGTGAGCAGGGGTTTACCTGAGCTGGGCCTGGCCATGACTTGGCAGCCCCAGGGTTTTCTCAGAAGGCCCGAGTTCAGTCTTATGACCGTACAGGTGAACTGCTGCATCAGGCTGTGGGACCTGGAGAAGGAAAAGAAAATAGTCGATTCAGAATAAACACACTTCAGCTGTAGATAGTCACACACATAGTTTTTTGTATAGACCTGATTCCAGAGGAGTAAATCTGGTCTATAACCTACAAAACAAGCACAGAGTCACTAAATTCAACTCTAAAATGAACAGGAAGCCAACATTAGTGATGCAAAAAATGTCATATTTCCTTTTCTAGTCAAGAGCTGTGGCAGCTGTTCTCCACAGTAACTGCTTTTTGGATAATCCTATGAAGAAGGAAGAGATATTTTAGTCCTCGTCAGAATCTGTCAACATTTCAGGCAATTTCACTCCGTGATGCTGAGGTTGGGGATCTGCTGGGGACTCCAGACCATATTCTGCAGGTCTCCTTGTTTCTCTGACCTCCATAATAATCCTTGAAAGGAGAGTTGGTGTTTAAATGAGGAAGGGGTCTAGAAAAATGGACTTATGCAGAGTCAGTGTATGTGTGTGTGAAGGTTCTGTCATCCAGGTCATACATATGAAATCGTTTGGGGGCCACATATGGTCCTCGGGCCATGGGTTTGAGACCTCAATCGTATTATGATTAAACAGACTGTGGGATAATATATTATAATGAAGTGTATCAGCTACATTGTTATGTTTCACTTTATTTTGCACGATGCAATGGCAGCATGATAATTAGACATGATGGTGACATCTTTGCTTTTCATTTGTCTGCATCAGCACACCCAGAGCCAAAATAACATGTTGAATATAAACTAATGAAACTGTGATTCATCCACAAAATTACAGCTGAACAGTGTTGAACACTAAGGGAAAAAAGATGTCACAACGAGCAGCACTTACATAAGTGTGGTTAACACCACTCCAGGTACAGATACAAACGGTCATATGTACTCGTGCTTACGCACTTGCACACAGCGAACACACGAAAAACAAGGGGGAGAATGGAATGGGGTATGTTTCGAAAGTGTTACACCAGAAGGAATCAATCACCAAACACCAAAATGTACCCGTTACTTTATGAAGCTGGGGTTGCCAACACATTTTTGGCCTGTTTCAACAATAATTTCATAATAACTAGGGCTATCAAAAGATTACAATTTTTAATCAGATTATTCACAGGGTAGCTGTGGATTATTGTATGTAAATAACCTTTAAAAAAACTACACAAACGTAGTAAAAAATAAACATTACATTGTTAAGAACCCACATTATAAGACAATATAAATATATAGAAAAAATACAATACTGTAAATAACTTAAAAAAAAACCAAAAAACTATAATTATACATTGCACTGTAAATAACTCACACAACTCACAAAATATAAAGTATAGAAGTTAAATAGTTTTCTTGGGGGTACTAAACCCACAGCAGGAAATTCCTTATCAGCACCTTTGAAGCACTGCTTCGACTAGTTAGCTTAGCGTCAGCTAGCATCATAATGTAATGCTTTTCAAATCTGTGTCCCCGTTAGTTAGACAAACTAACTGTTCAGTAACAGCAGTCATTTACTGTTAATGTGATGATTATATCATTATCTGCGCCAGCAGCGCCACTTACAACTGTGTGTCTTTCTTTCTTTTTTCTTCATCCTCTTTTTTTCTTAACTTCACACAGGTTAACGTGAGGAGATGTGGGGCCTCGTAAGGGAGGTTTCCTACTGAGAGTCATTGCAAATCAACCATTGTTGTTTAAGGGGGACGGGGATGCGGCTGCTCACTGATGCATTTAGGCTCCGAGTGTCGGGAGCCCCCTATTGGCTTGGGGCCAATTTATCATCCTGCGTTAACACGTTAATTTTGACGGCCCCAATAATAACCTTTCAGCGTAATGTTAATAAAATGATCTGTGAAAGAACATGACTGTACTCTGCACTTCATTCATCTCTGAGATCTACTTCCAAACTTTCAGAAATGTGGAGACTTCAGAGAGAGCAGGGCCTCGTGTTGGCTGTTCTACTACTGTAAAGGCCAGTTCATACTTTTTGCGTTCCATTCATACTAAAATAAGCTCATTCTAGTGGCGCTTTTCCATTATACAGTTCTAGCACTTCAAGGTTTTTTTTTTTTTGCTTTTCCATTAGTGACAGTGCCTGGTACCTGGTGCTTTTTTATGAGCCGATACTAAAATGTGACGTCAACAGACGTCTGCCACTGATTAGTCAGAGTGTGTCGTCACTGGAAGAGTCATGAGTGTGATATCCGACACATCACAATCTTTTTCTGTCATTTTCTGTCATAAATCTGTCATTTGTTTGTGTGTTTGTGACGTATAAAAAGACGACACTGCACTTTTTCTCAGCCCTGCTATGACCACCATGCCCATGTTGAGGATGTACTATGGAAAAAACTTAAACTTTTTCTCTTTTCACAATTTGGGTCACAATAGTTTGCCATCTTTAAAGCTCCCATAGAGTGGTCCTGTTGCACATATATGTGAGTTATGGAGGTCTACTTACATACATTAACTTGTTTTTATGGTCAAAAACCTCCTAGTTGCTGTAAACGAGCCGATAGAAATCCTCTTTTCTGAGCCGGGAGATTTGAGACCCAACTCTCACATCTCAGAAGAGCAGCTCCCCCCTCTGGAACAGTGGATGCACTGCTACTCATTATCAAAACATTGTTTTAACAGTGTTTAAAAATAGCTTCTTCACGACTCCCCACCGCAGTCCCTTTTATGACTTTGACCCAGAGTCAGACCCAGAGTCAGAAGACACTGTCGCTCGTGAAACACCTCCACAACGGACGTTATTCTTCTTCTGCGGTTCAATCTACGCAACCGGATGTGCCCGGACTAGTGCCTGGAGCAGGACGATCTGCTGTTCAGGAGAACCGGTGTTTACGTAACAGGACCAGGGTTTTTTCAGAGATCTCTCTGAGCCCGAGATTACAATAAAACACAGCGTTCTCAGCAGTGGCTGAACTGTTTGTTTTGAACCTTCAGGGCTTCTTAAACAAGGTAATGACGCAGATACACACTAAAAAACAGCGTTAATTGGAACTTCCGGTCTAGGTCCGCTTTAAAAACATTTGATGTGTCTATTCATGTGCACATACTAATTCTCGCTTGTCATTCTAATGGTGGCGATTTCTTATCCAGAGTTTTCCCCAATTTCTGTTCACTCGCTTCTAATTCTTTAGGCGCTAAGTTGTACATGTGTATTTTCTCTCATAACCTCGAGCAAGTGTAATAGCTCGTTGTTGTGATCGTAACTTCTCAATAAGGCACAGGAGGTGTTAGAGGTGTCAATTTATCTCACACTCAGGTATAACCGAACTTCAACGGGGAGTCACTTTACAAACCGCACGTAACACATCATTGCGCATGTCACATTTTACTTTCAGTGTATTAGTGCGCGTCACTATATACTACATCCCCCTTTATTAACATGGAGATTAACCTTCATGGCATTTGCATTGCATACACATCTATAATGAAATCATGTGCTGTACTAACAAACTCAATTCGGTAACACATTTGGTGTTGTTCTTCCAGTATGTAAATACCTCCAAGACACAGATTGAATAACATCTACATTGTGTCAACTTCTGTATAAAGCATGTCAAATACAAATACTTAACTTTTATGCTAAAGGAACACATTACAAGAGACTTTCGCTTTAAGATGTCACCGAACAAACATCATTTCACATTTCGTTGTTTTATACATTCTTCGTACTTTATACATACTTTACTTTTTTTTTTTTACAATTTTCAATTTTGCAAGAATCACTCAAATTATCAGCGTTAACCCATTTGAAAGTCTTTAAACCTCTCAGGCGGTCTGACGACTCTCCCACTCCTAGTGTGAGTTGGATTGAGTGTGGATGAAGGCTGAGAGTCCATACTCTCTGCTGCGCTCATACCTGCCGAGTCCGGCAGGTCCTCATCGACCACGTCAGCATCAGCAGTAGCCTGAGTACAGACTGGCGTTTTCCTCAGATGGCGCCTGTTGCGTCTGTAGTGCTGCCCAGAAGACGCCACAATGTTGTAGGAACGAGGTTCACCTCTCTCTTCAGTGACCACAGCCGGACGCCAGCCCTGTGCAGTTTCCATGTGCACAGTGGTGCCTGGGCTCAGCTCAGGAAGCCGCTTGGTACCTCTGTTGTAATACTGTTGCTGTCTTTTCTGCAGGTCTTGGAGAACAGAGTGTGCATTCTGGGGTACTGCAGGCTGGAGAATGGAGCTGGAGCTAGGTAGAGTGCTCCTCAGAACCCTGCCCATGAGCATCTGAGCAGGAGAATATTCCATACCTGTGACAGGTGTGTTCCTCAGGGTGAGAAGTGCAAGAAGAGGATCTATGCCTGTTTGTTGTGCCTTTTTGATCACCTGCTTCACGGTTTTGACATTTCTCTCTGCTAGGCCATTAGACTGTGCAAAGCCTGGGCTAGAGTGAGTGAGTTGAATGTCCCATGATGTTGCGAAGCTATGCATTTCCTGACTTGCAAATGGAACATGGTCACACACAATCTCTTTTGGAACTCCTAGTCTGGAAAACACTGATTTCATTTTCTTGATGACTGTGTGTGCTGTCTTGTCCCTAATGTTCAGTACCTCTGGGTATTTTGAGAAATAGTCCACTATCAAGAGATATGACTGACCTTGAATTTCAAAGATGTCTGCTCCCAACTTGAGCCACGGAAGCTCAGGTATGTCATGTGAGATCATCGGCTCTCTGTGGTTTCTTGGCTGGAACTCTTGACATGCACTGCAAGTCTCAACCATTTGCTCAATGTCTCTCATCATTCCTGGCCAGTAGAAGTATCTTCTGGCTAGTGCTTTTGTTCTTTGCATCCCTTGATGTGCCACATGTAGCTTGTGCAGCATGTCTCGTTTGAGCACACTTGGAATGATTATCCTGTCACCAGCAAACAAAATGCCGTCTCTCACTGACACAGTATGTCTGACTGGCCAGAACTGTGTCATACGAATGTCCACCTGTTTCCTGTGATGTGGCCAGCCCTGTCTGTGTCTGTTTTGCAGGAGCTGTAGGGTCTCGTCTGTCCGTGTCACTCTTGAGCTTTTCCAGAGATGCTGTGCTAAGAGCCTCCGTGGGCTCCAGAGTGTAAATCACCTTCTCATCAGCCACATCATCTTCTATCCTGTCTTGCTCTTGTATGACTGCCCGGGACAGTGTATCAGCAATCAGCAGCTCTTTACCTGGCTTGTAGAAGACATTCAGGTCGTACCTTTGCAGCTGGAGTAGCATCCTCTGCAGTCTGGACGGAGCTGTGCCAAGGGGCTTTTTGAGGATATTCTCCAGTGGCTTGTGGTCTGATTGAACATTCACCCTCACGCCATAAGCATATTGGTGAAACTATTTAACTCTGTCAACTTTAAACTGTATTTTGTCTTTGTTGAATTTTACGTTTGCTTCCTTTGCTCTTGCTAGCACTTTCTGTAGTATCTCGTCGTGTTCTGTCTCTGTAGAAGCCGCAATGATCATATCATCGGCTATGATATGTACTCCTTCTATGTCTCCAAAGGTTTCACAGTTCCGTTGCTGAAAAACTTCACTTGCTGACTTGATTCCAAAAGGAAGCCGTTTGAATCTGTATCTCCCCCATGGCGTGTTGAACGTGCACAGCAGCGATGATGCTTCGTCCAGCTTCACCTGCCAGTAGCCATCTTTTTCATCCAGCACAGAAAATATTTTCTTACCAGCAAGCCTGCTCAGTACCTCATCTGTTGTTGGAATGGAGTAATGCTGTCTCAAGATCGCCTATTTCAAATCACTGGGATCCAAACAGACTCGCAATTTATTCTTGTCTTTCTTTTCAGTGACCACCAGGCTGTTTACCCATGATGTGGGCTCAGTCACACGTGTGATCACATCAGCTTGCAGCAGGTTGTCTAATGTGTCTTTGAGTCTGTCCATTATTGCCAGTGGTATCTTTCTACACCCATGTATCACCGGTGCGATGTTAGGGTCTGTGTGGATGTGATATTCGCCATCGAACTCACCGAGACCTTCGAAGACTGTTGGGTGCTGGATAAGCAGGTCCTCCTTTGTTGCTAAGCGATCCACATTCAACATGACCACCTCCACTTTTTTGACCAGGCTCAGCTGTTCACATGCCTCTCTTCCTAAGATCGGTACTGAGGAGTGTTTTGACACATAAAATGTAAGCTTTGCTCGGGCCCTAGCTGTGGAACATGCGAGCATGAGCTTGCCTTCAGGCTTCAGTCTCGCCCCTCCATATGCAGTCAGCACAGTCTCAGTGGGTATCAGGTTAAGCTTCGTTCTCTTCTCACGTCTGGCCTTCCTCACCATGCTTTTGAACACTTGAAGTGGCAGGACATTGGCCTCTGCTCCTGTGTCCAATTTGAATTGGACAAGTGTATTGTACACAGTTATGCTTGAAAACCAGGACTTGTCTGTTTTAGCATTTGATTGTTCTGTATTCACTGTTCCAATAAACAGGGCATCAATTTCTGCATCTAATTCGTGCACAGTCTTTCTTGTCTGTATTTGACCTGTTCCACACACCCTCGCATAATGGTTCTGCTTACCGCATCTGTTGCAGGTCACTCCATATGCTGGGCACTGGCGTGGCTGGTGTGACTTCCCACATCTACTACATGTGTTGTTCAGTGCTTTGCTTTGTGTAAGAAAAAAATACACGGGAAGGTCTTCTTTGTCTCTCAGATTGATATATTCCTTTATTGCGTTAAAGGTAGTTACAAAGATTGCAATTGTTCAATGAAAGCATGGTTTACCCTATGCCCTGCTTAGGCATACTCTATCTGGTGTTGTCTCTTTGGTCCTGTCTGAGTGCACTACTTCCTCACAGTGAATTCTACTAACTCCACATAGCCATACATATTTGTATCCAAACAGTCAATGAGTATGCCCACCCACATGTGCAGATTGGCTGACTCAATCAGTCCCATAATCTCCAGGTCTGAGACTGATGTCTCCTCCAACGTGTGATCACCTTTTGTCTCTTCTAACAATGAACGTGTGATCATCTTTTGTCTCTAACAGGATTCCGATGATTTAATCAAATTCGTCTGGAGCCTCTTCCTTCCTCCTTCTTTTACAATTGATAGTAGTCGTTGTCTCCCTTTGTATTCTAGAGACTGACTCTTACAGCAGAAGGCAAAGGGCAGATCATAGGCAACCCGAAGTTGAACAGTATTGGTACAACCAACCTGTTAGGCAAGACATGATTTCTTACATATGTGTCCATTGGGTTGACTGTTGCATTATTTTATTCTGTGGTTGCTTATCATTTGATTTGCGTTTGTGGAGCACATGCACCTCTTTCTCCTGGTTAGCTGCTCCCATTGCCTGTCGCAGTTCCGTTACATATTTTTCAATGGAGATTTTTTCTGCCATAGGGTGCGCCCAAAACTTATGTCTTTCAAACACTGTATTTTTCTTCGGCAAACAATATGCCTTGAAAGCATCCAATATTCCACTCACCGTAAGGTCACCGTCTTCGTCGACATCAACATCCAGCGTGTTGTATACCTCCAATGCTTCTTCGCCTATAGCGTGCAGCAGAATAGCCACTTGTATTTTCTCATCCTTTTCCTCTGCACCACTCGCGGTCATATATATGTGGAAGCGATGTTCCCACCGTCTCCGTTAACACCAGCGGTGACGGCGGCTTAAACTGTTCCATCTTCAGATAGGCTAGCCTGTCGTTCGCGGTTAATTCACCTGCTGGTACCTGTTAGCTGTAGCTCCTCTAACTCCGTTGTCTGTTACTCCAGGCAAGATGACGAAATGGACCATCTTCTGACACCATGAAATAGCTCGTTGTTGTGATCGTAACTTCTCAATAAGGCACAGGAGGTGTTAGAGGTGTCTATTTATTTCACACTCAGGTATAACCGAACTTCAACGGGTAGTCACTTAACAAACCGCACGTAACACATCATTGCGCATGTCACATTTTACTTTCAGTGTATTAGTGCGCGGCACTATATACTACAGCAAGAGTCCATGGTTACAGTCATCTTAGTTGTCTCTTTTGACCAAAAGCAAGAGTACACCACCAACTGGACTGGAAAGTGTTTTGCAAAGTCAGTGTCAGTTCTCGTTTTACATTGCTGATCCAGGTCAAACTGAACATTGTGTACAAAAGGATTTTTGAAGTTTCATCTCCTCCCAGAGAAAGACTTGCTCAGCAGAAGGATGAGGCTACTCTAGTTTTAGGTTACAGCAATACATTCACCTAATGTTGCAGGGTAAGCTTGGCGAGAAAAAGATACGGTTTCAGAAAAAAGTGTCCTGTCGTTTTTTTTTTTAATATATATATGAGGCTTTTAAAGGTGAAGTAAGTAGTTTATAGTGCCATCTAGAGGAGAGGCTGAAATTTACAATAAACTGCTCCTCTGCTCACCCCCTCCCTTCCCTGAGCGCTACGGTATCCTCAGCCGGTCAATTTACATTCACTCTCACATGGTGCATAACTGGGGAAGAAGACCGATGACTGAAGAATTCAAGTGAAGTATGTAGGAGTATTTGAAACTGTATATTCCTGATAACAGGCATCAGATATTAGCTGTCATGTATACACACCCAACAGCATGTGGTGAATGGTTGTATGGCTCAGCAGGGTGACTCTATTTCCTCTTTCCTTGTAGCCTCACTGATACCAACCAACTCACATTTTATATTTGTACATATCATCATGTAATAACAGCAATTTGACACAAAAACAACAAGCAGACCTCTGAAGCATTCACTGCAACAGAGCTGAAAGCACAAAGCCACACGACCGGTGTGCAAGTGAAACTGACATGTGGTGAATCTATATGTAAAGATGAGACTTGGAGCTATGCAAGCACATATAGAGAATGTAATGCATACAGTGAAGGGAATGTAAAGGCAGTCAGAAGTGTAGCTTATCTAGTCTGCAACGGTGACTGCCATCAACGTCAAACGTCAACAATTTTGATCATTTAACATGTACCTGTGAATCATGCTTTGAAGTGGGCTGCATTAACTGGGTATGGGTCATGGGTCATGTTTCAGGTAATGTGCTAGTGACTGTGTGCTGGTAAGTGGCATCATCAGAAACTAAGGTTAGGAGGTAAGGGGTCACCTTCCCCAGACTCACACCTGATCACCTCAGATTACGTCTTCTCACTGTTACTCACTGACTGACGACAATGGGAAACTCATGAGATAAGAATTGACTGCTTTAGATAATGTGGGCAGTGTGAAAGGGGCAGTGAGTGGCACATCGTTTCCTGGCAGAAGGAATAGGCTGTGGGACGATCACTGAACTCAGCTTTTAATTACACTGTTAAAAATTAATTTGCTGACACTGTTCTTTCTCTCTTCCCCATTTCTGTCCTCTCTACCCACCTGGTCATGACAGCTGCTAAACCCAAGTCTGCTTCTGCTAAATGTCCCTTCTTTGAAAATGAGGGGTTTTTTGTTGGCTCATTGTGGGAACTTCTATCTATCTATCTATCTATCTATCTATCTATCTATCTATCTATCTATCTATCTATCTATCTATCTATCTATCTATCTATCTATCTATCTATCTATCTATCTATCTATCTATCTATCTATCTATCTATCTATCTATCTATCTATCTAACTGAATTGAAATGATTTAATACTAAATCCATGTGGCGCTGACACATTTTTAAAGCCACAAGTCTGTTAGTTTATCAGAGAACAAAAACAGCAATCAAAGAAGAGAATATTGAATTTAAGTTTTTTATGTTACAGGGTGGTGGAAAAGTTGCTGTGTCAACAAAAGATTGATGTAGATGAATAAATGGAAACACATTTAAGGTGCACTGCACTTGCTGTATTCGCTCAATAGCCGTCGATGGAAACTCAGATAAACGAAAATTCAGGAAGCATTTGAAAAATATTTAAATGAAAAACTAGCCTGTGAGTGGAATCACAGTCAGCTTTTCTAAGGGAATAAAGTGTTGAATGTTGAAATCAGACCTATTTGGATCACTTCCTGTGTGCTGTGCGGGAATGATCACCAGGGGGCACCCAAAAGTGTGTGGGGGCCTTAAGTTATATTATTTTGTAGTTGTAGATTTTGTATTTAGTGCACACTTTTTTAAGTTTTCAAAGGTCACTAAACATTAAACTGGTAACTAACCACACTGAGTGCCTCACTTGGAATACAATAGTGCAAATGAATACTCATTTTTTATGATTTTACTGCGAATTCAGCTTCAGGCCATTTAAAGTCTTGGGCCGGCCCTGCTGAAGCAGATAGTCTTAATCAGTATCACAATCAGAACTTATTTGACAATATTTTAAATGTAACGTTTATATTTTAAAAGCTATGCAGTATATATAGTTCTAAAGCTCTGTGAGCTCTATTTCAGGCACACACAGAAACTGTGTGACGTGTCTCAGCCTCTCACAGCTTGCTGTTGTGTCCGTCTGGAGCAACAAATAATACAATCATGGTGAAATGCTAAGACGGCTTGAGAAACGTAACAAAATTAAAATGTCACGTGAAGTTCCTAGAAACCAGGAAATATTTTACATGAAGAATGAAGACTGAACTGGATAATGACGACAAACTCACTGCTGACGCTGTTTTCGTGAAACCCAAGTTCCTTGAACAGCTGACCCGAGGGCCTCACTGAGCGTGGTTTTTAATTACTAAGCAGGAGTTTTTTTTTTGAGAAGCATCTCAAAAATCACATCCAAATATGAGTTATTAATGAAAAAAAACTACACACTATGACGCAACTGAGAACTGAAAAATCTCTCCGACACAGCAACTGAAATGCTGGGACTGGGAAGCGGGAGGTTGAATGAAATCACACATGCTGAGAGTAGACACGCACGCACAAACGCACACACACACTCATGCAGATTTTTCGGGGGTTTTTTTAAGCTGCGTGTATTACGCGATTTGCAGTTTTCTAAATTCAAATTCAGCAACTTCTCCCTTGGGGACGCAGACGTCCAGATTTAAACTGGCTGCAAAAACATATTTAGACTCTTTGTGGTTTATTGAACCTTTGTTCATTTAGTATTTGCAGGTCTACACTACTATTTCCTGGTTTCTTTGCTCCATATAACAAGGAAACCAAACATTTTGGTTTGTGGACAAAAACAAGCCGTTCAAGAATATAAATTCCAGGTTTAACATTTTCTTACATCTTCCCAACCTTCCCAACAAGTACTCTTTATTTCTGAAATTCTGTAATGTTGTTGTTGATGTTTGTATTTTTTGATCATATCAAACCATGAAACAACAGAGAAAAAAAAAAAGAAATTGTCACATTTTTCACAAAGAAAAGAATATCATTTTATTTTATATTTTTTGGTGGTACAAGTTGTATTATACGTTTACTGCTTATTATGATTATTACATGTGTGTATGTGTACAACATATACAGTGTGTATTTGTAATGTGATATGATTAACCATCAACAGATAAAACAATATTAAAAGAGCTTCTCAAAGAAAGATTTATTTACACGCACCCTCCTATTTGTTTCATTTTGACAGCAGCACATCGTGTCCTCAGTGTGACATGCGCTTCAACCGGCGCATGAACTTTGAACTGTACCATGACAAAATCCTCTGGAAGGATATTCTGTGGAGCAACAATCACTTGGGCTGATTTCAAAACACCAGAGTTGCTTCACATAGAAATGTAAAGCAGGCTAACGTGTTGAAGAGGTGTTCTGAAAAATACCCTTAGAAAATACATGCACCACTGCCACCACCACGATTCCCCTTGTCTATGGCATGTCATAATCGTTATAGAGTTTCTTCTTCACATAGTTCATACAGTTTGTGATTGTATACTATTGTACACATTTGCTCTCTGACAAACATAATGGAATCTCTTGAGAGAACACCTGCGCTGCTGTCGCTCGCTGTGATTACACGACGTCTGACATAGAGAGGGAATCCACAGCGTCATCGACCTCAAACCACTATTTCCTTTGTTATTGTGACAGTTAATGGAATAATACGGCATGATTTACGGCAGTTAATGCCCTTTTAACCACAAATAAAGTTTCAGTTGTAGCATTTACATCATCAGTGGACAGTGGCATTGTTGCTGTACTGTACTCATATTAGTATTTGTGAGTGTGTGCTTGTGTGTATATCTTTGTGATGACCAAATATGTACAAAAGTGTGTGTGCGTGTGCGATGAAACGTGATACAATGATGTCAAATCAAAAAAAAGTACCGTCATCCTATTTTTTTGTCTTGCTCATGACCTACAGTGCCAACCTGTGTCATGGGAGGAGTTACCCATATGTTGTATGATTCTGAGAAAAAAAATCCTCTCACATGTGTGAGGCTTTTCTTTTTTCTTTTTTTTTTGTTGTTATAACCGTTTCACTTCTAGTAAGTCTCCACCCTATCATATCCAATAGGCTATAAAAGGGCAAGATGTGTCTGGACATACACACCTATCTTCAGCAAGAAGATTCCTCCTCTCGGAAGACAGAAAAACGGACCCACGCTCTTTCTCTCCAGTCTCCAGCCAGAAGATTATAGTAGCTTGTGCATCCACCATGTCTCCACAGTCTCTCCTCGTGTCCATCCTGGGTCTCGTATCCCTCCTCAGCTCTGCGACGTGGAGTAGCCCGATGTGCACTAACCAGTGCTGTCGTTTTGTGGAGGGTTTCCCTGTCAGGCTCAAGAAGCTCAGAGAGAACTATTCACAGATCAGAGACTTTTATGTGAGTAAAAACATGTGCTCTGCAAGTGCTGCACCATGTGGAGAGTGAGACCACCCCACCACCTCTGTGGCTGCTCACAGTCTGTCGGTATCACTGACCTCATCCTTCTTTGTTCTGTTGCAGGAAGCATATAATGACTTGGACTCAGCTCTGCTAGACCAGAGTGTGGAGAACTCTTTTAATGTAAGTTTGCAAATCATTTGTCAACAAAGTCTGACTCTTTTAAATGCAGGCTACATGTAGTTCATATATATATATATATATATATATATGAACTACATATATATGTATATGTATATATGCTTAGCAAAATGACATCATGTAACCAGGCTGCTGTTTTCTTCTCCCTTCAGAGCCAATTTGCCTGCCAAGCTATGGACAGTCTTTTAGAATTTTACCTTACAACAGTGTTACCCACAGCCATGGCAGAGGTGACAGAGACCATCAGGGACCTAAAGCCTCACGTAGAGTCCATACTGCAGATATTCGACGAGCTCAAGGACGATGTCAAAAAATGTGTGAGTAGCCAACTCACTCGTTAGTTTCACTCCAGCACAGTAAAGAAAATATGCTGGTTAAATGTCCAAGTATGCAGCATGTGATGAGTTAGGTCCCAGTGAAAATCCTTGACATGTTGTCTGCCAGAGCGTTAGAATTACATCCAAAATGTGTCAAAACATCCCCAGCAATTTTTGACATGAGGCAAATAGCTGACTGTGACCTAAAGAGGAAGAGATTAGTGGCTCACCAGGACAGCTCATCTTATTGCATACGTCAGTGATTCCTACACTGCAGCAGTGTGCAGTTGTGCGTATACACACTTGTTGAAAAAGAGGAAGAGAGAGGAAAGCTGGTCATGTAAAGACTACTTGCAGCCCAAAAAAAACACTTTATTCACCGGGTCCAAGAAGGAGCATAAGAATCTGCAGAGCGTTGATAACCTCCATGATAACATTGTCTTTCCATTATTTGTCCAACAGAAAAACTATTTATCGTGCAAGAATCCCTTTGACATCACAAAGTTGAACTCCACGTACACTCAGGTGAGTAACAACACCTCAGCTGTAGCACACGTGTGCATGCTTGTGTTTGGGGGGAACCTTTGAATGAACTGTGAACCTGTGTTTGTTCACAGATGGAGGGCAAAGGTCTCTATAAGGCCATGGGCGAACTGGACCTGCTGTTTAACTACATTGAGAAATACTTGGCTTCGAAACGCCGGAGAATCCAAGTGACACACTGACCTCATCAAAATGAAAATGTTCACCTCAGGGAAAAAAAGTAACTGACTCTTGCACTCATTTGCATCCAATCCATTCTGTGTCAGTGGATATGCACATTGTTGAATTCTTGTTCTTCTTGTTTGAGTTGGCTGAACTCGTGTCTTTGTTCTTTTAAGACATCTGTGTACTTTTTTTGTCCTGCGGACAAGTACCAGTTGAGGCCCATATTGAGTCTCACAGAGAAATTGTTTTACATACAAAATGTTATAGTTTTATATTTATTCTTCTTATGTTGTATTTATTATATTTTGTATTTTATATTGTGAAAAGCTGAATAAAATGAACTGAACTCACAACCACGCTTCCTCCTCTTCAGTTTCCCCTTCACACGAGGACGCAGCTGCTGTCGTGTGCCATTTTATTGGGAGTTGTTAACTTGTAGAGCAGTGAATGTCACATCCTGCTGCGCTGCACTTACATACATCTGTGGGGAACTACTCGAGTGTCAAACCAACAGGCTGATGCTCTAACCTGAAACGTGACCCATATCACATCACTTACCAGCAGCCTTGCTGTATCTTAACTTTCCGTAACTGTAAATAACCAACCTCACACTCATGACATATGCATATGTGCACATGCAACAGCAGTCTCACTTAGTCACACACAAACGCAGGGTAAAAATCAATCAGCCCTGCATGAGAAAAGTAACATCCTATATGCTTACAGGTTGATATGAGAACCAGTTTTAAAATAATCAACACAAACGGCACAAAAACTTGCTCTGCATCTCTGTCGTAACGCTTGAACGCATCAATGCAGTCTCACAATTGTCTGTGGTTCTTGACTCAGGTCTGCACTGAAACTACTCTTCACTCACTCCTTTAGCAAGTGTGGGACGATGTGAATAGTATCATTACAGTGCTTCATGCCTTCAGACATAATTCATATCATGTTTTTTTTTTTTCTGATGGAGAACCGTCATAGCCTTATGACCAATGTTAATAATCACTTTCCTTAAGGATTAATCGCGTCGATTACATCTCGTGCACACATGTCGCACAATCTTGTTCTATGACTCAGAGCTACTAAAAACAAGTGTTAACATTTTGAATCACCTGCCTGTTAAATGGTTACGAGCATGTCTGACTGTTATGACTGGATGTCACTGTTCAGAGAGCAATGGTTTCAAGACCGGGTGGGAAAAAAAAAAATCCATGTCAGAGTATTACCAATGAGCAATACACAATTCACCCAGTCTCACCAAAGACCCACTTAACAAACCATCGCAATTCAAGCGGAACTTTGCACGTCTGGTCGCTTTTTTGCCTTGTTCTCTGTGGGTTCGGAGTACATACATATGACAGTAAACCATCCATTGTCTCCCGCTTAAGCATTGCCATAAAACTAAATGTCAAAGCTTTCTCCTCACCTCTCCTGGCCATGTGCATTTGTTTTCAACACAGCTGGCAAACACAAGCCTTGAAGCCATGCTGGTCGACATCCGTTCTGCATGATTCTGCGTTTTTCAATTCTCGCCATTCCAAAAAAAGCCGGTCCAAAGTTATCTCTTCCCCGTTTTCTCTTTTTTGACAGCTTTGCCACGACGAACGCCTAAAATAATGCTAATATTGCCTTGAATTTGCCAGACCTACTGATTCTGAGGGCTCTGGGTCGATGGCCCTGATCTTGTAAGGCTGGTTTTCTGCTAACAAATCATAGGAGAGTGGAGACAGCCCCCAATCTCGCCGTCACAAGACATTTAACCATCATAAATTCTGCATAGTTCCACTTTTTGACTAGTTCCATGGTCAAAAATTAACATTTTCGATATCTAGATCAGAGGTCTACAACCACTGGGCCACGGACCGGCGAATTGGTACCAGCCCACAGAAAGACTGAATAAAAAAAATGATATTGATTATCAGAGTCTGAAAGGTTTTTTATTTTGAACAAAAAAATGGTTCGGGAAACATTTAGCTTACAAGCTAGCAAAAAATAGTAAAAATTAAAAAAAAAAAAATAAATAAAAAATAAAAAAGGAGGAGACAAAAGAGTCTTTGACTTCCAAGAAAAAGCAAGCTACAGGTGATTCTCACGCACCAAGCCTGCTCTGCATCATATGGTGCAACAGGCATTCTTGTATAAAGCATTGAAAGCGATACTTGAGCAAAAGTACAAGTATCTTACCATACAATTACTTTGATAGAAGTTAAAGTCCCCTTTTGAATATTATTTGAGTAAAAGTCTGAAAGTACCTGACATTTACTGTACTAAAAAGTATTGGTTGGCCGCTCAGCTTAGAGCTGAGAGCTGAAACATCACACTAAACAACGAGCCATTGGTGTGTTTTAAGTCCACTTGGTGCCGAAATCTGCGGCTAACAGCTAGTGCCGCTAAAAACAACTAGCAACATCCAACAGGCATTACGTCACCAACTCAACTTTTATTTTGTAGTAACGAGTAACGAATATGGTAAAGGGAAATGTATCGGAGTAAAAGACATTTTACTTAGGAAATATAGTGGAGTAAATGTAAAAGTTGTCAGAAATATAAATAACAATGAAAAGTACAGATATGTGAAAATTCTATTTAAATAAAGTAACAAAGTCTTTGTACTTTGTTACATTACAACACTGGCAACAGGGTAGAGTTTTATTTTTACGCATATTGTTTTTAGTTGTTTCGGTCCGTGAAAATATTGTATTACATATACATATACATATACATACATATGTTTATTTTTATATATGTATATATATATATATATATATATATATGTACATATATAAAAAGTTTTAATAAATGATAACAAACATTCTGTAGAAACAAATACTACTTCTTTAAAGGTGATGACTATAGATTGAAATTCCACTGACTGTTCCACAGCATTTTTACTGAAAGTTCATATAAGTCATTAAGCCCATTGCGTCTTTTCATAGAAGAAAAAAAGTGAGTTTTGTTTTCTTTTTACAAAAGAAGCATGTTTTTTTTAAATAATCAGCACAGAAATGAACAGAAATTGGGGGAGAAAAAAAAAATCAAAGCAACCCACAGCGACCACAGCATGTACCGAGAGCTGTATTTGACAGGAAGAAAGGTCGGATTCCAGCACACGTGAAAAAATAAGCAAGTGCTGCTGCAAATGTAATCTTGACAGTTTCCATTCCGGGGATGTTTGAAGATCTCACCGTGGTTCGCTCCGACATGTGGCTTTCTTGCTGAGGAAGCGTGTGGCAACTCACTACTGCGATCTTGTCTCAAAAGGGTCAGCTTGCACTGTTGCACTTGCTCTGTCTGAGATGACATTGTTAATGCTCGCCTGTGTCATGCTAATGTTGATAGTGATAGTGGCATCGAAAATGTACAAATTATCATGCAAAATGATTCAAAGTGTGTAATATCTTTAAATTCAAAACTAATAAACACTCTAGAAGTGTCATGGATAACCTTAGAGCCTTGAATAGCATTATATAGTGACATTCCTTGCAGTTGTGCCACCTGATTAACAGTTGAACCACCTGACAATTGTAACTAAACTCAAATTAAGCAGCTTCTGTTTGGATGCATTATTGTCTACCCTTGTCATGAAGTTCACACAGAACACTTTTTAAAAGTTTTGTGATAATAAGTTAAGTTAAGAGTTTTGTGATAAAAAAATAAATCTAATTTTACATTGGTTGTACCACCTGACATGGAAAGTGTACCAACCTAGTTAAAAGTAGTTATTTTTTATCAGTATCAGTACTTTTAGCTGAGTCCCAATGGTCTCTGGGGTCAGTTTACAGCTATTGTCTCTTGACTTCAAAATAAAGTCCAATGTTTATGGTTGCACCACCCTGATATTTAGGAAATGTAAATTTCTGGACAAAAGTTTTGCAGTTATTTTAACAGCTTTAAAACTATTGATATTAGGAAAAAAACATATTCAAAAGACTTCAAACATAAAATAATGCCAGAGTATTTTATTTTTAATTTATCATTATTAAAATAACATTTTTAATAGTTTTCTTAGTCTGCGCCACCTGATATCTTAGGGGTTTGAGAAGCCAAAACATAAAAGAATATCATTATTTGAATTTACTGAAAAATTTATGAAAATGAATAGGTTTCAAAGAATAAAGTGATAGATGTCATAAAAAAATTAAAATTATTTTTGTTTTTTTGTTTTTTAAATAATGGACTCAGACACAAAAATATGCACATCATGTTGTTGACCCAAAACTGAAACGCTATAAAGTGCTTTTGTTTACAGTGTTTATGTGCAAACGAAAATGGTCTATGTCGCCGAGCAAATAACACACAATGAGCACTCCCAACTTCCCTTGCAAAATCCACACAGGACTGAGGCAGTAAAGGCTCAGGGTCAATCAAAAACTTGTTCCTTCTTTCAGGCAGTTCCTCCAATCATCATGCAGAAGCCCAGCATCCACGCCCCCCAGCCACTCTTGTGGAAGCCCAGCTTCCCTGGAAGTGACGTTCTTGTCGCATTTGACCAATTACCGTCGCGCTCACTGCAGTGACAAGAACCTCTTCTGTGAGCTGAGCTTCAAGTGGTGTTACAGTTTTTCTCAATTGTTTACACACAAATACTGGTATTTGAGACACAATGACAGGTAACTCATGCACCAACCCCCTGAACCAACTCTGCTAAACTACACGCACAATTCCTGCTTTACACTCAAATTGAAGTTGTAAAACACACTTTTTTCAAAATACTACACACAATTCTCTGCATTTGGCAACATTTTCATGAAGAAAATCTCTTGTTTTCACAAGGAAAACACTGTGATTCAAAATTCTAAAGTTAATTTCCCTACTATGCAAACTGACTCATCACATGGGAAAACACCTGTGACAGGTTTACAATTTGCAATCAGGTCAACAGGTGAGCTCTTCTGTTTTGTATGCAGACCACTGAATGTACAACTTTGTGTTGGTTGGGATGTACACTGTGTACATTGTTTTTGTAGGATATAAATAGTAATAAAATATAATTGTTACTGTGTATTTGTGTGTTTAGAGTATAAAAACAATCCATCCATTATCTACCGCTTCATCCTCCATCATCCATCACAGGGCCTATAAAAAAAAATATTCTAAAATATTTTACACACTTATGTATGTACTGTCTGTAGTAAGTGTAACACTAAACAAAAAATGCCTAAGTCATTACAGTTTTTCTCGATTGTTTACACACATTTTCTGAATGCATGCCTCATGCTCTCACAACTCTACACACAAATCCAAAAAACACACACACAATGGGCAAAACCCCTCAATTCTCCTGCAAAATGAAACTTTACATTCAAGACAATGTTATTTCTTCTCAAAATGGTATTTTGTTTTCAAATGACACACAAACCATCATATGAACAGACATTTATAAGAACTAGTTGAACACTGATGTGCTCAATGTAAAACACTATGATGAATGAAAAACACTTCTTCTTCATTGATCATAATGACTTAGGCCTTTTTTCGTTTAGTGTTACACTTACTACAGACACTACATACATAAGTGTGTAAAATATTTTCGTCCTCGGTTCGTGGCTGAGCGTCAGGGATTCCACGTTCCTGCAGGGCCTGGTACGGTTGTCTACGGTGGCCCTGAGGTGCAAAACACAAATGTAAAACGCAAAAGTAGCAACACCAAAACATTAGCTACATTTGTGTTTTTTGATTTGCGTTTGCGTTTTGTGATTTGCCTTTTTTTTTTTTTGCGTTTGTGTAAAATATTTTAGAATATTGTTTTTATAGGCCCTGTGATGGACGATGGAGGATGAAGCGGTAGATAATGGATGGATTGTTTTTATACTCAAAACACACAAATACACAGTAACACATATATTTTATTCCTATGTATTTCCCACAAAAACAATGTACACAGTGTACATCCCAACCAACACAAAGTTGCACATACAGTGGTCTACATACAAAACAGAACCCTTTTATGCTAACGCACTGATTGCAAATTGTAAACCTTTGTGACTGGTGTTTTCCCATGTGATGAGTCAGTTTGCATAGTAGGGAAATTAACTTTAGAATTTTGAATGACAGTGTGTTCCTTGTGAAAACAAGATATTTTCTTCATGAAAATTGTGCCAAATGCAGAGAATTGTGTGTAGTGTTTTACAACTGCAATTTGAGTGTAAAGCAGGAATTGTGCTTGTAGTTTAGCATAGTTGGTTCAGGGGGTTGGTGCATGAGTTACCTGTTGTGGTCATTGAGTCTCAAGTACCAGTATTTGTGTGTAAACAATTGAGAAAAAACTGTATGATCAATGGAGAAGTGTTTTCCATTCATCATAGTGTTTTACATTGAGCACATCAGTGTTCAACTGGTTCTTATAAATGTCTGTTCATATGATGGTTTGTGTGTCATTTGAAAACAAAATACCATTTTGAGAAGAAATAACATTGTTTTGCATGTAAAGTTTCACTTTGCAGGAGAATTGAGGGGTTTTGCCCATTGTGTGTGTGTTTTTGGATTTGTGTGTAGAGTTCTGAGAGCATGAGGCATGCATTCAGAAAATGTGTGTAAACAATCAAGAAAAACTGTAATGCCGAGGCTGCTACGGGAATACAAAAATCATGTAAGACGATCCATCATCCGTGATAAACAGCTGATTGGTCTTTGGCTCCTGTATGTTGTTGTAGTTTCGTCAACTGCCATCTTGATATGTAGTCAACCTCTACTTGACTTGGCCATTTATTCTGTATGCACACACACACACACAAACACACACACACACACACACACACACACACACACACACACACACACACACACACACACACACACACACACACACACACACACACACACACACACACACACACACACACACACAGTGTATATACATTTAGTAGATTGTTGTTTCAAGCTTTATGCCTTTTTAATAAATGTTTCTAAAATATACAGTCTGGTCTGATTAATATTGCACAAATATGAATACTGGCAGCCTCTTTCCAACTATTGATGTGGCATTTAAAAATTAAGTTAATTATAATCATAATCCAAATTGGTAAACGGATAAATTCATGAAACTGAATCATTATTTCAAAGGGTGGTCCCCCCGAGGAACCTAGCCATCAATATAATATTATTATTTTTTAATGTTAATGTCATGTTGTTATTAATCTTTAATGGTTGTCAGATGGCAGCCCGTGGGCCATGTTGAGGAAAAGATTGTAGTGGAACTGTCTCAAATTGGCATGTTTAACCAAATTGGGATATTTAACAAAATAATAGTTTTATAATAGTTTGAGAGAAATAAAGAGTCTCTCAGGTTGGTGTGGGGGAATACCAGTGTTACTATACTCCAGCTGCAGGAGCTTCATGATTTCTGATAACATCCTAGGCCAAATTAAAACAGGCTCCTGTGTTGTTTTCCTAACAGGCTCCTATGTTTTTTGAAGTCTGTGAAACCAGCTGATGGGAATAGTGAAAAACTCTTCATGAGACTGAGACAGGAGAAGTGTGTATATTTGAGAACTGTCATACTGAAATGCTTCATTATAACCAAAAGATTTAATCTTTTCATAATGAATGTGTGCACCAAGTTTGTATCATTTACAGACAGATGGGTAAAATTCATAACCAAAACAAGAGGAAAAAGCAGGGTATCAGCCTCAGATAAAATGAGACAATTAAAGGCCTCAATGTGTAGTGAGGATTTGAAAACGGCAAAAAGTTATGTGTAGGGAGAAAACTTGAGAGTACAATAGCTCACCTCTTGCTACATGAGTTTTTGCACATACACACAATGACCTCATGCATTTGGACAGCGACTGCCCACAATCTATTCACCAATCAAGGCGTTAAGGTGGAGTTATTAAAGTTGAAAGAAAGAAAAAACAACCAATCAGACTATTGAAAAAGGGTGTGAACTAAACGCTAATGGTGGAAAACTTGTGGTAGGCATGGAAAAAATGGGTGAAACTCCACCCTTGAGCCAGAGTATAAAAGGTTGTGCGCAGCGAGTGTGAGCTCACTTGTACCGGTACTACTCATTTTGGTATTTCTCTGTGGATCCTCAATAAATACCTTTTTGACTTGGAGACAATGGACTCAACACTTTGTCATTTATTCAAGTGTGGCAACGGACCAAATACTTGGTCAGCTTTTACATTGGGACTACTTAACTTTTCCTGAAATTGATTAAAACAAAAGGACTATTTAAGTTTTCTTCAAATTGATTCGGAAATGTCTTCAACGACAGCCACATGCGGCCCACCACTTAATATCATGTGACAATGGAAACATGTATTACATCCAACGTAAAAGCACATAATTAAGCTTCTTTGCAGTTTTAATTAAAGTTATGGTTTACTTAATTTTAGATTCATTCATTCATTTTATTGGCATCATAAATGTTATGTTGTTTTTTTTTCCTGTGAAGTACACTCATTGGTTGTTTGGATACAAAATTTCAGTTAAACGGAGTGATATTTGAGAAGGGATCTGCTCTTCTGAGTGGCAAGAGGGTAGCAACATGGGAGCCTCATAACAACTCTCAAATGACCAGAAAACAATGATTGTTCAACATCATGGTTTAGGGGAAGGATACAGAAAGCTATCTCAGAGATTTAAGCTCTCAGTTTCAACTGTGAGGAACATTGTGAGGAATTGGAAGACCACAGGCACAGTTCTAGTTAAGGCCCGAAGTAACAGACCAAGAAAAATATCAGATAAGCAGAGGTGAAGGATGGTGAGAACAGTCACAGTCAACCCACAGACCAGCTCCAAAGACCTACAACATCATCTTGCTGCAGATGGTGTCACTGTGCATCGTTCCACTATTCAGCGCACTTTACACAAGGAGATGCTGTATGGAAGAGTAATGCAGAAAAAGCCTTTTCTCTGCACCCGCCACAAACGGAGTCGCTTGAGGTATGCTAAAGCACATTTGGAACAAGGTGCTGTGGACTGATGAAACTAAAATAGAGTTATTTGGGCAAAACAAGGGGCGTTATGCATGGCGGAAAAAGAAGACGGCATTCCAAGAAAAACACTTGCTACCTACAGTAAAATTTGGTGGTGGTTCCACCATGCTGTGGGGCTGTGTGGCCAGTGCAGGGACTGGGAATCTTGTTAAAGTTGGGGTCGCATGGATTCCACTCAATATCAGCAGATTCTGGAGAACAATGTCCAGGAATCAGTGACAAAGGTGAAGTTGTGTCGGGGCTGGATCTTTCAACAAGACAACGACCCTAAACACTGCTCAAAATCTACTAAGGCATTCATGCAGAGGAACAAATACAACGTTCTGGAATGACCATCTCAGTCCCCAGACCTGAATATTATTGAAAATTTACAGTGTGATTTAAAGCGGGCTGCGCATGCTCGGAAACCATCAAACCTGACTGAACTGGAGATGTTTGTAAAGAAGAATGGTCCAAAATAGCTTCCTCCAGAATCCAGACTCTAATTGGAAGCTATAGGAAGCGTTTAGACGCTAATAATTCTTGCACACTTTCTATAAATCATATAAACTTTATTCACTTCTCAAATATCACTGTGTTTGTCTCCTATACGATATATTTAACTGAAATTTCTTATCCAAACAACCAATGATTTATAAAGGAAAATCATGAAAATTTACAGGGTGCCCAAACTTTTGCATACCACTGTATCATCATGAACATCTTTATCGCGATATTATGAAATATTATGATGAATTGTCCTGTTCCTGTTTTTGGATTTCAGCCCTACTTTTAATACAGTGATTCCAGTTCTGCTACAGGACAAGCTCTCCTAGCTGAAAGTGCCCGTCTACCCCCTGTAGGTGGATCACAGACTTTCTATCTGACAGGAAGCAGCAGGTGAAGCTGGGAAAACATGTCTCTGACAGCAGGACTATCAGCACCAGCTCCCCACAAGGCTGCATTCTTTCTCCTCTGCCTACAGCTTAAACCCAGAAAACAGCTTAAAGCTCAACACTAAAAAAGTTTGAGATGGTTGTTGATTACAGAAAAGATACCGTCGACCCAGCCCCCATTACCCTCTGCAACTCTTTTTCATTTCCACCATGGACTCTCTCCGCTTCCTGGGGACCATCATCACCCAGGACCTCAAATAGAAGCTGAACATCAGCAAACAGTATGTACAGCTGAAGAAGTTCAACCTGCCAAAGACGATGGTGATTTCACTTTTACACCGCCGTCGAGTCCATCCTCACTTCCTCCATTACAGCCTGGTATGCCTATCATCCGCTCTGCAGTGCACAGAAGGCTATCGGCTGCAACCTCCGACCTCTCCATGACCTGTGTACCTCCAGGACCCCGAGGTGTACAGGTAAATTCATGGCCGACCCCTCTCATCCCAGACATCGTCTCTTTGAAACCCTTCCCTCTGACAAGAGGCTGTGGTTCATCGGGACTAAAACCTCATGCCACAAGAATAGTAGTAGTCTTCCCCTCTGCTGTCAGTCCCATGAACAAGGTCCCAGCCCTGCCCACACCCCCATATAAAAACAGACTGTCCTCCAGCCAACCTTATATGAACGTTAACAAATGCAGATTTATGCATCATATTGAGAAAAACCTATAAAATAAAAAAAAAACTAGAAAAGCACTCGGAGAGCGCAGACTTCAGCCAAAGCTGCTCAGCCCCTGTGTGAGCCCAGTTCTCACACAGCACAGTGAGTGAGACAAGGCGCAGTCAAGCTGAGGCAGGTGACGAATGCAGTGCTCGACTGACAAGTAACATTGCACGTCAGATAACGCGCCGTCAAGCTGAGGCAGACAATGATTGCAGTTCCCCCAACCACAGGCTGTTCACCCCACAGGCTTTACAGGTCTCTACTGAACTCTAGCTTTACATCCCGGTGACAACCAACCATCTGTTATGCAACCATACACTTCAATTTTCACATGTTCACATACACACGTGAACAGTCACAATGAGCAATCAAACACACCAAACCAACAATTACTAAAAACACACACACAAAAGAGATTTTACACGGACACTGCACTAGTATATATAATCTTAAATATAATACGGGCAACATGACAACATTGTTGTGTAAAACAGCACTGTATTACAGTATAGCCTACAATTTAAAGCTCCCATAGAGTGGTCCTATCGCACATATATGAGAGTCGTGAAGGTCTACTTACATACATGAAGTTGCTGGAAACGAGCCGATCGAGAAATCTCTCCTCACTGAAGCTCTCAGTCGTCAGTCGCGCTGTTTCAGACTGAAATCTCACCCCCAGAAGACAGACTGTGTTGTGATTGGCCAACCAGCGTAAAGCCTTCCCAACTGTCTTGTGATTGGCCAATACCTGGAAGTGGTAATCAGCACACCCCGCTCTCAGAAGCGCAGCTCCCTCCTCTGGAACAGTGGATGCACTGCTACTCATTATCAAAACATTGTTTTAACAGTGTTTAAAAATAGCTTTTTCACGACTCCCCGCCGCAGTCCCTTTTATGACTTTGACCCAGAGTCAGAAGACACTGTCGCTCGTGAAACACCTCCACATCGGACGTTATACTTCTGCGGTTCAATGTACGCAACCGGATGTGCCCGGACTAGTATCCATGAGATCTGCTGTTCAGCAGAACTGCTGTTTACGTAAGCAGAACAGGTTTTTTCAGAGATCTCGCTGAGCCCAAGATTATAATAAAACACAGCGTTCTCAGCAGTGGCTGAACTAATTGTTTAGAACCTTCAGGGCTCCATAAACGAGGTAATGGCGCAGATATACACTTTTTTGTTTTGTTTTTCTTTTTAAACATTTTTTTATGTTTTTTTTTTTTTCTAAATCAAGCCTGGATCCTCGACCCCTTCTCTGTGGCTCTTGGTTCTGGCACCCCCTATATCAGTTCCTGGTTAAGTTCTTCATATTCATCTGATAAATCAGGAAACTGTGAGTTTGTGCAGCTAGTACCACGGCATTCTCCGCAAATGTCAGTGCAAATGTACTTTATAACAGAATCGTCTGTATCTCAGCATATCCAGTGATTCATCTTTTTCGCCCCCATACAGTGATACTAGAGCTTTTTCACCTGCTGCAATGATGATGCCTTTTCCCACATTTTCCTGTGACTGGCTGAGCACCTTGTTCGAGAAAGCTGACGTCATTCTTTACTTTATTCAGTGCCATTCCCTTTCCAACGCCAAATAGACGAGATGTAGAATCACAGCCTAATATGGCATGGATAAAGAAGAGATTGTCACACACCTTGGGACCCAATAACTCCTTCGTCTGCTTTATACACCATATCTTTCTTGTTTTGTTGCTTTCTTTGGTTCTGGTGCCAGAAACTACGGTGGCCCAGAGGTGTCAGGACAAATACAAAAGCCACAACACAAATACAAAAGCCACAACACAAATACAAAAGCCACAACACAAATGCAAAATCCACAACACAAGCCACAACACAAATGCAAAAGCCACAACACAAATACAAAAGCCACAACACAAATGCAAAATCCACAACACAAGCCACAACACAAATGCAAAAGCCACAACACAAATGCAAAAGCCACAACACAAATACAAAAGCCACAACACAAATGCAAAAGCCACAACAAAAAATTGTGTTGTGGCTTTTGCATTTGTGTTGTGGCTTTTGTATTTGTGTTGTGGCTTTTGCATTTGTGTTGTGGCTTGTGTTGTGGCTTTTGTAATAGCATTGTCAGTCATCTGCCCCAGTCCGGTTAGGCTCAGCGAAAATATGAAGAGACGAATTCTGTAGACAACAGACTGGAGCCGCTGCTACACGAGACTGCTGTGATTAGAGAGTTGCGGCGTGCACCGTCCTGAATTGTTTCGGCTTGTGCTTAGGAATGGTAGCTGATAACGTTAGAGAAGGCCGAATAATGTTTTTCCCTTGAAAATCAAAACCATGTAATTATGCATCAAACCAGTTTCTACTGCTTTATCCTCCACCAGAGTGTCGCACCAATCTCAGCTGACATAGAGCGAGAGGCGGGGTACACCCAGGACAGATCGGCAGTCCATCACAGGGCCACATATAGAGACAAACAACCATTCACTCTCACTCACACTTACATTCAATTTAGAGTGACCAATTTACCTAATCCCTATATTGCATGTTTTTGGACTGTGGGAGGAAGCTGGAGAACCTGGGGAGAACATGCAAACAACTCCATGCAGAAAGGCCCTTGTTCCAATCAGGGCTCGAACCTGGGTCTTCTTGCTGCAAAGACAAGAATGCTAACCACCATGCCAACCGGATGGCCTGTACATGTTACCGTAACATGTATTTTTTTTTTAGAATTACATTACATGTTATTCAGCTGACACGTTTATCCAAAGTGACTTACATTGATTAATTCTCACATCTGAACCCCAGCCCTCCAGACCTGAACTACACCAGCTGCTATTTTACAATAGTAATACAGATGACACGGTTAACCAACTGTAGGGGAAATAGTTTGGTTGCCATTTTTCTCTACAGAGCTCCACCTACAGTCTTGGAGTATATATTTTTACAACACCACCATAAACATGTATCCATCCATTGTTTATACCACTTCATCCTCCCTGTCATAAAAACTCACCTTCCCATCTCCTTGCCATGAGCATTTGTTTTCAACAGAGCTGGCAAACACAGGCAAGTGGAGCCAAGTCCATGTCGGTCGGTATCCATTTTGCATGCTTCTGTGTTAGCACCTTGCCATTCAAAATAAGCCGGTCCAATGTTTACTCATGTGGCCAGTCGTTTCCTCTTCCTCGCTTCCTTAGAAAACAGTATTCCGTTTGTTTTTTGCCAGCTCTGCCTTTATGAATAGCATTTCTAAAATAATGCTATCTTTGCCTTGATCTTATCCTGCCTATGGGTTATGTGTGTGTAGCAAAACATGCCATGTCTGAGCCTAACATTTGAAATGAATTTCCATGGTTAAATGTAGGTCTAATGTTAGTATTATTTACATTTTAGGCTCTGTAGTTTTATTTTCTAATTTTATTGATGCCAATTATAAACCATTCAGTTACATTGGACCATGAAGCATTCCTTACAGTGTTTCTGTTACAGATTAAACTCTAGCAGTTCAAAATGACCATCTTCACTATACTAAAGTGTGGAATATATGGGAAATATCTGCTTGATTTAAAACAGGGCCCTGATCTTGCAAGGCTGGTTTTGCGCTAACGGGGAGTAGGGGGAGTGGAGACAGCCCCCAATCTCCCAAAAGCCATTTAACAATTACAATGAGGCCAAAGCTGTAACATTGTGGTATGGTGGGTGGGGGGTGGGGGGGCCTCCACAGAACAGACTGTGAGGGACTCCCCTAAAGGCCAAGTTTTACCCCCTTCTCACGCCAACACATGGCTGAGAGAGAGATGACTGGAGGTTTCAACATATTCAAAACTGAAAGCCGAGAGTCATCGTCTGACCAGCACCTGAGGAGAAATAAACTCGCTGCTCTAAACACACCAGTGTTGACAAATGCCTGTGTTGACTCAAGGCTAACATGCAGCTCTGCTACGCAAATGCGTATATTCCAGGAGTCACTCATGCAAGCACTAAAGGATGATAGGTTTGTCACGAGTTGTCTGTGCACTCCGTGTCAAAGCCGCAAATCCCAAACCGACCCAACAACCCGAGTCATAGCTGGGGTTGTTGTGACTCAGCCGAAGAATGCCCTAGATGTGGAGACAGTGAGCCAAATGTGAAGTTCTCATTTGCATCTCAAATAACACCTTAGGGATTTGATCGAGACAAACCGACAGTGGTTGTATATTTTTAGCAGCACAGATCTAAAACAGAAAGATAACAGCTTTAACATTTTCATTTGGATACTGATTTTGACTGAATTCTTATGAAACAAACGTGGACGTTACTCAAAAATGTATTTCATCTTTCAAGACTGACGATAAAATTTCCAAGTCAATCGTCAACTATTTTAATTATTGATTAATCTATTAAACCAAGTTCTGATTTTTCAGCTTCTTCAATGTGAATATTTCCTGGTCCCGTTGCTCGAGAACAAAGAAGTAATAATGATCATTTTAAATTGTTTTCTGGCATTTTATGGACAAAACTAATGACAGATTAATTAATAATCAAAATGAGTTGCCTTATTATCATTTTTTTTATTATTATTATTATTATTATTATTATTAATAATAATAATAATAATAATAATAATAATATAAAAATAAAAATGATAATAAGAATAATAATAAGAATAAGAATAATAAGAATAATACATACAGCATGTACTGGTTTCCTTTTTACACACATCATAAAACAATGAGAAATGAGTGAGTAGGTTTGTGCTTTATGTGTTTTTTTAATCCAAAGCTGAAGCAGAAAGTATGGCAGGTAGAGCTGAACAATGAAAGGGGAGAGAAAAAAAAAAACATCTGTGCCTCCACTGCAGAAAAGTGTTAAGGGATACAAACAAAACAGACAAATAAAAAAAAGAGAACATTCCCCAACACATGAAAATGTATACAGTGAGAGATTTGTAGGTGCAATAAGACAGGTAATGTGAGTGTGATTTTACAAGTGAACCAGACAAACAAAAGAAACGGCTATTTCCCATGACCAAGTGAGCTGAAAAGACGAGGAACTGTCCTTCACACCCTCTTTGAATGTGACAACAGTTTGCTGGTGGTATGTCAGATTCTGCTCGGGGGAAGAGCGACAGGACGGCTCTTCAGTACTTTCTGCTTCCTCTATTAGTCCTCCAGGAAGTGTGGAGGAGATACACCTGGTTTAGTCTCACTGAGACTCCTGAAGGTTGAGCTGGTGTAACCAACAGTACCTCTAAAAAAATGACCAATTGGAACCATTTATTCCCAATGAGGGCGCTACTGCTTACATAAATCACACAAAGTCACCCTACTGTTGCTCGACGCTTCTGCAAACAGAAATTGCCCTAGCAGAACTTCAAGCTGACAGACACATCTGCATAGCATTGACCTGAAATATAATCTGGCAATGTTATAAATTCTGAAGGATAACATTGGTAAATGCCTGAACCAAATGGTAGGGTAGGGGTTAAAAATTATTTGCTGCTTTAGCAATACTCAGTAAGGCCTATGCTAAAAGGTTCATAAAATCCATGAAAAAATACAGTATCCTTTGTCTCCTCCTCTCCTATGAGCTACATGCAGGAGGAAGTGGAGCCCAGTTCTGTTGTGAAATGTGCCCTCCTTCTCTGCCCTAAAACTATGTACCTGAAAAACAAGCATACATTAAAATAGGAGAGAGGGACCGTGAGTGAGGTGCTGCGTCTGAATGGCACATGGCCCTTCTGTGAGTGCATAGGCCTCTGTTCGACATTCACAAAGACAAACTGAACCTGATACCACAATCCAAATCAATGAGCGACTACTTGCGGCCAATTCTAACGGGTCAGGGTCAGAGTCCTTACATTCTGCTTGTCAGTTCAAAATACATCTGCTTACTTCCCACGTATGTAAAAGATAACTTTCCCTTGCTTTTTTTTGGGGGGGGGGGGGGGGGGGGGGGATTTAGCCATTTAGCCACATGTGACATTCACAGAATTTGGGCTAGAGCTAGAACATGGCTGTGGGGTGAAAAACTACTGCTAATGCTAAGGCTTTGTGTCCTCTTCCAACATCCAAGCCCTTCCGAGCACACAACCTGATATTTGGGAAAGGGGATGAGAGGAGATCGCGCCGATTCCTCATCTTCTCCTTTTAATCTCTTCTCTGGTGTACAAACACAGATCAACATCCCTCTCTGCTAAAGCAGAACGGTGAATTCATTAAAATGGTAGAGTAATAAAAACAAACACTCTTAAAAAACATTAGAATTTTGCCATGAAAAAATAAAACACTGAGAAAATCCATGCAATGCAGATCATGTGTCGACAAGTTATTGCTTCCTTTTACAACCTGTTTTTATATGTGCATGCATGCGTGCATCTTTCAGTGGGCAGCAGACTGTGGGTCCTCAATGGTGTGACTGGCTTTCTTCCTCCGTTTCGTTAGCAGTGGATTGGTCGAGTCCTCAATGGTTTTGATCTTGATCTGCTCATAGTCAACCCTCATTGTTGCCAAGGCACTGGTCATTTCCTCCTGAGATAAGAAAATGATGAGCGTGTTAGACCACTTGCTTGACCCTACCAGTCCAATGCTTTGCTGCACTCTGGTGACAGAGGATGATGTCTGCCTCAAGCCAATCTTCTGCCAAATCAGTCAAACCTTTTGCATATAGTAGCTTTTGAATTACGTAATATCTACAGCAGCAGTATTCTTTATGACTAAATAACAACAAGTGTATAAGTGTAAATTAAAGGACCTAAAAGCATAGGGTACATGTTACACTCATTAAATGTGTTGTTTTTTTGAATCTGATATAACTGTAAACTACTGAACATAATGCAAAGTAATGCATCTATAGAGGGCTTTTACAGTGTTGATAGCCATGGACACATCGGCATTTGTACTAAAGAAGCATAGGATTGAAACTTTGACCTTCCAGTTGGAAGGTCGACCTACAGCACGTCCTCACCTTGACCTCCTCCCACGTGTCCTTCTCTTCCTTTAGTACACGGCTGGTGTGAAGTGGGGTCTGTGGAACCTCCATTGATTGCTTTAGGAAGAAAAACAGAACATTATGATTTTATTTCAGTAAGCCTGAAAAACTGAGCTGAACATATGGTGTGAAACGGATCCAAAGAGAGTTTATGTTCTCACATTGATCCATGGATGATTCATGAACTCTGTGATGGTCATCCTTTGGGTTGGTTCAGTTTTTAGGAGGGTCCTTATCAGTTGTTTAGCTGCAAACATAATTTAATTAAAAGCGTGAAAGATACAAGATATCCATATATAACTTGTCAAAGGTTGAAAGGAAAATCAAGTTTTCAGTAATTACAAGTAGAGTAGGGCTGCAATGATTGCAATGATGAAATAATTATTGTTGGTGACGTCATCACATGGCTTTTCACGCTGTGGACTGGTGTTAATATCGACTGTTTTTCACGGACGAGAACGAGAAGTAAATCAAAATGACGTTTATATGACAAAATCTATGACTAAATCGACTGAAATGACATTCATGATTGAATAAAAACTAGACGAAAATGTTACGTGGGACGAACTGGGATGAGAAGACATCTAATTAGACTAATCTCTGCGAGGTATGGAGGTCGATCTACTCCGGCGACAAGGCGAAGGAGGAGGACACACGAGCAAAGTCGCAGAAATGACAGTGTTCTACTATGATATTATTGAAACCTTTGTAAACCATGTGGAGCCAAACTAAAAGGAAAAAACAATGACCCTGAAGCGACATTTGGAGGCGAGTCATCCAGAAATCCACGCAAAGGTTTGTTAAGCACACACACTAACGCTTTTTCATTGTTGTTAAACTTAAACTTATAACTAAAATTAAATCAATCAAATCAAATCGCTCTCAAAATGAACATTGGCCATCGAGTAATTGTGTGATTTATTATCCAATTATTATACACAGGCATAGATGTTCTTGTGAAAGCAGCCTTTAGGAAGTTGAGTATGACGTTAGAATTCCGACTACGAAAGAGTTGATTGGAACAACAGTAAAAAACGTTGTAAGATTGTTACATTCTGTTCTGTGTTTTTCCCCTAAGACAGCACTTTCATCTGTGGAGAATTTGACTAACAGTAGCATATCAGTTAGTTTCAATTTCCTGGTCAGAAAGTTGAGATGTGCTTGTTGCACATTTGGGTGCAGAAACTTGTGAAACAGTAATGTCAGAAATTCTTGTTTCTGAAACACATGAAAGTATTTTAATCCAACAATAATACATAGGTGGTGTTCCTCATGGATTTTTACATTGTTGCTCTTAATTTAATATTTCAAACAAATGAATAGTTCTTATAAATTCAGTTTTCAAACCATTTGTAGAATGGCTGCCACATCTGAACTCAAAAACTCTACTTATGAACATATATAGTACATAAACATAGGTTTACCTTCCTCTGATACGTCAGACCATTCAGGGTTAGGAAACTCATACTGGCCCATCTTGATCCTTTTCTTCATCCCAGGAGAAATGGCAAGACCGTGGTTAGAATAAAAGGGAGGGTAACCGCACAACCTGGTGAGGGGTTTTAACATGGTAATCTTAGTTAGTGCATTCAATAAAGAAAGAAGGGAAGCGAGGTGAGAGAGATACACAAGATCACTTACAAGATATACATGATAACTCCAAGCGACCACATGTCACATGACTTGTCATATTTCTCTGGGCCCAGAACCTCTGGAGCTGAAAATAGAAAGGGAGTGATAATGGAAACAGTAGAGATGTCAAACGTGCGACATGCGACTGCGCAGTACTGTTGTCGCAAATCATACAGCGGCGGCGTTGGCGTCTTACTTCAGACAACGTAGTGACCACAAGAGCCACACTCGAGCTAATTTAGATTACGATTAACAACATGAACAAAACATACAGAACCACAGCGCGAACCATCTTGTCATTCTGTTTGTTTTACTATGATGCAAAAGTCAACAAGAATCTGGTTCAATACGCACTAGCTAATAGAGATACAGCACTACCTACGGAGCCGGAGTCAGATGAGAAAGGCCAATAAATCATTCTCTTCGACAAGTTGTCCAATTGCCTTAGTCAGACTACGACCTTATCTTGGTTAAACTGATGTTTTTTTTTATGAAATAAGTAAAGACATCACAGAAAACAATCCAGCACTTGAATTCTTACCAACATAGTAGGGTGTGTAGCAGGGAGTGGCTAACGAGTTGTGTGAGGTGGTTTCCTTGGCAAAGCCAAAGTCTGTGAGTTTGAGCAGAGCACTAGACCTCTTCGTGGAATACAGTAGATTCTCCGGCTGCAGCCAAGAAGAAGAAAAAAAGAGTGAGACACTGGAGCTGTGGAAATCATTGTTTAAAAACGTATTTTCAGTGCGACGTGCAAAGTTAAGATACAAACCTTGACGTCTCTGTGTGCGATGTTGATGGAATGCAGGAACTGAATCGCCTCCCCTATGTTCTTCATGATATCAGATGCCTCTGAAATAAAGAGACAGAAATGCTGTGACGATTGGAGGCCACATAAACCACACATGTAAACAATACATGACGGTAAGTAGCTTAGCTGTGATCTTTTTTTGTATTGATAACAAGCCTTCTGATTATTCAAACTTGATAATAATTGATAACATCATCACTTTGATGTTTAGGAAACAGCATAATTTTCTACATTATCTGTCAATTTTGTGGACGAAAACAACTCGTCGATTCATCAGGAAAATAAAGAACAGATTAATCGATGAAGAAAATAATTGTTAGTTGCAGAGCGACATGCGTTACCTCTTTCTGTGAAGGCCTGGTCTCCTCTATCCTGGATACGACTAAAAAGCTCTCCGCCATCCATACTGGAAAAGAAGAAGTCAGAATCAAAGATTTGTAAAACTCTTACTCGCCCATTTTCTGATGCCTAGGCTAACACAGCATTAAAGAGAAGTACATGTACTATGTTGTTGTTGATGTACTAATGCTCATGTGTATGCCGATCGCTTTTCATAATGATTTTCATTTTAGAAATTTTAGAAGTATCAGTTATTTCATATCACAGATTAATAATGTACTGATGGTGATTATGAAAGGAGAGGACAGGCAGTCTCTCTACACAGTACCAGACAGGCTAACCCTAACCCTCGGGGGGGGCGGCGGTGCAGTGCTGACAGGAATAAGACGAGAAAGGAAATTGTAAATGAGCAAAGAATTGTATTACTTGACTTAAAACCCATGACTGAATCACTACATAGGGTTAGGCTTGAATGAATGGCCAAGCCTAACTTCTCTTCAGCTGTGTGAAACATAAACTAGTGGCTTCCAAGCAAAGAGGATGTGCTGGAAGAGATGGTGGTGTGGTTAGTGTTAGTTGGTTGACCAACATAGATGATTAGTGCAGTCTCTGGAGTTTTTCAGTCATCCAAGGTCACAGTTGAGAAACCCTAACCCTAACCCAGGTTCAGTTGCGGTTAACTAAACATGGCTGCAGATACATGAAGATGATTCACTTCTCATCCAAGACAGTTCTTTAGCTCCGAAATGAAGAGGATTTCCACACACGGACATGTTTCCCCTAATTCAGCTCTTCTTGGGAAAGCACATGACCAGTACATAACCTAAACTAATCCAGAGTGAATTTAATAAACGGCCAGCTGATAAGACATCTCACATGCAATGCATTTCCAAATTCCTGAATTCTTTGAAAAGTTGTTGGCAATACTAAAGGCAAAGACGCATCACATTCTAGTTATCTCATTTTATTTCAGAAAACATGTTTTCTATAGAAAAATAATGACAAATCTACATCTCTCAAAAAGATGTCTAGATATCCACTCCAGGACACACAGATTGCATCAATGAGGGATCATGATTTTAATCTAAAAAAAACCTTATACTTATACTAGTATAAGTATAATTTTTTATTATTAGTATACACTAATAATTAGGACAATTAAAACTTAAACTAACGAGAAAAAATGCTGAAATATCTGGATTTGAAGTACTGACATCTAGCCAACCTGTAGCTATATTGTTCCAGCCAACATATAGATGTCACATTATCAAGGTGGATATGACGTAAAAGCCCTTAGCGTAAATTGGTATATAATCTTGAACCACTGAACATAGCAGACATTTCGATTACAGTTTGGTGGCACTGGGACATTTAAAACAAAAACATGCAGTTTCATTCTGTCCTCTTGTTTGAATTTGTCTTTTAAAAAAAAAGTAAAAAAAAAGTAATATTGTTATATGTAAGATTAAACCAGTGTTTTTAATAACATTACCACTTGGGATCCCACAAAATACCCAAACATTCATGCTTCCTTAAATAACACATATATATTACTTTGGGTAGAACAAAAACATTCCAGAATAAAACAAATTGCTACAGTTTAATACAAAGATAATAATTAATTAATGAATATGAATTGGATTGAGTATGAGAAAAGCTCTTTCATGTTAGGTTTCATTTTGTCATTTTGCTCGGGGTGACTGTGAGAGTTTCGGGTGCAAATTTGTGCATGTGTGACTAAAGAAGTATGACAGGCATTTTTATGCATGTATGCATTACAATGGGTGAGCAGCAGCCACAAAGGTGGAGTTGTGAGGTGTCTACACTCAACCACAGCACACAAACTTCTCATAATTAATCATTTACACTTTGCATACTGAGAAACTGACTGCAGCTTCAGCCATCGTATTCTGATATCAATGTGCAATGCAACAGGCAAAGTGTGGCAGACTTGAGAGGCAAAAGTAAAAGTAAATGTGCACCTATTTCTTTCTTACAAATTTATAGCAGTAAGATTACGATCAAACAGTGCAACCCTGTCTTCCCACACTGGTCAAACCCTGACCTCTGCCTTCATTTCTGACAATACCTAGAGGTGAGGTGTGAATTCTCAGTGCAGTTGAGAATCGATTGTGATGAGAATGGAAGTCATGCGATCGCAAATCTCACACTATCATAGTTCAAACACCAACACCCTTGCACATTCTGGTCTACTTTCTTTCACATCTCATGTACAGTGTGGTAACACCTAAGCAGCAGGCGTGATAAGATGACCCGCATTAACTATAAGGTCTTTAGGAAAAAGAAATTCCATACACATCAGCTGTTTCATTTCAAGATCAGAAAATGTAAAACCGATCTTCATTATTCATTGAGCATGTAGTTAAAAAAAAAGAGAGAGTTACTTTAATTGCCAATTGACCATATGTATGGTCACTTCCTGGTTTTCAATTAAGTAAGCCGTCATCCAAAGATACAGAGATGTGCGACACTTAGTGATTGAACAAGTTGCCAAGAGTTTTAATGATATAATTTAAATTATAGAGCTTAGTGGAGACTGTGTACAGAGGGACGCAGCAAAGCTTAAAATGAAAAGGGCATTTTCATTTTGAATCCCTCAGGGCTAAATATTAAAACAAGTACATAAATACAATGTTAACGTTTTTGTTCGATATCAGAAGTCTTAATAGCTAACATCACCTTACAAAGTCCAAGTTGCCCCTTGACTTGCTCCCTGACTGGAATTTAAGGAGCTGGCTAATATTTTAGTGGAATAGGAAGCTTGTAAAATCTTAATTTCACATCATGTTTATCCACTTCAGGTGCTTTTGTTCCCAACTAGCCTACGCTGTCGGGGGCCGACAGCAAGGGGTATATCCGTGAACTTGTCCAATCCTCAACTTTCCAATATACCCAAAGTATACGCACTCGAACTTGCCACTAACTCTTTTAATTAATTATTAATAAATTCAACAAAATAACTGTTAAATATTATGATATAATGCTGACTACACTTTATACATACACAAAGTATGCATATAAACTCGATATTGAACACAGAATACCTGAACTCATAAATTTCTCTCTAGTTTTTAATAAAACTAGTTAACCTATTATACCTTGTTAAATATTATGAATATTAAAATGCTAACCACACCTGCCATATCTTCAAAGTGTCCAAATGTCATGAAAAAGCATACACTGTTTATTAAATGTCATGAAAAAGCATACAATATGTTCAAACTTTCCATTCAATGCATTAATAAAGAAATGGAGGCTTAACTATTTTTTATATGATAATTAATACATGCATATTATAATGTAATAAATATTATGAATAAGTGCTAAATAAACCCATGATATCCTCAATGTGTCCAAATGAGCTCAATAATAAAGAATAAATGCCTTAACTATTTTTTCTGTTGACTAATAAGTTAACCAGTTTACTTATTATGTAACTATTACCAACCATAGCCAAAGTAATAATGATTGTACTTGTAGATAGTTGTTACATGAAGCATTGAACACAATTTGAAGGTAATATCTCCATCAGTCTGGAAGATAAAGCCGAAAATGTGTTTTTAGCATAATAAATTAATTAATTTGCTAATTAATAATAAAGCTACAAAGATAGGAATAATTCTCAGGTGGTATGTGATGCCCATGCAAAATTTGAAGCCAATACCTGCAATACTTTGGAAGATACAGGCGAAAATATGGTTTTTATATGATTAATTAATTAATTAATTAATTAATTAATAAATAATAATGGTAGACGGCTCAAAATCAATAGGAATCATCTACAGGTGGTATGTGATGCCCATGCAAAATTTGAAGCTGCAATACTTTGGAAGATACAGGTGAAAATATGTTTTTTATATCAATAATTAATTAATTTACTTATTAATAATAATGGTAGACAGCTCAAAATCAATAGGGATCATCTGCAGGGGGTATGTGACCCATAAAAAAATAAGAAAATTTAATCTCAAACGCCTTTCCAGTTATCGCGTTAACGGCTAAAATCTGCGGATGCGGACGACGACGACGACACGAGAGACCGATTCCATAATATATATATATAATTATGGTGTATATTTTCACCTTCATTCACAAAAGAGGATATTGTAAAACAGCTGAGTACTACTACTACTACTGCCATGAATTTTATGCATTTGTGAGCTTTCACATGTAGATTTAGTAGGATTTTAAGATCAATGCTTATCTGAAGGATATCACTTCACCCACATCAAGCAGATACTGTGCTAGGATGATCTCTAGCACAGTATCATAAATCCTTCTGATGCCGAGTGCCATCAGTGGGTAGTAGAATCTATTGCACCAATGTGATGTGGCCAACCACATGCCTGTTTAAAATATAATATAGTACATCATTTGTTTTTAAATGCACTGGTATCGGATGTGTTACACAGTATATGTCAATAAAGGTTACATGTTAGGAAGGAAAATTGTTATCAAAACATCTCTAACCAGTGCACATGCACTTCGTACAGTGTTTCAAGAATGCACCAGAGTACACGTAATTTTAAGATGAACACACCGAAAGGTGCAAAGACGTGAACAAGTGCATTTGTTTATTTGAAATGGGTGGCAAAACTGAATCTACCTGAAATATGTGTCACTTGTCACACTTGGCACTAAGTATAAGATAGGATGTTGTGATTACATAGTACATAGATAATGGGTCAGAGAGCAGGTCATCCGGTGCCTTTAAATTCATTAAATTTCCTGCATTATCAAGGTGACATGGCATAATAATATATTGTCACAACATGGGCGAAATCCTAAACATCAAAATATGGGTCATCAAACTGACCCAATTTCTGTAGTGGAAAACAAGAGTACTTTAATCTCCCTTTGTCATCAAAGTGTGAAATTCTAGGAAACATTTTTGTTTCATCAGAAGAACCTCTTTTCATAATTGCAGAGTTCATTTTCTAAAGGAAATTAGTCATCACCAACAGTATTCTTGCATGTGAATGTCAGAAGTCAGGTCCACTATTGCTGACTTACAAAGTTAGCACAGACCTAATGACTGCACGTGTGACAAGATGTGGGTTTGGTGGTTCAAATGGCTCTAAGATGGAAATGCGAAGGCGTGAAATATATAATGAGCATTTAAAAGAAATGGGTCATTTTCTACTAAGGTCATGCAAAAGTGATTTACAATAACTGACCCAGATAAAATGTGCAACCCTCCAGGAAACGCCGTCTTCCACCTTCACTTCCTCACCAACTCAAACAAACCATGACACAACCACACAAAGACAGGAATTTTAGGGTGTGTGTGTGTGTGTGTGTGTGTGTGTGTGTGTGTGTGTGTGTGTGTGTGTGTGTGTGTGTGTGTGTGTGTGTGTGTGTGTGTGTGTGTGTGTGTGTGAGCGTGGGTGTGTGTACCTGGTATTCCTAATGTTACGGGGACAAAAATCAAGGCTCCATAACGTAAATAACTGCATTTTAAGGTGAAGTTAGGCTGAGGTTAACATTAGGGTCAAGGTTAGGATTAGGCTAGTAGTAATTATGTTTAAGTTTAGTGTAAGTCTTCAGAAAATGAATGCAAGTCAATGTAATATCCTAATATGTGTGTGTGTGTGTGTGTGTGTGTGTGTGTGTGTGTGTGTGTGTATACAGTGCACTCACCATTCCATGACAATGAGCAAACATTTTCTGCTTTGATAGAGATTCTCATAGACATCAATGATGCGCACAATGTTGGCACAAGGCGACGCCCTCCAGTGGAGATCCACTTCTCTACGGGCTTTGGCACAGTCCTGCAACATCTGCAAAAGCAAAAATGGCAATGTAAAAAAATATTGAAGAAAACCAGGAGATCAAACTGAATGCAACTCCCAACTTAATCAAGAGTGGATTGCCAAGACAGTGGTACAGTGCTGCCACCAACTGGCAGAATGTTAAATCACTTATCTCTTGTTTCTCATAAAGTATGCTGTTGTGAATACAGCACCCTCTGGATGAGACACTATAGCAGTGCACCAAGATACTACAAACATTTTATGGTATCATACACTTATTCCATCCATTCACACAACATTCACAAATCAATACATGTCACTTGTAAAGGTATATAAAGCAATCACATAATAAAAACACCAGATTCCCTTCCTTTCTTAACCCTCCCATTTATTTTGGGATCCGAAACCAAGCCCAATTCCTTTCCACCCAGACTTGACTTTAATTGTATAATTGATTAATTAATTAATTAATTGTATAATTTATTAAATTTTATTATAAAATAGACTTTAATCAACTTAAATATCTTGTATTTTTGGGGGGGTTTTGTATGTGTGAGCAGTCTGTGACATTCAGAGCTCTATAGTTACTGATTTAGGGTAAAAGTTGGACTGCACATATTTCCTAAAATTACCTGCAATGCCAACATTTTTGATTGGGTCTTCCCTTATTTCAGAAATCTCCCTATTTTAAGTAAGCATAATAATGTTGCATGCATACAGGAAACAATAAGTGTGCCTTAGCATATTTAAATATAGCAACATTTCAATCACATTTCAATCACAAACAAAGGCACCCCCAATCACCTCCCCTGCTGGTGGCTCATGTGGCTGCATAGAATATGTGCAGGAGTGAGATTATAGAAAGGGTTAAACCACAAACTATCAAAAGAGGCATCTCTGTATGTATGTTTGTGTGTGACTTGTTTATTGAACTCACAGCGAAAAACATGTTTGTGTAAATATGTGTGTGCATGCGTGCCTATTTTTTGTGAGGATCAGTTGGAGATTTAGACTTTAGAGGTGAGGAAATTTGGGAAACTGAGGACATTCACTCTCATATCATCTTCAAAGGTCTGGTTTTAAGGTTATGGCCTGCAGTAGGTTTAGATGTAATGCATTTGAACAACTGGGCAGTGATTTGATTATGGTACAACAACGTCTCAATGAACCATTACATCTGTGTTTTAGGTTAAGTTAATAACCCTGCTGTGAGACACTGTTTCAACTACATAAGAAAAACCATGTCAAGTTTTTCAGGGTCAGGGTTTTTCAGAAGTTGTGTTCAACTGAAGGAGAACTGAATTTAAAAGCTGCATAATTCAAGACTCGAGATTTTAATTTGCCATTAGCACACACAGTCCGGGTACATAATAGTAATTCTTGTACAAGGGTTCCAAAAGACAGGGGGGAAAAAACAAATGCAGATAAATAACGACACAAATAAACTAGGCAAAAAGAATACGGCAAAGAAATATATTCAAAATGAAATAGAATATAAATACTGTAAATTGTATACACACACACACACACACACACTATATACACATTATCTCTGCAATTTTCATCTCAGAAACAGTGATCAGAAAAACCGTACAACTTATTCTGACATTTTTTGGACCAGAAACCAAATCCATTAATTGAGAAATAATTGACAGATTAATTGAGTTGCAGACCTAGGATGGATGGATGAATGGACAGATGGACAGATTGATCAAAAAAAAAAATTTTTTAGATAAACAAAACTGTAAAAATCGTGAATATACAGTGAATATATACAAACTATGAATAGTATATTATAGAATAGTAATTCCCCATTACATATATTACTAGTAACAGGGAAAAGGTATTGCATTTGTGTCAGTTGTACACAGTGCTGACAAAATAACATAAAACAACAAAACAAAGAACACAACACTGCCAACAGTTGGTACAACTGGCTAGGTGACTATAAGACAACCCAACTGTCAGTGATGCTGTTAACATGAGGTAAAACAGAGCTGGGGGTTGTAACTTTTGGAAAACAAACAATTTGAAATCATCATAATCAAAATTCATGAAGATAAAACCAGACAAAATAAAGCCCCTCCTGCCATGATTGACATGCAACTGGCATCAAATGAATTATTTTACCCAGCTAGTATACAACACCGCCGTTTCTTCTTTGTTGTTTTTTAAATGGGTGGGGATGGGGGTGGGTGAGATGACCACAACCCAGAAGTTGCATTCTCACTTCCTCATACAGGACAGAGATGTGCATGGAATAGGTGGTCATGAAAGGAGAATTACAGATTTAAAGCATTTGGATTTCTTTTTCAGGTCTCTTCTGCTCTCTTGATACACAATAATGTATTACTGACAGACTGATGTTCTATCAGGTTGCTTTGTAATAACAGGGGTCTAGATTGTGAACCAGTGATTTGGAGATTCACTTATCGCTTGTATTTACATGAGTGAATATGGAAAGCATGTTGACCAACACAAACTAAAGAAAACTAGGACAGTCAAACACAAACGAGTTACCAGGCAACCATTCAACACCAGGAAACACAGTGAGCTCGAGCATTGTTCGAATGTTTTTTTTGTTCCGCCTTATGCAGTGGCTTGTTTTAATGTGGTTTACGGGAAGGATACGAGTGACATCCAGCCTTTCATCTAACAAAAACATGTGGTTTTAGATAGAGATGCACCGATTAATCGGCCAGTGACCGGAACTCTACACCGGTAGAGTGTAGGGCTGGGCGGTATACCGGTTCACACCAAATACCTTTTTTTTTTTCGTTAGTATATGAATGTTTAATACACTGCCATACCGGTGTATTTGATTACACAACATCCGCGCAGCCACGGCGCTGCTGTCTGCTTTGCGAGTGGCCGCGCTCTGCATGTAAACGTTTCATTAATGTTTATATATTTGTTTCAATCACTGAATGAAGCCTGTCATATTTGGGAGAGGAGTCAGGACCTTAAATCACTTGCACAAAACTTTTGATCAGCACTCAGCATTTGTTTGTTTGTCATTTAAACCTGTGTAAGCAGAGAGCGCGAGGCATTGAGAGATGTGCGCTCTTAGTCATTAGTTCATTTACTTATTTGTGTGTAGGTACTATGTTGTGAAATATGTTTAAACTTAAATAAACTACACATACAGGTAGTGTTTGTTTTTGTATTTTTAGTTGGATATTGGATGTGAACTGATTGTATTTCTATGTTAAAATGTTCTGTTAAAGAAAATATGCAAATATATATATTTCTGTATGCTGTAAAGTGGTTTAAAAAATTGATATCGGAATCGGCTAAAATTGGTATCGGCAGGTCAAACTTCTTGAAAAATCGGAAATGGCCCCAAAAATGGCAATCGGTGCATCCCTAGTTTTAGACCACATATTGACTAATAATATACATTTTACAAATATTATATCAAATCAATTAGGTAGCCATATTTGGCTGTTTGCAACTTCTGATTACTACAATATTATTGTTTGCTTGTCTCTGCACCGTCACCAAATGTGTACAGTATTTTGGCTGCATTGCTGAGGCGTAAGAGAGCATCTTGAATGAATGAACTCTGGAGTAGGAAAACTTCCCTTATCGTTAGTACCATTCAGCAATATCCAACCAGTTTGTTTCCTTATTGGAGAACTGATCACAAGACCCAGGCAAAAGAAAAATGTTCACAGAAAAGAAGCTGCTCATTGAGAGCAAATAAATGAAATTCCTGTTGCAAAATCACCAAGGAAGTGTTGAAAGCCATTCATAAACATGCTGTTTTAGCACATGACTAAGTGCTGTGTCAGCTTGGAAATTTCTCTGTACCACAGTTACATTTGGATAGCTTTTGTGTGGGTTCATAATCTACAAACAACCGCAACACCACATCCTTCAAAACACTTTTCCCTCAAGAGAAAGAAAGGCATAAGAAAGAGACAAGAGAAATGTGTGGAACATACACAGACCATATAAAATACAATCCAGTAAATCACACTTTAAAAAAGTACACCACACCAATGTTGGTCAAACAAGATTTTTCCTTCAGCTAATCTGTTCAGCTCCTTTTTAGAATAGTCCCCCGAGCCTGAAGCATGGAATTGAATGTCTAATCCAGGGTTCTATATAAATCATATCGATTATTATTTGCACAGATTCACAAGGATCTTGAGGTAATATTATATTTATATTATATATATATATATGTAAAGTTAGAGGCAAAACTGTGCCAGGTTATTCAACAGTTTTTAAAAATCTATGACTTGAATATGGATCCCTTCAGTGGTCACATGAGTTCTAGTCTTTACAGCATGACCTATGACAATTGCAAAGTTCAATTCTGTATTTTATGATACAAGCTATTATTCAAGCAATCCTGTGAGCATGCATAAGCCAAGGGAATGCTGTGTGGTTTGAAGTTTTCGGTGTGTGATGAACAAATAGTAACATGGAAACTAGGTTTGTCTGAAGGAGTTTGCTTTTGTTTTTTTAAAGGGGGCATTTATAAAAAAAAAAAAACGATATGATTCTTTTTCAACTTTCAATAAAAATATATATTCATTTTGTATCAAATCCTTGTTGTTTCAAATAAAAATTATGGGAGTTCATATTGTAAGACAACAAGGTAAATGGTAATCCATGTTAACATATAATATGAAACTTTCTTAGCTTTTTATTGATTAATCCAAAAGGTATTTTCTTGATTTGTTGACAAAATAAAAGAGGCCATTATAACTTCACACGGCAGCCACAAGTTGAAATCACGACGTTCAGCTAATATGAAACCAATACTCCGAGATGATGCCATCATCAGAAACAACTCAGAGGGCCACCACAGAGCCTCTTCCTTTCTCCCTCTCCCTCCCCTCCTTTTCCTTCCTTTCTCTCATGATTGAAGAATGGGCATCGCTCATCTTCTGTATCACTGTTAACCTTTATTCAGACATACAGACAGGAATGCAATATTAAAAGCGGCAGCATCACTGTGATAAAGAAGCAGCAGCAAAACAAGAAAAAGTATTGATAATCTTCCTCATAGCTTGTGTGATATTGTCATAATATGCACACCTCCCATGAAAAACAGAATATAAATAACATGGTGTGAATACTCTTCATTGGTATGTCAGTTACAATGTGCCAAATTGTGACTCATAATTTTTCTGTGATAAAGATAGTGAAAGGAGTTATTTTAAAGATGGTGCAATTTTTCTGTTAATATCATTATACTACAACATATTGAGTATGTGTCAATGTGTTGGTACTGGGTGTGAGTGCAAAGTCATGACTTTAACACAGAATTTAACAATGGCCAATAGTTCCTCTTCCTCTATTCTCAGCCAACCCCTGACAGGTGTGTCTGCTTCACTACATACTTGCACATCATTCACAAACTTAAGGAAACACAATTTCAATGTCTTCCAAAAAATGTGGCCAATCTACTGAGCCACACTGCCCAGGTTTATGAGAGCTAATCAACAGATACTTTGCAGCACTCCAGTCCAAATGAAGAAAACGACACTTCAGGAGTTATTGGTCTCTAACCTAGTCTACACTTAGTCATCACTTCAAAATATGTTTGTGAGGGACAAACAACAAACAATTTCATGACCTGTTTGCATTTCTCACAAGATTATGTAGGTTATACAATGAAAATATCCCTGAAATTATTAAGATTAGTTGTTTTGTGAATATGAAAAATTTAATATGGAAACGATGTTTAAGATAAAACGTGAAGTGAACATCAGCCATGCAGGAAGCAGCAGAGAAATATCATAAATATGCTGTAAATTATCTATACCCATGGTTCTCAGATCAGAAATACTGTTCTCCTTTATATGAAAAGGGTATGTGATCCAAGTGGAGCTGAGGGATTTAGACCAGAGTGAGTAGAAACAAATAACAAAGGAATAAATGAAATAATAAAAATTACAGTGATGTCATCTCTTTCCATCTCAAGGTAATTTGGCTATACCGGTGTCTGAATTATGTGAGGAAGAGGAGGAGGATGAGTATTGGGACTAAATCTGCCTCCTTGAAAAGTCTGTGGCTGACTTTGCTCGGCATATTTACACACTTGGGCTGCTCAGTAATGGAAAAAATAATAATCGGGGTCAAATTGGGTCAAAATGTAATGGTGAACTTGAAACAAATGGAATTTATTGCCTTGTCCATATCCTTATATATTTTTACTCATGCTGCGTGTTTAACCCAGGGATTCCACTGAATGTCTGTGTTTCAGTTTTCTGACAAATGACAAGCAGAACAGGAAGTCAAACACCATTACAATATTAAAAGTGTTATTTTTAGAATAAAAGGTAAAAGTAATACAGTAAAAGTTATATTTCAATCATTTAGTTTTTGTAATCGTTTGGGGCCAGAATCAGAAAAGAAAGACAAGTTTCCAATAATCGTACAGCCCTAATTTACAGCACTGTATTTTAACGTTGGCGATAATAGGGCTGGACGATATGGCTGAAAAGCATATCACAGTTTAACTACTTCATATCCATCGATAATTTCATGAATCACTTTTCATGACATATTAAAAATTAAGTGAATGAAATGAATAATTTCCTCTTATTTGAATCACTTCATTTATTGATCAGACCACACAGAGGTAAATTGTAATGTCAAGCACGTTCATGAGATTTTTAAAAACCAAACCTCTGAACTATGCTGACTGGAAGCATGTCCTTGGCTCTGTGATAAGCCACTGTTGGTGACTGTGGTCGGACTTTAAGTAACCAAAAAAGCACTCATTCTCAATGATCACATACTGTTGTTGTGAGTGAGACACGGGGAAGAGAACGGCTAAACCAAACTTGAATGTTCACTGATTGGCTGTTTGACTTCTACTCCAGAGGCTCTGACCACTCTAAAGGTTGGAAGCATGGTAGCAACTTGGTTACGAGGAAGGGACTGAGTTCGTTCATGCAACCAAACCTGCTTTGTCTATTTTTATAGCACTTTTTTGATTGTTTTTTTCCTAACGAAGTTGAGCGACTTTATCGACCTATCGGACGTTTTTTCTATCGATATCGCGGAAGTGTCTATCGAGATACATATCGTTATTGTATTATCACCAAGCCCTAGCCGATAATGGCGTTACTTTGAGGGCTCAATGACTGATCTCAACAATAATGCGTTCTATTCAACTGTCAGTTTCAGCTAATAGCGACTTCTGCATTTTGACTTGTGTATAAAAATACTGCTTGTTTAATTGTATATGTATTAAATTTATCATGCCAAAGTTGAATACTTTAAGTCTTGGTCGTTGGTAATTTGTAAAGCGCTTTGGGTGTCTTGAGAAGCGCTCTAGAAATGTAATGGATAATAATAATAATAAAGACCCCAAAAAAATTAATTAAACAATTAATTAATTACTGTTTTACCTTAAAGGGACAATGTGTAGTATTTATGGGTTTATATAACCCAAAATCCACTTTTTTATACATATGATGTGCTCCTACATTGTCTAGTCGCTGTATAATAGTTGTTGTTTCATTTGCCTAGTGTTTCAAAAAGTCATGTAAAATAACATGGTCGCGGGCCGCGGTTGCATAGCCACTGTTAGCAGCGAGACGCCATGTTTCTACGGGAGCCTGTAAGGACAAACGCGAGAGAACAAATCAAGCGTCTCTTTACTTGTGGCGGAAGTCCCGCCTCCACTCTCTCCGCTTCGTCTGCTACGGCCGCGGTAGATCGCCCTCTCCCTCGCCTCACGAACCTCATCTGCTGACACGGAGAAAGACGACGAGGACGACATTTGACCAGCTGCGGATACCGTAGTGCTCAGGGAAGGGAGGGGGTGAGCAGAGCAGCAGGTCTTTGTTGTAAATTTCAGCCGCTCCTCTAGATGGCACTATAAACTACTTATTTCCCCTTTAACTTCCTGACATCTGACATGTATTTTTTTCATCCCTATGCTGTAGCATATGGCCAAATAAATGTGCCTTTGTCAGTCATTTATGTCATCATAATCTCATCGCTCCTCACATAAACTGCTTTCTTTTGCCTATAAAAATTCACTGTAAGATAACACCAGCAGATGCTTCACATCCTTTGGGAGGGAGGGAGGGATTAGGAGAGATATTTAAAAGGCAGTCCAGTCAACACAAAGGTACAAAGCCTCGTAGTAAATTATTCAATTGTGGATCTCATGGTCTCATTGTCCCCACAAACACAGTCACTTTATTAACTACATTGTTAGAATAAGATTTGGGTCCTAGTAAAAGTGAAAGTCTCAAAAGGTGGTGTCACCTTCGGCCAGGGTTAGGCAGATCCTGCTTATCCCTAATCCTGGCATATAATACAACCCAAATAAATGGAAACGATGAGATAGGGCTAACTAAGCTGATGTGAGTGACGGGAACAAAAAGGGCATTAGTTCATTAGTTCATGAAGGTCTCAGTCTGTTTGCCTACAGTATGTTTCAAGAGCATTAGAAGACCTGAAGAAGGATAAGATATCAAACTAACATGCCAGCACCAAGTTTTAATGGAGGTATCACTATCAGGTTTTCTATAGGGTGCAATAAAATAAGTATACGACATTCAGAATTTCTAAAGACTATTATAACAGCAATTTAACCCATTTCACCTTCATGCTAATTAAGTGCATCAGATATGATGCAAAGGAGAGATGAAACTGGAGTGTGTGAAGTAACCAAACCTGATGACACAGAACAATGTGCATCATGTAAATGTATGTTTGCTTTAATATTTCGGTACATTCAAGCTTTTTCAAAAACATTTTACATGGTTCAGAACAGAAGTGAATGGTAAATAGTAAATAGTGTATTTATATAGTGCTATTTCTAGTCTTGACAACCACCCAAAGCTGCTATACACAACAGTTTGTGCCATTCACACGCTTCATGTGTCATGTGTATCACACTTCATACTAAAGCTGCTCAATTATAGAAAAAAAAATCCTAATCATGATTATTTATCATGATTACTCCTCAGCGAGGAAAAGTAGCTATTGGCTGTCCTAAAAGTCGCTAGAATGACACCATCACCAAATTTGCATAATTGACCATGTGTATTTAATCTAATGGACACTGTAGGAGAGAGGAATAACAAACTTTCTTCTGTCGATTCTTGTTTTGTTTTTTACATCACACTCAGAAGGACGTTGGTGTCGTACCGTCTACGGATTCACAGCTGACCAATCAGAACAAGCGTTGTTGATGACATACAGTCATTTAACACAGCAGAGGATTGCTTGATTGTGTTTAAAAAATATATAAAACTACAAAAGCACTTGGAGAGCACAGACCTCTGCCAAGGCAGTGCAGTGCCTACAAAATACATCCTGCCGGGTGATAGCGATAGCGTCTACGGATCATTCCTAAAATGTAATCACTTGTTGCTGGTCCCATTGCGGACATTACCTGAAAGTTCCGAATCTGTCTGTGACTTTTTGAGTTATGTTGCTAACTGACAGACAGACTCCAGCGAAAAACATAACCTCCTTGGCGGAGGTAACAATTACAAGATGTGTGGAGGGGGGTTGCAATGGAGATTAAGTGGGATGGTGTATGTAAATTATACATAATTCACATCCAAATTATTCACACTTTTGCCCCGTCCAGTATGCAAAGACCTTTAGAATGATACGTGATATATGCTTTCAAATCAGAGTATCTGATAACGCCCCAAAAAGTCGCTAGATTTGTCGCTAGCTGCTTTAAAAAAAAAAAAAAGAAAGAGTCACTAGAGGGGACTGAATACTTGCTAAATATAGCAATGCAAAAGCAAAAGTCGCTAAATTGGCAACAATGTTTTGTGGGTAAAGAGCGGGACAGGAGGTCAGTCACGTTACAACAATAAAAGCATCATGGATTTGTTTTAATTGGTTGATTTTTTGCCATCGTTTGGGCCATAATCATAATTGAAACCCAAGTTTTGATTAATTGCACTACTTCATACCTATTCACACACAGCCATCAGGAACAATTGAAGTTAAGCGTCTCACCCAAGGACACAGGAGGTGGGAATCAAACCCAAAACATTCCAGTTAAAAAGGAGGCTTGCTCTACCACTGCGCTACCATCCCACCTATGAATCTTATTTCATAGGAGTAACATCACCAGCGGAATACAATTCAGATTTATAAAGCATAGACAATAAAATCCAGATATTGGGTTTTATAGTTTTTAAAATGGGATCCTATGAGACAAAAGAAATCAGATGTGTGTCTAGAGCAATAGTCTCAGACGCACACACACGCACGCACGCACGCTCCGCCTCCGCCATGTTTCAAATCGATTCGTTGTTGCAGCCCTACTGATAATCCTAAATTATATTGATTAAAATATACTTTAAATATAAATTACACTCATTTATATTTATATATAGAGAGATTTATAAATCGATTAAAATACAGAACATGGAAATATCCTTCATCCAAAGAAATATACCAAGCATTACCTGAAATTAAAGTTAATACGTGCATTTAAAGAAAGTAACCAAAAAAAAAACTTTTCCTCAAAACATCAAACTTCTGCATATATCATGATAGTCATAGCTACACTAATATGAACATTTTCAATCAACCTTTTTGGTGAAGTCAACCGCTCCTATTTAAAGGTCCCGTATTATACCCTATTAACCCAAGTTAAACTAGGTCCTGGTGCTCCAATGAACATGTCTATGTCATGCTTCGCAAAATATCATAAGGATGAAGCACAATAGCAGTTCAATAACTCTGCCAAAACAGCCTTTTTCAAAACGCTCTGTTTGTGAATTTGAATGAGACCCAGGTAAACACACATCCACTGCTTCCAGGGGAGTGTCGCCACTTATCACCTATTGTCATGCACCGTCATCACAACCCCCGCTCCATATACCCCATAGTAATGTCCGTTTACCCGTTGTTACTGAGTTTCACCATAATGCATAGTGAGTGAGCACGATTTTGGCTTCTCGTGATCATAAAAACATTAAAATCGAAGAAAAACGATTAATGCGCCACGTGGCGCGGCGTGTATGGAAATTCCCATGCTAGAAAAAGACGCTGAGCGCACCAGTGTTACTGCGGCTGAAAGTGACGTGTGTGGATCAACAACATGAGGAGAGAATGTGGAAACACGACAGAAAGACAGCCTTTGGTTGATAAGAAATGTAGGACAACATCTACATCTTTCTGCAGTGCTTTCAAACGCGTGCTCCTCATATCACTGATCCACACATCACTCACTAACCGCAGGCACGTAACTGGTGCGTTCAAGGTGTCCCTCCAGCAAAGGAATTTACACACACGATCAACAACAAAGGGCTTGTGAAGCTTGTGAACATTTTTTTCATAAATAAAATATATCCACTGGACACACAAGTCCTCTGAGGCTAGAAGTTTGTGTAGAACACTGTGCTCTGCTGTGCAGCCACTCTTCCTACCTTGCCTGCAGTCTCGTATTTCAAAGGGACAATGGGGAGCTACGGTGGAGCTGTGAAGTACTCTGCCTGGCGGGGTGCCAACATTCACGGTGAAATGTACGCACTGTCGTCACTTGGTCGGGAGGTGTAAACATCGCGTGTTTTACCGCCTATACTTAGACAAAGTGGAACCACTAAAACATGACTGAGTCTTGTTTTTTCACATTTTGGGGACTGGTATGGCCCACTGAGTCCCAAATATAAGTACTAAAAGATTAAAACGTTGATTTTGCACAATAGGGGACCTTTTAAACACAAACATACAGAAAGATGTGTCCTAATTATTTAGACTAGATTTTAAATTTATCCAGCACACCAGATGTTCCTGAGCTGCATTAAATAGTTTGTGTCACAGGTATTAGAAAAAACATTACGCAATAATCGCTGAGAAAACAAAACATAAAAACTGCTTTAAAAAGGTAGGTTAATGTAATAGATTTATTTTTTCATATTTTATAATTAGAGGTAAAACTTTATAATAAGTACACACTATAAGCATTAGTTAAGCATGAATACATATTGAAGTCATCATTTATAACGCATCGTAAGTCAATCAAATAGCTTATTTTTTTGGAGGTGGATTATAATTGGCTGCTTGAGTAAAGCAGCTATTTGGACACTGTTCCTCAGCTGATGGGATGAGTAAAACATGTATAACTGAGTTTATAAACTACATACTAATGAGTATTCATGCGTTATAAACTATGAATTCAATGTTCATTAATGTTTAACTAAGGCTAATCGTGTGTACTTAATTAAAATTAAAAAGTGTTGCAAAATTAGAATTATTTTTACACACGCACCAATTAGTGATAGTGAATTTGACCTCTGCATTTAACCTGTCCTTGGTTGTCCCTGCATTAAAAATCCTGTTTCGTCAGTAAATGAACAATACAGAAACTGATCTAAACTGGTGAATAAAGTCCTGAGATCATTTTAATCCAAATCACAATCAGAGGGATGAAACTATCAGCCAGTATTTGCTTATCAGACGTTTAATATCATCACAAGTGATAGGTACGAGTGATAGTCAAAACCATTTCATCACGTGATGCAGAATAGCTTGAGCAGATTGAGGAACAATTTAGAATGGAAACAGCCTGTGCCACTTGTGATATCATCTAATCTCAGATACTGCATATTGTGTAGCAAAACCTGCAAGTTGTCCAATTTGAGAACACAACACAAAAAGACATGAGAAGCAGTTTCTTCTGCATTAGAATAAGTAATAAATTTCACCACTAATAAAGACAACAAATGCACATAGACCAAAACCAGCTTTTCCTGAATATTTTACTTCACTTTCTTTAAAACTCAGCAGCGATTGAAGGTTTTTAAGGGCGATGTCTGAACAGAGTGAATCATAACATCACACTGATAAAAGATATAGATAGAGCTGCAACTAACGATTATTTCCACAATTGATTAATTCCTTAAGCGTTTGGTCCATAAAATGTCAGAAAAGTTAAAAAAAATGTTCATCAGTATTTGCCAAACCTGGAAATAATGTCTTGTTCTGTCCACAAACCAAAATTATTCAGTTTTAATGATTTCTTTGTTATATGGAGCAAAGAAATAAAGAGAATATTCACATTTAAGAAGCTAAAACGATCAGAAATCTTATTTTAATGATGAAAACACATTCAAATATATTATCAAAATAGTTGACTATTGATTTAGTAATGGATTAATAATCGATGAATTGTTTAAGCTCTAGATGCAGACTCAATGACTATAATGCCAAAACAGAGATGAGGGAAAATCAATTAGCAGGCTGTGTTAACACAACTGCAACAAGGATAAACAGTCAACTACTTCAGTAATCAATAAATAATTGAGTGATTTTTACGTCATTTACGTTATGTGATTTAAACTTCTTTAAATGCAATCTGTTTTCTTTGCTCCTCTGTGACAAAGATATTTGGTTTGTGAACAAAACATTTCACACCTTTCCTGGAACTTGCTATGTGGAAGCAACTAATCAACTTGTGAAGGATTGGCATAGTAATCAATAATTATGAAAGTAACGATTAGTTCCCAATCATGTGTCTATTGTGTCATTATCTAGAAGTGAATGTCGCTTGTTTATAGCAAACAAAAGCCAGGTGTTGGCCTGTTTTTTTTCTTTAATAATCAGGTGCAAAATAATGGCGCACAATAATTCTTAATCCTGTGATTCAACAGAATATTTGACATATGGCTGCAACCAATAATTGTTTTCTAATTCGATAATGCATCTACTTCTTCAATGATTACTTGTTTGATCAATAACATGTCAGCGTTTCCTCAGATATCTTGATTCATAATTAATTAGTTTTTTTTCTGGTCTCTTCGTCATGGATGAGCAAAGAAATCAGGAGATATACACATTGATTAAGCTGAAAAACCATAGAATGTGTTTGAATTAAAAGAACAGACACAATAAATAACAATCGACATAGATTACGGTTAATTTAATGACCAGGTAATCATTGCATCCCTGGTACATTTCCTGTGACCCTGACCTGGACACCAAACGTCCTGTAATATTGCTTCAATGTATTGCAGTATACCCGGATTTCCTGGCTCTGCGTCAGTTTTGCACCGTCTTGACCGCCTGAACTTATGCCGACAGTATTAGTCAAATATAACGTACCTTCAGAGCGTATTTGTCTCCAGTCTTCTTCTGGAAGATTTCGAGAACCTTGCCATTTATGCCCAGTCCCAGGACCTGGCTGGTCACCTTGTAGTCGTCTGTTATGGCGTTCTTCTTGATCTGTAAGGTGGGTCTGGGGTGAAAGGGGAGGAACTGAACCGGTGGGTTCTGCTGCCCCGCCGGATTCTGCTGCCCCGCCGAATTCGGAAACAGTGGCTGGTTCTGTGTGTTGGACAACATGCTCTTCTTGGTCTGGGCTAAGAGATAAACAGTAGCCAACAACAACATACAAATCCTCGGGCTTTTTCTTTTAACAGAGGACCGCCTCTTCCTCTGTGGTTAGCTGGCGTCTTTTTACGAACCCCTCACAGTGTAACAGCCAGGCCCGAGTAAAATCCGGTAGTGGTTTGGATGTTACGGATTAACAAGAGTGACTTAACCAATAGTATGCTAAATTAGCTTGCTGTTAGCATGCTAGCACGAACCTATTCTTGACCTGTGATTCGCGGCTAACAACTCAGCTATCGGTTAGCTTGATCCATCTCCGCTGTGTCCGCCATTCACCGGTTCCTTAAAGAGCTCCTCGGCAACTTTTCCCAAACACCCCATACATCGACTAGTGGGCCAGCTTCAAAAACAGTAACACAAAACACGACGAAAACACTCAACGGCTGACAAGAGAGGGGGAAAACTCCGACAGATTTAGCACGCCAAACTCTCTCAGTGGCCGACGGATAGACACCCAGCCGGAGCAGGTTTTACTGCTGACGTCATAGACGGGGTTTTTTTCAGCTCTTAAAGGAGAAGTAGGACGAAAAAGTTAGCGGATATGTACCAAACCGAAACTAGCAGGACATGACATTGTTGTCACACAACACACACGGCAATAACGATATTATCACATATTGCGATATCACTAGGTTGAATTGTGGGGAATTACCATTAATATCATATTAAATGTTTTATTTCATACATCCCTAATTCCACGATAATACAGGACATTTTCAACTGGAATTATGACTAGCCAGAATTAAAGGGACAATGTGTAGTATTTATGGGTTTATATAACCCAAAATCCACTTTATACATATTATGTGCTCCTGCATTGTCTAGTCGCTGTATAATAGTTTTTGTTTCATTTTCGTAGTGTTTCAAAAAGTCATGTAAAATAACATGGTCGCGGGCCGTGGTTGCATAGCCACTGTTAGCAGTGAGACGCCATGTTTCTACGGGAGCCTGTAAGGACAAACGTGAGAGAACAAAACAAGCGTCTGTTTACTTGTGGCGGAAGTCCCGCCTCCACTCTCTCCGCTTCGTCTGCTGACTGACTCTGGGTATGACTCCGGGTCAAAGTCATAAAAGGGACTGCGGCGGGGAGTCGTGAAGAAGCTATTTTTAAACATTGTTAAAACAATGTTTTGATAATGAGTAGCAGTGCATCCACCGTTCCAGAGGGGGGAGCTGCGCTTCTGAGAGCGGGTGTGCTGAATATGTCACTTCCGGGTATATCGCGGCTCAGCAGAGCGTCAGAAAAGACAGATTGCTATCGGCTCGTTTACAGCAACTAGGAGGTTTTTGACCATAAATGGGGGGGGGGGATTAAATCCAGTTTAGGGCCCCATATAGGCATATTGTGACAGCCAGTAATAAACATACAAAAACAGCAACAACAAAAAATAATCAAAATAATGCATTAAAAAAATCAGTTAATCAGTGTTTTGGGAAACACTTGTAAATGACTGGGAATGAATGTTTCTTATAATGTGTTGGCTGGCCTTAAAGATCATACTACTCAGAATTAGGCTGCTAATGAAGCTGTGGTTTGTTGTGGTTGAGTAATCATTTGTCAGCTGACCAAAAAAAAGTTTGACAGCCATTTTGACAATCGTTTATATAATACAAGCATTCAGCCTTCACTGATTAACAAAAAACATTACTTGAAGTGGTTGTGTCTGGCTCTTCTTGGTTATTGTAATATGCATGTCTAATTATTTTCAGGTTCAGTCAAGAAAATACCCAGTGTGTTGATCCATAATATAAAAGCTGTCATTTTGTTTTCTGCAAACGATGTACCAAGTCACCGCTGACTGATTGATATCCAGCTCTTCTCTTGTGAAGTGACCCACTTGTAAAGTTTTGGTAGTAAAAGGGAGAGAGGGATAAAAATAGAGCCAATAATCTTCCGCCACATTCCCATAGGTTACCTCAAGGTTAACACGCCTTGGTGTTTTCTGACAGCTCTGAAGGTGAGACTCAACTAAAAACAGACAAAAACAATTGATCCACATGTATGAAAAAAACAACTCCCAGGTTGATTAAAACTTCAAATAACCATCCTAAAATACAGAGGGCTTGACCTCAGTGTCTGTGGTAGCTATGAATCTAACCATGTATTTATAAAATCATGGCACGTAATACTTTAAATTCAAGTTTTCATGGTTACATCATTGTTCCATGAGCAAAAGTCAGTAAACATTAGAATCCTTTTATAATGGGTGTATTGTGCTTATGTGTTGGACAATAGAATTTTGTATGCATCGATTTTCAAGACAGGTTGAAAATTTACAACTGTTCAGTGTCAATTTCAATTCAACACATTCAGTCCATGGCGGGGCATAAGTGTAGTCCCTATTGTAACCACTAGATGACAGACTAGTCCAAATATTCATGAAAAACTCATCCCTACCATGAGCATGTTCTGAGTTTAACTCAGTGTTTGCAAGTGATGCAGAAGAGATGTGTCTGTATGTAAAATCATTTTAAAATGTGTGTTATCACTGCTAGTTTTTCTCACACTGAAGTGGAATTAAATCAACGCAGCCCCAACAAGCACCCTTTGACCCTGTGTGGGGGACGTCTGCTGATGAAGCTTTGAGTCAAAACTACGCATTGCGTTCATTGCTGAAATGCTTCAGTGGGTAGGTTAATGACACAGTCGTGTAGAAAGAAAGAAAATAAAAATATTTTGCAACCGTCATTTCTGCAGAATGCTTTGGTTTCTTTTGCTGTCTGCAGGACAACACACTGAGATAACCTCTGTTTATTTGTTCACAGTTAATCACATTTCAAAAGTCTTCAGATCAGCTACACAGTGTGCCGTTACATAAAAGTGACACAATGTGGGATTCAGAAATCCCAAAACAAGCAAAATAAAGATGTCTCCACTCCACGTTCTCACAGGATCATTCTGTTGTCCCTCAGACTTTTGATGCAGTGTATAAGATCAAGGCTGCCGACCCGGAGTCCTCAGAATCAGGAGGTCTCACAAAGACTCTGGTCTCGTGAGAAACATGAATTGCTTCACGGCACTACACACGATAAGATCTATATATATAAGATCAAGGCAGCGATAGCATTATTTTAGACATTGATGAGCTGGCAAAAAAGAAGCTGTGAAAACGGCTGTCAGCGGAAGCGAGGAAAAAGGAAAACGTCTGTCTGACCGTGTGAGGGGCTACACATGAGTAAACATCGCACAGGCTTTTTTTGAATGGCGAAATATATATATATATATAATATTTTTTTTAAAGCATGTAAAAACATGCCTCCACGGCTTGTGTTCACTAGCGCGGTTGAAAATAAATGCACATGGCCAGGAGGGGGGAAGGGAGGGGGGAGCATCAGTGGTGAGTTTTTATGACAGTGAGGATAAAGCCGTATATACAAGGGATGGATAAATGTTTATGCTGGTGTCGTAAAAATATGTACTCAAAAACTGTAGCGGGTACTCCATAGGGAAAAGGCAAACAAAAAAAAAAAGTCAACCAGACTTGCGAAGTCCCTCTTTAATTACATAAGAGAAGAGGGACTCAGCTCAAATGACACATAGAGATTCACTCCTCCATTGTAAAGAGGGTTCACACTGTTAAAAAAAACAAAGAAAACGGTAAATTACAGATATGTAATAATAAGTGCAATAATACTTATCTTACTTGACATCTGTGTGACCAAAGTGACTGAGGGGACCAGAAACTGTCTCTGCTTTCTTTTGAAAAACAATGCTGCACTTGAACTAAAATAAATAAAGTCTGTGGTCTCATGGGAGTCATAATAGTTGGACGCTGCAGGAACAGCTGACTGAATTTCCATATACAAATATCGTATGTATATTGCTTGAGAGCTACAAAAATAAGCTGGTCCTATAACATAGATGTCTCTGCTACGACACGCAATGCAGATATTTCTTCAATGTCATGTTCATTACATATAACTTTGGAGGAGTGACGTGGTCTATGTTCCCTTGGTTCCACTTGGATCCAGTCCACAGTTTATGTAAGAGGATCACATAACATTCAGTGAAGTCCACCTTTTAGAACAAGGTGGGTATGTACACACACACAGGCTTGGACCGCTATTCTTCTTAAGGCATTGACTTCCAACTTCTTTCATTTGGACAGCCTAAACAAAGTGAGTGTTTATCCCAGAAAAGGTCCTTTTTTTCAGGCAACAAATACACTCATTCACAGTCCATATGAGAAACGGTTACACTCTGGGTGTACACCTTTCAAAACACCTAGGACAATCTATTCATGTCAAACATTTCCCGAGGGAAAGTGTCATGGCTACAACCTTTATTTTCTTTGTACACTCTTTATTACAAAGACTAGAATGCTCTTATCGCACCAACTGTCCACAGAGGAGTTCCTCCCTTAACTGACTCACACTTAATTAGATGCAGAAGCCGCCATATAAAGTGACAGGAGTGGTACCCGGTGTGGTCTTCTGCTGCCGTAGTTCATCCGCCTCGAGGTTTGTTTTGTCGTGTATTCAGAGATGGTCTTCGTCATACCTTGGTTGTCTTTCTATGATTTCAAGCCACTCTGGAAGTTCTCCACTGACCCCTGGCACCAGCAAAGCATGTTTTCCACAGAGAGAATTGCTGCTCACTGGAGATTCGTCTACTGCTTCATCCTCCACATTAGGGTTGCCAATCTCATCTGGCATAGGGCGAAAGGCGAGGTACACCCTGGACATTTCACCAGTTCATCGCAGGGCCACATAGAGACAAAAAACCATTCACTCTCATACTCACACCTATAGTCAACTCATAATGTCCAATTTACCTAATTGCTTGCATGTGTTTTGGACTGTGGGTGGAAAACATGCAAACTCCCAACTAAAAAGGCCCTTGTTCCGACCGGGTCACAAACCCAGGTCTTCTTGCTGCAAAGGCAAGAGTGTTAACCACTACACCAACCATGCAGCTCCTGTTTCAGACAATTCTCTCTCAACGCTTAACGTGATGTGTGTGAAAATTTGGACCATTTCTGCATGCTTAAATGAGTTGCTTCCATATGATTGGCTGATTAGATATTTGCATGAACAGTTGAATACGTGCACCTAACGAAGTGGCCAAATAAAGTGATCTTATTTGTTAGTGTTTGCCTCTACAAGGATTGGGAATGTATGGCCTGTGCACAGTTACAGGAACAGGCATGCTGACATTTTCCTTTTCTCCACTCCTTCCCAGAACTCTCCCCTGACACTCTCTCGTTTCACAGGACTTCTTTTAACTTCCTGACAGCCAGGAAGGAAATCTCAGGGGCAGGAGGTGCATCACGATTCGTCTTTCCCTCTCCTCCTCCCTCTGCTCTTCATTATTGCACGAAAGTCAGAGCTGGTTTGGATCAGTTATTTCAGGCCGGCTAGAACCTGTGTTTCTCAGAATAATCCTCCATCATCGCCGCAACTGAAACTCGAGCCGGCTCTTGATATAGACCCATGGTCAGCACTGGCTCTGATATAGGATTCTAGCACCTGAACACTATGAGTCTCCCACCCAACATGGGACCTGTTGAACCTGCTCACCCCTCTGACACACGCAGACAAACTCACCCCCCTGAGGATATCAATATTTATTATGATCTCATTGTACAACGCCTTATCTAAATCCACTCCAATGCATTTGTTTACACACGGCCTGTCTTAACTTAGCCTTGCAGAAACTACATGTACAAACTTTGTCTGTAAGTCAGTCTTTATGTCCAGCTCTGTCCTTGTTGGTCTGTTTGTGTCATCAGTTTTTCCTGCCGTGGTTTGCCAAAGCAAAGCATAATTAAACTCTAAAACAGGAGCAGTCTCCTTGTTCTACTTTCATTGGAGATGAATGCACAGTGTCTGGGACTCAACAGTTCTAAAGGGCAGAGGCAGAGTAAAACATGCCTCTTCCTCTCACCCTGCTTCAACATAAGTGAACTTAAGTTATAGTTTAAGTTTAGTTGAAGATTGCTCATTTAGAGCACATCTGTTTAAAAACCAAAGTCATTAAACCGCTTTACTGGTTTAATTCAAGTTCCGTTTCACCACATTTGTGGCACTTTTCCATGATACAGTTCTAGCACTACTCGCCTCTACTCGACTCGAGATCAGGCATGTCGTTTTCCAGAGAGTCATCATAGCACAGCTGCTCAAGATTGCAGTGAAGTCATTTTATATGCGACGTCCAGCTCTCTCTGGATCCTCTCATCGGCCACAAACACAGGAACCTCTGCACTCTGCTCGCTGTAACCCCGGATTTCCAGTGGACGTGTTACAGCCGCGGCACGTCAGCGGTATTCACGCAAGATCACGAGATAATCTCGAACGGACGCAAGTTCACGAGATCCCGCGATAGACTGTGTGTATAAAGGAAACAACAACAACAACACAGCTTCTTTTCATTCTCCGACGTGGAAGAACTGTTGATCTGGTGTCATAAATGATTTTATGTTTCTCCACTTCAACAATCAGTCTCTCTCCGAGACGCTCTGATTAATTGACTGTTGACCTGGTAGCGTAAATAAACGACGTAATGTTGATGTGAAGTTGTGATAGGCTATATGACCTGCGTATTGTGTTTTATTTTGAAAGGGGGGCGGAAATGTTTAACTTTGAGTCTGTGTCGCACTTCCTGTCTGGTGCGATCTGCTCTGTTGAAAAAAAAATACAACTGCTACCTATCGAAAGTGCTTCGGCGCGGCGAGCCGCTTCTGTGACGCTGCTGAGACCTTCTGTTGGAAATGCTCTCATTGATTAGAATGGAAGCGATTTGCAACGGCGACCGCGCCACTGACCTGCAACGCGTCCAGTGGAAATCCAGGGTAACACTCTTGCTGGTTTGATTCTGTGGCGGACAGTCTGTTGACGTCACATTTTAGTATTGGCTCAGCTCGCTTGGAATCTTTCCAGAGCAGGTACTAAAAAGAACCAGGTAGGTTGAGATGAGCAGTGTTAGGACTGTATAATGGAAAAAAAAACATTTGCGGTTCACTTTGAATATGAAAGTGCAAACTAATAATCGGCCACTTTTGTGATTTTACTGGCCTCTAAATTCAGCTTAGGGCCCTCCTGTATTCTTTTTGCACACTTTCACTCTGCCATTTTCACACACATGCACAAAGTCCCTAGCGAGGAGCCACGGATGTCAAAAGTTCCAAAGCAATCCAGTCTTGTGATGAGGTCATACCAAGTTTTTAAAGTCACTTCTAATTTAAAGCACAGTCTGTAGGACATTTCTGTTTTGTCTGCTGAATATAATGTATCAATACATCTCACATACCATATATTTAAGTATAATTGCAGTACTGCTACATTCAGATTAGTCTGGTGGAGCACTTTTTCCTGCCAGGGCTTTGAGGACCAATAACAAACACAATAACCTCGAACTCACACAAACACAGACATAGGCTTTTTGAAACCAAACATGAAAACACACACAGGTCCCACAAAGGTCTGGACAAACATCCACACAAAGGACACCGTGTATGGCATGTCATCCATGAAATGACTGACTGGCCTCATCTATAGTCCTGCAGGGATCATGTGACCACCACTGGAATCCCCCCTTTCATCTACAAGCAGAGACTGAACCTCTGAGGTCCGTGGCTGCAGAAGCATGAGGGCCTTCAGTGGTCCTGTGTGCTGGTCTGATCTGGAGCTGAGAAGAGAGGGGAACCTTTTTTGGGAATGGAATAATAAAGAGACAGACATGATAAATCAACAATTAAAGTAAAAATTGGTTGAATATTCCAGAAATAGGAAGCATAGTATCTTTCTGGGTTAGTAGGACAACATGTTTGCGGTCAAGTTTTTGTCACATGGACATTCCCGTCTCCCCCCCGAATAAACAAGAGACTGATTGATGATAGTGGACAATTATTCTGCCTACGTCAGTTGCCAGGTCATTTTCTGTCCTACTCAGCTGTAAAGAATGCCCTCATTTCATTTCCTATCTGCAAACAAACAACCACACACACTCACGCACAGAATAATTTAGGTCAAATTATTCACATATGGTAGAAACATTAAGTTATAATATAAACGTTGATGCTGAAGGCTGCCATAGGTTCTCCTATGCAACGTCACCCATAGATGTCGCTAAATCCTACAATGTACCTTTCAGTTATTCTTCAGTAACTGGTGCAATGGCAATGGCAACAGATTGAGTGAAAAAAAGCCAGAAATGGTGGACAAGAGGACGTACGGTGTGCGTGCACTGATGAGCAGCAATCCTCGACCTTTGCAACCAATTTTGGCTTCACACGATGTGAAGTTGTGATATGCTATATGATTGTGTTTTATTTTGAAAGGGGGGCGGAAATGTTTAACTTTGAGTCTGTGTCGCACTTCCTGTCTGGTGCGATCTGCTCTGTTGAAAAAAAAATACAACTGCTACCTATCGAAAGTGCTTCGGCGCGGCGAGCCGCTCGTTGAAAACACACATAAATGCACATTTTATTTTACCAAATTTTCAAAAAGGTCACATGTCACATTTACATTTTCCTTTAAAAAAAAACGGGCCAAGATCAAAGTGTGTCGACAAGGACTTTGCTTGAGCTCAGTGACAGGCCCAGTATGATGACCTACATTATGATCTGCTGACTTCCAATGGCATTTGAAAACAATAGGCAGTAATAGTGTAAACATCACTTGGTTTTTGCAGCTGTTTCCATTCTTGACAGACTGACATGAAGGTCCCACTGTTGCGTTTGTACGAATGTTCCACTTCCCAGGACTGTAACAGAAACTATTATATTTACTATATTAATTCAAGTTACACTAATAATGTCATTTATATAGTACGTGGTCACAATGCCTGCTCTGCTATCTGAGTGTGAGTTTTAGCCATCCATCTTTTTTTCTTTCCATCCCTCTGTCTTTCTTTCTCCCTCCCGGCGAAGGCTCTTGTAATCCAATAATCCATCTTAATCTAAAGTGAGATTATGTGAGGTGAAAGAGCCACTTTGTGATCACCTTCCAATTCAAAACGGTCCATGTTTGTTTTATTATTTAGTGTGTGTGTGTGTGTGTGTGTGTGTGCGTGTGTCTGTCTTTAATTAGCAGCTGTTCGCGCAGCCTCCAGGTTGGTTCTTCATCCCTTTCCTCTGTTCTGTGCATTAGCAGAGGTCAGTGCGGTGCTCTTTAATCCTGCTAGTCTGATCCCCATCACGTTTTACCTCCAATACCTACTGCCCCACTGCCTGTACGTGCCTGCTCAACTCATCCCACGACGCCCTTTACGGTTTGTATCATTTACTATACCTGGTCATACCTGAAACACCCGCCCACCTGCTTGACATACCTGCCTGTGACCGTACTCACTCTGGCATACTCACCTCTCATCTAACAGTGTCGTTCTATCAAAGACACACTAAGATGTCAATTTAATCATCATTCTCTGGTCTTGTCACTCATCGCGGAGCTGAGCGAAATCCGCCATGAATTACTATCGGACTGGTTGGTCATGTGTTCCTAGAGTCCCGTGCAATTGCAATCCTCCACTCTGCACTATTTTTAAGCTGCCCAGCTGGCACTACTGCCCCCCAACCACCACCACCACCAACACAGATGCACCCACCCACCCTCATTGATGTGTGCATGTGTCAGGCTGGTACGATGGTCCCTCTCCCTCTACTATGCCCTTGTACGGTTGTATGAACCACAGATCAGCTGTGGATTCCTGGAGCCCATGCCTCAAACATGCATTTCCCTCAACCAATATCACGTCCCATCGTGCCTTCTGCCTACTTCTTCTCCTGACACACTACATATACAGCGTGTTCACGTGGATATGCAGCACAGGATCTTTAAGATGTCAACTCAAGCCATTTTCACCCATGTGATATAAATAGACATCCTTATGGACCTTTAGTCTATACAAGCTATACTGTATCAACCAAATGCTGCACTGCCTGCCTCACGTTCCAGTGTACATCTCGCCAACTGACAGGATTAGCAACGTTTAGCCCTGAACTCTTGACCTCTGGACTCAATGTAGCCACAGACTACAGAGGCCACCTCTGCTCAGGCCTGCAGGCCTCACACCATTTCATTTTGTGTGTGTCTTTATGTGTAATTGTGTCTTAGCCAGGATCTCAACTCTGGCCTTGAGTGTGCGCATCAAGTTGCCACCATGAGCCAAGGTTCACCCACTCACATGTGGACGCAAGTGCCTGGGCGTTACGTTGGACAAATAATGTTTGGATGAACTTTTCTGCAAAGTAAGTTAGATATGGAGAACTTAAAATGTAAGACTGCAACTCGTAGCCAGTGAGCTTCACTTGGCATTATGACTGGATATAAGGGGGAAACAACGCGTCTGTCTCTGTCCACAGGTAACAAAATCCAAGGGTTATGTGTTGGAGTGTTGTCTGCCTGACTGGTTGCTAGGCAACTCGCTCCCATGCCTGGCTAGAGTTAGTTTGACACATGAAAAAAAACAAGACAGCAAGTTATCATTTTAAACTTTTGTATAAATAAATTAGACATTGTATAATATGCTAATTAGGAAACTTGAGGAGAGGAGATCCAGGTTTTGCTGGCGGCAGCCTTTGTACTGAATGGACTAAATAAGAGGTCTCAAACTCATGGGCCATATGTGGCCAGCCACCTAAATATCTTGTTTTGATATTTACGAATTCCTTTTGCATCACAAATGTGTTTTATTTTGAACTATGTATCATTCCGTATCAAAACAGATACTTTTATTTTGAAAATAGGTGAAATATTATCACAAAGTGTTCGACAGCCCTGGACTAAAGTGAGTGTGGTGTCAATACGCACATTTGTGTGTTTGCCTCTGTTCCTCGAGTCTTATTAATATAGCATGAAGTATCTGTGTTCATCCACCAGTGAAACATTAACATTAGCACGGTGCAGAATGACTGAATTATTGATGCTAAAGCTGATGTGTTTTAAAGACATTTTCTATCATGACCAGTAGTCCTCATGGAGAACAAAACCCAGTTCTAATGTTGCAGAACCCCATTTCTGAGGAGCTGGTTTAAGTTTAGGGCTTAGATTTGAATTGTGGCAAAAGTCAATGCAGTGTCCTAAGAAGAATAGCAGTGCAAATCTGTGTGTGTGCATTGCAGACAAAAAACAGGGTGGTGGATAAACAACAAAGACTGTTTCCTCAGCTAAGTGCTATCAATTTGTCTACTGAGGGAATTCCTCTCGTCTCCTTTCCCTTCCTCTCTTGTCCTCTCTTGTCCTCTTGTCTCCTCTCCTCAGTGGATCAGTGTGTTTCCTGTCAGAAACAGACGGAAACTGGCACTCCTCACTGTGCCATGGAAAAAGCTCTTGGTACAACAATTCACTGAACAGCTGCTGCAAGGAAAGAGGACGTCTGAGAGAGTGACTTGGACACGCACGCATGCATGCACTTCTCCTGCAAACATTGCAATATTATGTACACTTTAATAATTCCAGGGAACGTTTCAATGGCACATCTTGTGACAAAATAAAGCAGTGTGTCATCTTCAAACTCAATTTGCTATAATCAGCACTAATTGACTTTCCAAGTAGCTGCTATTATGAGAACATTCAGAATAGTGACTGAAGCTCACTGAACACTTGTTGTTTACCAGCACAGCAGGAGCACATGGCAATTCTGTGTTTGTTGGAACATCACTGGAAGCTAATATGAAACCTGTACTCGTAATAACATTAGCGGTGTGTCTGTGTGTTCACTGTATGCAAATTCAAATAACAAACAAGGGAGGGAGTGGCGAGCACCAGAAATACAATAGACATATTTACTTTTAGTTATGATGTAATGATGGTCATTGTGAACTAGGAGCAACTGGGAGAGGGTTTAGATAGGAATTGGAATTTGCCCTTTGTCTATGATGTGTCCTCACTTTGATATATAAAAATACAGTGGTATGCAAAAGTTTGGGATCGCTGTAATTTTTCATTATTTTCCTTTATAAATCATTGGTTGTTTGGATGAGAAATGTCAGTTAAATATATCATATAAGAGACAAACAGTGATATTTGAGAAATGAAATAAAGTGTATATGATTTACAGAAAGTGTGCAAGAATTATTTAAAGAAAATTAGACATGTGCATAAATTTAGACACCCTTGTCATTTTATTGATTTCAATACATTTAGCACTAATTATTGGAACTCAAAATTGGTTTGGTAACCTCAGTGACCCTTGCCCTCCATACACAGGTGATTCCCATCATGGGAAAGGGTATTCAATGAGGCCAATTGTAAGTGTTTCTCCTCTTTGCATCATCTCTGAAGAGTGGCAACATGGGAGCCTCAAAACAACTCTCAAATGACCTGGGGTCCGTTTCACAAAGCAGGTTTAGTGAAAACTCTGAGTCTGTTAACCCTGAAATGAGGGAAACTCTGAGTTTTCCATTTCACAAAGGGAGGTAAGTCAAACCAGAGAAAGAGGAGTAACTCTAGCCTGTTTCACAGAGAGAGGTAACTTAAGTTCTCGGTCAGTTACCATGGTAACATGCTCTTTGAAACTAACCTGGTCGGGAGCAGGTTTTTCTCCGATAACCTTGAGTTTCTCTCTGTCTCCACCCTCTTTCAGACACACACGGTATTTGATTTCCTCGTTCATTCAGTCAGCAGAGTTTTAGCGTAGTATAGTTCTGTGTCTGCAGCCATACACTCTTGTCTACATTAGAAGTTATATTAGGTGGCGACTATTTTCACTACCATGTCTTTTTGACAGTGATCCTGTGGATGAAGGTGCAGCATTACTGTGCAGAGAATTAAATATTCGTCAGGAGATGATTATCAGACCGCTCATAGATGTTCTTACATTTCCACACACTTCTCTTTTTGAGCGGAACTGTTCGACGTCACAGTTCATCATTTACATACAGAACTAATCAGTCCTTACATTTCAACATTAACAACCGGAGTCACGCTCTCACATTACAGCAGAAATTGTGTTGCGCTGCTGTTTTTTTTTAATAATTTTTTTTTACTTACAAATTTACAAATTTTTCTTTTATACAACGTCATAGATGCAGAGCACTTGAACGTGATATAAAGAATGAGAAGTCATTTATGTGTGAAAACAGCATTATGTTGGTGATAAAACAACTGTACAGTCAAACAGCCACTTCATATTTACTTTATGTAAAACATGATCAAAATGAGGTAATCCCATGAGATTATACCGAGGTCTTACCTGTTTGACCCCGAGTTGAACAAACTAACTCAAATCAGCTATTGTGGAACAGAAAACTCCGGGTTTTCCTTTCTCAGAGTAGATCAACTCAGAGTTCATGGTTAGACTCAGAGTTTGTTGAACCTGCTTTATGAAACAGGCCCCTGAAAACAATGATTGTTCAACATCATGGTTTAGGGGAAGGATACAGAAAGCTATCTCAGAGATTCAAGCTCTCAGTTTCAACTGTGATGATCATTGTGAGGAATTGGAAGACCACAGGCACAGTTCTAGTTAAGGCCCGAAGTGGCAGACCAAGAAAAATCTCAGATAAGCAGAGGTGAAGGATGGTGAGAACAGTCACAGTCAACCCACAGACCAGCTCCAAAGACCTACAACATCATATTGCTGCAGATGGTGTCACTGTGCATCGTTCAACTATTCAGCACACTTTACACAAGGAGATGCTGTATGGAAGAGTAATGCAGAAAAAACACTTTTCTCTGCACCCGTCACAAACAGAAAAACACTGCTTTAGCATACCTCAAGTGACTCTAACTTTTTTGAGCCAAGGTACATTTTTTTCATTGAAAAAATCACGAGGCACACCACCAAACAAAAATGTGTCTTGAATATTTATATCCATATTATTTGCAGATAATTAATTATTTGTTTTCAAAAAATGTTTTTAGACCAATAGGTGAAATTGGATAATTTCCTATGGCACACCTGACGATCTCTCACAGCACACTAGTGTGCCATGGCACACTGGTTGAAAAACACTGTGCTAAAGCACATTTGGAATAAGGTGCTGTGGACTGATGAAACTAAAATAGAGTTATTTGGGTAAAACAAGGGGTGTTATGCATGGTGGAAAACGAACACAGCATTCCAAGAAAAACACTTGCTACCTACAGTAGCATTTGGTGGCGGTTCCATCATGCTGTGGGGCTGTGTGGTCAGTGCAGGGACTGGGAATCTTGTTAAAGTTGGGGTCGCATGGATTCCACTCAATATCAGCAGATTCTGGAGAACAATGTCCAGGAATCAGTGACAAAGCTGAAGTTGTGACGGGGCTGGATCTTTCAACAAGACAACAACACTGCTCAAAATCTACTAAGGCATTCATGCAGAGGAACAAATACAACGTTCTGGAATGACCATCTCAGTCCCCAGACCTGAATATTATTGAAAATTTGTGGTGTGATTTAAAGCGGGCTGTCCATGCTCGGAAACCATCAAACCTGACTGAACTGGAGATGTTTTGTAAAGAAGAATGGTCCAAAATACCTTCAGCCAGAATCCAGACTCTAATTGGAAGCTATAGGAAGCGTTTAGAGGCTGTTATTTCTTCAAAAGGAAGATGCACAAAATGTTTCTTTTGTGGTGCCTAAACTTATGCACATGCCTAATTTTGTTTAAATAATTCTTGCACACTGTGTGTAAATCATATAAACTTTATTTCACTTCTCAAATATAACTGTGTTTTCCTCTAATATGATATATTTAACTGAAATTTCTTATCCAAACGACCAATGATTTATAAAGGAAAATCATGAACATTTTGCATACCACTGTACGTTTGTGTGTGTGTGTATTGCAGACCCAAAACAAAGACAGGGTGGGGATAAACAAGAAAGACAGTTAGCTCAGCTCAGTGCTATCATAGCAGTGTGTAGATTCAGATTCAGACAATGCAGGCTCCGCCTCCTTTTCTTTATTTCTTTTTTTAATCAGAGAGGGTGAATTAAGAACAACGGCATTAAAATACAATGCACTGCATTTACATCTCTAACAAAGGCTATTATCTGCATTCTTCAATTTGATATTGATTGTTCAAATCCACAGCGTAAACCTCGTCACATTTGAAACAATAGGTAACAGAGGAGTCCGAAGTTCTCCTTGTTCTCCATTTCCTAGATGTGCAATATATAATGACTGCGGGTCAGTGGTACAGGGAGTCTTCTTTCAACTGGAAGGTCCATATATAGTCCATGTATAGTCTTAGTGTTAATATATTTATATATTGTAAAACATTTTGGTAATGCATGTTTATTATTAATTATTTTTATCTTTACTGTCTTTGCTACTGTAACAATGTACATTTTCCCACTGCGGGACAAATAAAGGACTATCCTATCTTGTCTTCCACAGTGCAACTACTGTGGTATGCAGAGACGACCGACTACACACAGCAATAGAAGACAATAGAACCAAGCTTGTGATAATGTCAAGCAACAAATCACAAAGGCTTAATCAGTTTCTGACCATTTTAATCACACATAAGCTGGGTTCCAGTTACATAGGAGCCGAGCTCACATGAAAGTAGTGAAGTCATAGGGGGGCTAACACATTACCAACCACCATTATTTAATCGAAAACAATGCAGTTTTCATTGCAATGCCTATCATTTACATAAAGGAGATAAGCAGTAGAAACAGAAACATAATAAAACAGCCCTGTTCAGAATGGTCAGTTTAGAGTGCCTGTCTCTTTAAATGCAAATGAGACACAGGAAACTATTTCAGCGTCACTGAGGCTCCTGCAGCTAACAGCAGTTAGCATTTGGAAAAGCTATTATTTGCCGACTCTAGCCGGCACATTGTCGTCATATATAAAATGCATCCACTGGACACGTAAATCCTCTGAGGCTTGAAGTTTGTGTAGAACTCTGTGCTGCACTGTGCAGCAAAGAATAGAAAACTCCTCTGCTCCCTTGCCTTCACTCTCGCAGAGCTCCGCGAAACAACAATTCCAAATCCGATGTCAGATACAGTGCGGAAGTCAACACGGCGTGTTTTATCTCCTGTACTTAGACTCAGAGGTGATTCTGGGGTCTGAGTAAAATATAAACTTAGTAAAAAAAAAAAAAGAACCCACATTATAAAACAATATAAATATATAGAAAAATTAATTACTGTAAATAACTGAAAAAAAAACATATATAAACTGAGTAAAAAAGATATGCATTACACTGTAAATAATCCTCTTCATTTTCCAATTTACAGAAAGAACTTCACACAGGTTAAAGTGAGGTGGGGCCCCTTTAGGGAGGTTTCCTACTGAGATGTCATTGTGCCCATTGTTTTTTTAAGGGGACTGGGAGGTTTCTGGTCACTGCACATTTCAGTAAAAACAGCCCTCAGGCTCTGAGTGTCGGGGGCCCCCTATCAGCTCGGGGCCCCAAGCAGTTGCCTGCCTTGCCTGTTCACTCTGCTTAGACTGAGGCAGACCACAAAAACATGACTGAGTCAGATTTTTTCACACTTTGCCTACTGATAGGGCCTCCAGCATGGGCGGGTGGTGTATAGGGACGATTTGGGCGACGCACTACCAACTAGGAGAAAGATAGTATTTTTCCCAACCAATTCCAAAGATCCTTAGTACTAATAATCCTTTCAACCATCTTTGCCAGCAAAAGTAGTTATTATCAGTGTTCTAGACATATTGTCTATCACATGGAGAATCGCCCCAGCATTCTCCCATTGACTCTCATGTTAAAACTTTTTTTCAGAAAATTACTCTCCAATGCCTTGAATGAATGCCAAAACTACCATCAGCATGTCCATATGGGCCCCATTAGGGTTATAATCAGGTTGACAGGTTGGGTCCCAAGTGGGTTTGTCCATGGCTTCCATGGTGGCTCCACCCAGGTTGGTCCTCTTCAAGCTCACGCCCAGTTAGTACCTTTTCCAGGCTGCCTGGGTACTAACTGAGGATGGGCTTTAAGTGGGCAAATTATGTGGGTCCCAAATGGTTTCCAGTAATATGGGTAAAGCCGGGTGGGGCCAGCATGGAAACCACGGACAAGCTCGCTTGGGACCCATACTGTCAGCCTGACTATAACCCATAACCCTCATGGAGCCCATATGGACATGTTGGCTGGGTACATGTTTGAAATTAAATGTATACATGCACTTCTTTGTTTATTCGTCAAACAAGACCAGACTGTAAATTAACCTCCATGGAGGTTTTGAGTAGGAGGGTTCAAAGATGTTGCTTTGATGCAGCCTTGAAGCTTCTTCTCAGTGTTGCTATGCAGCCATGCTACCTTGAGGCTATTAGAGAAGTGGAAAGACACAACCACGAAAACACACGCAAACTTACACACATCTAGAGAAAGAGGCAGACGATACATCTCTGAGGACAAGGGATGAGTCATCCTCTATTCCGGTCCCAACTCTGACCCAGGCGGGTCATGTAAACAAGACAAGGAAACTGAAAACCTAAATATGGGGGTTGCCTATGCAGGCGGAAAATGCAGTAACTGTAGGGATAGGCAGACCGCTAAAGATTCAACCAATAAGAAGAAGTTAAAGGTCGCTACGGAATGCCTTTTGCACGGAAAACAAATAGCACTCGCTCAGGCACAGCCAGCTCCTCTAGCCTGCAGGAATGTTGATTGGTGGGTTGGGTGGGCAAATGTTCCTGGAGCACAACTCCACCTCTCCCAGTGATTTGCATCTGTTCAGCCTGTAAAGACATGTGCTCAGCTGTGTACGAGTGTGACTGTAGTGTGAGCTCAGCTGCGAGTGTGTCATTGTGTCCATATGAGTAAGGAACAGTGGGCTGAAGTTGCTGCTTTTGTGCATGTGGGGGCATGTGTTGCCTCTGTGTGTGTGTGTGTGCGTGTGAGACTAAAGCCCAATTTATACTTCTGCGTAAAGTGCTCTGGGTAGGTTACGCAGAGACTCTGCGTCGTCGCAGAGCCTGTCGAAGAGCCTTTGTGTCGTCTCCGACTGCACAAAATATTTTTTAAGTGTCCGTCACTCCGTCAAGGGACAACGGAGACGGCAAGAGCTGCGATTGGTTCTCAGGACAGGCCGAGCTAAGCTGCTCTGTGCCGGCTCACAGTGAGCACCGAGCGTCCACAGAGGCGGGGCTGATCCCCGCCGATAACGCCGCTGCCAAACTATAAATACGTCATATCTTAACACACACAGCACATGTTTAGACTCTAAATGGCCAATTTCTCGCCTCAAATTATCTTAAAACTGCGTTCCGTCACACAGAAAAGTGAGAAATGGCTACTGTTTCAACAACAACAGTCTTTCTCTCTCTTTCTTTCTCGGACGCCATTGCTCACTCTAGCCTGAAGCAGAACAACCTTGCGCAGCGACCCCTACTGATCGGGCGGGAAATTGCAGCTGCAGCGCGTGTCCGTCACCACGACGCAGAAGTATAAAGGCTCGAGGCGTCTTCGTGGTGACGCAGACGGATAACGCATGCGCAGTCGGAGAAGTATAATGTGGCCTTAATGTGACATTCTCCTGCTGCTTTAATCGCCTGGTCCGTACCTCAGCTGTCCCAATGGACCAACGCCAGACGACACACATAGCTATAGTGTGTGTTTATAGTGCATGTGTGTGAGTGTGTGTGTGTGTGTGTGTGTGTGTGTGTGTGTGTGTGTGTGTGTGTGTGTAGAAGTGAAGCGGTGACACACACTGGTCTGGTTGAAGCGTTGGTCAAGATAATACAAGTTTATGCATCTGTGAGAACACCAAATATGTGAACAAACAAAGCATTAAAGCATTTCCATCCCTCAGGGCAGCCAAGACATGTGAGTCACTTTGTCATCATCATACTGTTAAATACAGGTTATGCAAGCCTCACACAGAAACTTAAACAAAGAATCAAAATAGTTTCACAAATTAATTTTCTTAAATTTGGAATTTAACTACAAACGACTCTACTCTTCACTTACACTCACAGACTGGACATAATCTTCTGGTTGCAGCATATACTCCCACTTTAAAGCCTCAAGATGTTACCGGCAACCGAGCATTTGCAACAGTCACATTTGACGATACAAACTCATATGTGCCATGCATTATCTTTTACTTTCCTTTCAATGAGATCATGCTGTTTTTACAAAATTGACAACATGTGTTTGTGTATTGTGGAAGACCTGTAACTACTGATTGAGGCCATTCACTTCTCAGGAAAACATTTACTGATGATATAAACCATGTGAGGATTGGGCTCTTCTTTTTGCAATCAGCAGAGCTGTCCCCTGGTGGCTCAGTGCTACGTCCATCCCACTTCCTAGATTTCACTTTTGAAACTGGAAGAGTATGTCCATTTTTATATCTCTCGGTTAGCAATACATCCAGAGCAGGTCTGGTTTTTTTTTTGCCTTTTTCCTGTACAGAGCTACAGTTTTCGAGTACCGTAAAATTCGAAATTTATTGTCTACCCCTTTAAGTCCTGCGTAAAGTGCTCTACTTAGGTTACGCAGAGCCCTCTGCGTCGACGCAGAGCCTGTCATAGAGCCTCTGCGTCGTCTCCGACTGCACAAAATAATTTTTAAGTGTCCGTCACTCCGTCAAGGGACAACGGAGACGGCAAGAGCTGCGATTGGTCCTCAGGACAGACCGAGCTAACGCTGCTTTGTGCCGGCTCACAGTGCGCACCGAGCGTCCACAGAGGCGGGGCTGATCACCGCCGAAAACGTCGCTGCCAAACTATAAATACATCATATCTTAAAGCAGACCTAGAGAGGTCCTGTTGCACATATATGTTAGTTATGGAGGTCTACTTAAATACATTAACTTGTTTTTATGGTCAAAAACCTCCTAGTTGCTGTAAACGAGATGATTTCCTCTTTTCTGACGGTGTTTCCCAGCCCCGAGACTTGAGACTCAACTCTCTCACTCAGAAGACAGAGTCTTGTGATTGGCCAGTATATTCAGCACACCCGCTCTCAGAAGCGCAGCTCCCCCCTCTGGAACGGTGGATGCACTGCTACTCATTATCAAAACATTGTTTTAACAATGTTTAAAAATAGCTTCTTCACGACTCCCCGCCGCAGTCCCTTTTATGACTTTGACCCAGAGTCAGAAGACACTGTCGCTCGTGAAACACCTCCACACGACGTTATTCTTCTTCTGCGGTTCAATGTACGCAACCGGATGTGCCCGGACTAGTGCCCGGAGCAGGAGGATCTGCTGTTCAGGAGAACCGGTGTTTACGTAACCGGACCAGGTTTTTTCAGAGATGTCGCTGAGCCCGAGATTACAATAAAACACAGCGTTCTCAGCAGTGGCTGAACTGTTTGTTTAGAACCTTCAGGGCTTCTTAAACAAGGTAATGATGCAGATACACACTAAAAAACAGCGTTGGAACTTCCGGTCTAGGTCCGCTTTAAAGGGACAATATGTAGTATTTATGGGTTTATATTACCCAAAATCCACTTTTGTATACATATTATGTGCTCCTGCATTGTCTAGTCGCTGTATAATATTCTTTGTATCATTTTCGTAGTGTTTCAAAAAGTCATTTAAAATAACATGGTCACGGGCCGCGGTTGCATAGCCACTGTTAGCAGCGAGACGCCATGTTTCTGCCGGAGCCTGTAAGGACAAACGCGAGAGAACAAATCAAGCGTCTCTTTACTTGTAGCGGAAGTCCCGCCTCCACTCTCTCCGCTTCGTCTGCTACGGCCGCGGTAGCTCGCCCTCTCCCTCACCTCACGAACCTCATCTGCTGACACGGAGAAAGACGACGAGGACGACATTTGACCAGCTGCGGATACCGTAGCGCTCAGGGAAGGGAGGGGGTGAGCAGAGCAGCAGGTCTTTGTTGTAAATTTCAGCCTCTCCTCTAGATGGCACTATAAACTACTTACTTCCCCTTTCATACACACAGCACATGTTTAGACTCTAAATGGCCAATTTCTCGCCTCGAATTATCTTAAAACTGCGTTCCGTGACACAGAAAAGTGAGAAACGGCCACTGTTTCAACAACAACAGTCTTTCTCTCTCGGACGCCATTGCTCACTGTAGCCAAAACAACCTTTCATAAGCGACCCCTACTGATCGGGCGGGAAATTGCAGTGCGTATCCGTCACCACAACGGAGAAGTATGAAGGCTGGAGTGGTCTCCGTGGTTAGGCAGTCGGATAAGGCATTACGCAGTCAGAGAAGTATAATGTGGCCTTTATCCTCACTGTTGTACAACCTCACCGTTGATGCTCCCCCTTATTTCCCCTCTCCTGGTCATTTGTTTTCAACAGAGCTGTCGAACACAAACCATAGAGCCATGTCCATTTTGCATACTTCTGGGTTTTTCAATTCTCGCCATTTTGAAAAAAAACAAAACAGTTTGATGTTTACTCGTGTGGCCCCTCACTTGGTCAGACAGTCATTCCCTCTTCCTCCAACAATGGTCTTCTCTCCTTCTTTTTCACCAGCTCTAACATGATGAATGTCTAAAATAACACTATCGCTGCTTTGATCTTATAGTGCCTGGTTAAAGGGTGCTTGTAGTTCTGTGAAGCAATTTGTGTTTCTCACAAGACCCACAATTTCACAAGACCTCCTGATACTGAGGACTCCAGTTCGGCAGCCTTGATCTTGCAAGGTTGGTTTTCCACTAAGAGACAGTAGCGACAGTAGCCCCCAATCTCCCTGCAACAAGACATTTAACCATCACAATGACTCTAAAGATGTTAAATTAGGGTACAAATCCTGCATAGTTCCACTTCAATTACTGTGAGAGCAACAAACACAAGTTCCATGAACTTTAGTTTTATTGGAACAAATAAAACCTAACCACAGCACGTACAAGCGATTGTCCTGCTCTGACTCCATTTGGCAGAGGGCAGGAGAGTGTGTGTGTGGTTCAGAAAATAGAAGTCAGTGTGCCAAAGTGGATGTAGGGACAAAGGAGCTTTAGACCATATGGTCAGAAGGTGACTTGGTTGTTGACTTATTGGATTGAACTAATCTGCTTTTACATGATTAGGAATACAAGGAGTGGAGAGAGAGGACAATGCACCATTCACATTAAGAAACCAACTTATTATAAAGCAGTTAAGATGAGATAGAAGAAATCTAAGAAATATATTTACAAGGTAAAGCTAGAAAATAGAAAGGGCTTTCTAAGGAGGGATAGTTACTGACAGAATATCAACAATGACTTCACTGCACGTGCAGCTGTTTCCATGGCCTTGTGTGGGAGTCAGACACTCTATATCTCGCTGATAGCATGGCTGCCAGCCAAGGACAGAAGGAAGAACGCACTTAAACCACTGAGCAAAGACGCACCAAATAAAATGTACTCTTGCTTAATCTCGCTTCATCGCAGACAGGCTTTTCCAGCTAAAAACTAAAGTTTGTAAACTCGCTCACTCTCCTGCACCAAAGTCCACAGAGACAACCATCATTTTTAACTTGAGGCGACTCAGGCGCTGCTGGTCTACTGCTGTCTTGTTTGGAAAGTTTGGGTCACTTATGTCAATCTGAACAAACAATTTCCAACCACTGAAGTCAAAGATAACACAGTTGAACTTAGCAATGGTGGCAGCTATGTATTGACAACTCCTGTGTGCCATGATGTAAAGTTGCTGACTTTCTCTAAAGTGTTTGGAGTGGGCTTGTGGTTTACAAAAATGAGTTTCTAGCTAAAACAGGGATATTTCATTATATTAGCTAAGATTATCGTTGCCTTTTGTTAAGTGGTATTCCTCTCTTTCCCTGTTGATATTGTGTTAATACACTAAACTATGTCCTTAAACATTTTCTTTTGGATATAACCTTCCAAAAAAGCAAATATCAGGCTATCACAAATATCATATGAAGTCAGAAGTTCACCAAAATATTTGTTCATATATTTTTTTAACCTGAGATCTTGGTAATATAAATAAAATGATAATGAGGGGATGCTGTGAACGATAAACCAGATTACCCACACCAGTAGGAAATTAAGATCCCTCCTTTGAAGATCTGCAAGCAATTCACACCTGTGTCAGATTCCAGTTTACATACCCAACCGCCCACTCGTCACCTCTCTCTCTTTTTTCTTCTTTTACAGGTGATGTTGCTTAACCGGTTGTTCCTCCGGTTGCATAGATACCTGATTTTATCTTCCCTCGGGACAAACGCCTGCAAGTGTAAACATCCATGAATCATCATCGTTGTTACAGGAGATGATCAGTCTACAGTCATTCTAACCACAGAGTCATCTTCTTTTACCCACTCCTTTCTTCACTGGAGTATTCCTGTGCACGACAGACAGATTTGTGCAGAGGAAAGGGTTATTATGAGGATTTTACAAAACAACAAATACATACGTTTGGTAAAGAAAAACAAGATTATGTGGCCAGAGCAGAGGTAAAAGTCACTTAACTGCAAGGAATGTAGAGTTGTAAAGAGATTATTCAAGCCAATTATTCAACCAACTTATTCCTGGAGTTCCTAGCCCGAGTAAATGACCTTTGCATGCAGTGAGTCCACTGCAGCACTTTTCCTTTTTTTTTTTGCTTTTCCATTAGATACGGTACCTGGTACTTTTTTGGCACCTTCTTTGGCGATGTTCCAAGTGAGTTGAGCTGATATTAAAATGTTAACAGACTGCCGGCCACTGATTGGCATAGAGTGCTGTTGGAAGAGTCAAGATTGCGACGTCCCACACAGGAATCATACTGAACTGTAGATCTTAAAACCCCCCAAATCTCCAACATTTAGCAAGGACATTTCTAAAATCTCAATATTCAACAAAGGAGTCTGGTGTATTTTGTGACAGCATTGCCGAATGCCGTGAGATTGTGAGCCGAATCACATCCCATTCTGCTGTGTTCAGTGACTATGTCAGACAGACTCTGTGCTCTGGTCATGCAGGAAATACTGAACGATACGGTGAAAAAAATCTTCTAATTAACTGATTCTACGACAGCATTTACATAATATAGTAATAACCAAATAGAGTAGAGTCGAGTATTGCAAGAACTGTATAAGCACCAAGCACCTAAAGGAGCTGAATGTTACCACACAGACAACAAGGCTGATGTCACAAGTCACAGCAGGGTAGACACAGCTGCAGCTATAGTTTCACACTAGTACCACATAGTGTCAACACTTGCCTATTAGCTCACTATAAACCTGTAGCCATTATTCCTTTTATTGGCTGCAGCTGGTCTGGCACCTTTATAAAAACATTAAAGCGTTTTTGTAAGGTAACATCTTGTGTAAAACTGTGTGTAAGAGTTAACTAACTTAGCACCAGGGTTACAAAATTCCGGCAAAATTGGAAACTTTCGGTGTAAATTTACGAGAATAAATGGGATGTTTTCAAAAGTGAAGGTTGGAAACTTGTATAAATGGTTGGTAAATAATATATTGTAGCATAATCTTGGCTACAACAATCAGATTTGATGATCAGCAAGTCAGTTTTTCACATGTGTGGCTATAGAACCACAATGTCACCAGTGTGACATTCCAAAGCACCATTCTCATGCCTGATACCATTATTTTAAAAGATTCACTGAAATGAAAATAAAAACATACAAGTTTTCACTTTGAATGAAGGCGTTTGAATTTTGCCCATCTCTCATTGCACAAGCTTCTCTATCACTCTTTTGTTCACATAGCATTGTCCATATGTATCCTTGTCTGTTTGCTCTTTCAGAGAAATGTTTTAAGTCTGTAATACCTGTCTGACTCCAGGCTTGTCCAGTGTCCCGCATCTGAAAGAGGAAGCAGGGACAACAAAACATGGCACTGGTCTGAGGGAAACCACACAGCCAGTCCTTCTCATGCAGCTCCTGGAGAAAAGAGTGTAATTCCTTCCTCTGTCTTTCGTTTGCTGCTTTATGACGACGTTCTGGTGGTCGGGTCAGAGTTCTATAAGCCAAAGCTTTTCTTCTATGAAACGGCTTATTTTGCAGCGGGAGAAAGTTGTTGTTGGTGTTTCTTTTTCCATGATGAAACCGGCAATTAAGCGCTGGTAAAGTTAGCACAACTCGAATCGAGCGGAGGCATTTCCGTTTCCGCCGGTATCACAGGCGTCCGATCGGCTGTGGGAGGTCTTTGGCCATGAAATAATTCAGCGCCCGAGAGTTTTATTATCTTTTACACCACGAGGGTTTGCCTATATGTGTGTCATGGATGTGTTACATCGATGGTCTCACTCTGAGCAAAAGTTTACGAGATCGACGTGAGCGCCCGAAAACCGGAAATACGTCACCAGACCGGCAATCGCTATAAACGGGTCAGAGAAGTTAACGTTTTTAAAGCGCCCATAGAGTGGTCCTGTTGCACATATGTGTTAGTTATGGAGGTCTACTTACATACTTAACTTGTTTTTATGGTCAAAAACCTCCTAGTTGCTGTAAACTCTTTTCTGACGCTGTTGCCCTGCCGCGATATTTCAGACTCAAATCTCACACCCAGAAGACAGAGTCTTGTGATTGGCCAGTACCGGGAAGTGACATGCACCGGGAGTGGATGCACTGCTACTCATTATCAAAACATTGTTTTAACAATGTTTAAAAATAGCTTCTTCACGACTCCCCGCCGCAGTCCCTTTTATGACTTTGACCCAGAGTCAGAAGACACTGTCGCTCGTGAAACACCTCCACAACGGACGTTATTCTTCTTCTGCGGTTCAATGTACGCAACCAGATGTGCCCGGACTAGTGCCCGGAGCAGGATGATCTGCTGTTCAGGAAAACTGCTGTTTACGTAACCAGACCGGGTTTTTTCAGAGATCTCGCTGAGCCCAAGATTACAATAAAACACAGCGTTCTCAGCAGTGGCTGAACTGTTTGTTTAGAACCTTCAGGGCTTCTTAAACAAGGTAATGACGCAGATACACAATAAAAAACAGCGTTAATTGGAACTTCCGGTCTATGTCCGCTTTAAACTAGACTTGAATGCAGATTACACACGGTAGTCACGGACTGTACAATGTGTAGCACATTTATTTAAAATGTTTTTATAAATTATTTATAAATATTCCAAATTGGAATATTTCCAAAGTTCCCAAACTAAAGTTCCCATGGTACGTTTCTGGGAACAAACCAGTATTTTTCCACCCCTTTACAACCCTACTTAGCCCTGCTAGATACTAGATGTTGGCATGTTTGAATCATCACAGACGTACGTCTGCTCTGTATTCTTCATGACTGTCATGGACGTTCATAATGACACGGCAGTGTCAATATCACACACTGCCACGAAGTTGCGTCACAGGGAACTGACTCATGTGTCCCGATGTTCACAGAATGGTTTGACCCACTGTAGTGACTCACGACAGCTCCTGAACCAGAGGCTCTCACAGATACTGCACTTTTGTTTCATAACACTGGTCCCAAGCATTAAGTTGCAGAAACAACTCTGGTTTCAAGAGCTTCGGGTTATGGAATTTTGTTTCTTTTTAAATCAGGCACTGCGGATCTTCCCAGAAAACTGATTTTCAAGAAACTGTGCTGAAAGATCAGATTTTTAAAAAGTAATCCTTTTAGGGTTAATGAGCAGAAATGTTATCCGACTGTGGAGATACAGATCTTGGAAATGTTGCCCTCACTGAACCCTTTTAAGGTTGGGACATGTGTGTGCAGATGCCCCTTAGGGTCTGTGTAACGTACATTTGTCATTCGCCTATCTGCCCATTTTCACATGCCAACTAACACCCCCCGCCCCTCCCTTGCTTGGAACCTCGCCAGAGCAGGTACCAAAAAAAGCAGTATGGGGTACTATTCCTAATGGAAAAACAAACAAAAAAAAGGAATAGACTTGAGAGTCGAGTTCAGTAGGGCTAGACCTCCGCTTCCGGAATAGAATATGAGCTGGAGTAAGTGGAACAATAGACTGACACAGACAGACCCTTGGCTCTTTGTGGACGTGGAAGTATGACCAGCTTCCTCTAACAGATAAAACACCACAGATCACCAAACAGCAAGAGAATTCAGTTAATAATCATTTTTATTTTCTTTAGAAAAAGAAACTATCACAACTTCATTTGGTTACTGTACAGTTTCTCTTCTCATAGTCACTCAGTCTGTGATTTCATGCTGGAATATCAAACACCCTCCTACTAACGCACACAACTAGTACAACATGACAATATACAATTTTTTTCTCTTTTTCCATTTTTTATATTTTTCATCCTCTGATATTCTGGAGTGAAAAGCAATAGAAACTACTTCTATTTTAAAAAAATGGAGACAGAGTAGAAATCCCTGACAACTTCGCTTAGAAAACGAGGGACGGGAGAATAAAAGTTGGGAGCGGTGTGGTCCATAGTAACATGCACAGGGTGTGTCTGTGTGCGTGTTGTGCAGATTTTGGACAGCACCATAATTCACTATATATGTTTGAGTTTAAGAGGTTCCTTGCCCTACATGAGACAGAAATATATGGTGGGGGAGGAGAGAATGTAGGTCAGATTGTGGAGCATGCAGACCCCCTTTCACAGACACACTTATATATATATATATATATACATATACAGATGTATACATATGTATACATATATATATATATATATATATATATATATTTTCTCTCTCGCTCTCACAGGACAGAACTGCATGCATGTTCATCCATAGTCGGGACAGAGGACTGAAAGTGGAACACAGTTATTATAAGATTAAGGGATGTATCAAGTATGTCTCCCTGAGAAACACTTCTTTCTGCAGTACCATAAAACCCTACTTTGTCACTGACCCATCCTGTCAACTCACCTTCACCTCCCACAGAGGGAAGAAAAAAAGAAAAACAATCTTGGCTCATATTAAAACATGCTACTCTTCATTTTATCCCATGACTCTTGTTGACTTGCATCACTCCTCCTCCATTAGAATTAATGCACCAATGCTAGCAACAGAACAACAGCTAACAACCAGGGGGCAATGGACAAGTGAGATCCATAATAAACTTTTCCAAAGGACAACTTTCCTGGCAGTTGGCCTACATGTGCACATGTGTGCAGTGACTTTCGGCTCTCTGCCTCACACAGCACTCTCACACAAACCAGTTTGTGAAGTACAGAGTGTGGCGGACGGTGACATCTTTGTGACAGAGTTCCACTGGAGCTACTGTCCTCCCCATCCCCCACTCTCTCCACTCAAATGTGGGAGCTGAGAGGAGGAGGATGGGACTGTAAATAGGTTGCCCTATGCTCCCTCTCAATGCCATCGCCACCAAGCGAAACCACATACACACATGTATGCACTTTAACCAAGCTCACATTCAAGCACCAGGGATCGGGAAAGGTAGAAGAATCGGAGCTCAATTATAAAGTAAATACTTATTGCTAAATAAAAAATGACTACATAATGCCAATCCCTCAATATCTGTACAAAGGCATTTGTGTTATTTGTGTGAGGGATAACTTTATCAGTGTCAGGGCCCAAACACTACAGCATGATTTTATTATCATATATAGCAATTGGTGTTTGCTGTGCAAATCTTTGTTTGCCAACTCTAAACTGATAAGAGTCATCTATGTAGCCCTTTCAAGTGTCACTTGTATAAAGGATTGCCCCAGAAAGGGCGGCGTGCTGAGTGTTTAGGGTGTGAAGTGAGGCAAGGGACAGTGCAGGTGTGCTTGAGCGTGTTTTACTAAAAACACAACACTCACATGATGACACACACACACACACACACACACACACACACACACACACACACAGGTTCAAAACATTTGCTCATTTATAGAGTTGTCCACTCACACAAGGAAGGTTTTTCTTTAAAAAAAAAAAAAAAAAAAAGCATTATCTAAATCAAACCATATCAGTTTGGATGTGTACAGAATCTCCACAGTCACTCGAGAAAATCCTCGGTATAAAAACCTTTTTTAGACCGTTTCTTTTAATCTCACTCTCTCTGTTCAGCTAAAATTAAAAACCAGAAACTGGGGTGTCGACACCTCTCAGTATAAAACAAATAAAAGAACAATCAAACAAGTCAAAAAGTTAAAACCTAGGCTCCACTTTCCCCTACACTCTGACTCCTCCTGGGAAGTGCAGAGAAGGAGAGAGTGGATGGAGAGAGGAGATAAAAGAACTCTCTCTCTCTCATTCTAGGAGACCAGCTTAGGTAGGACAGTGCGAAGAGGTATGGCCTCCCCTGAATCTCCCAACATGTTGCTCCTTAGTTTGTTGTTGGCAGCAGGGGTGCCTAAGCCTGGCCCCCCTTTGGCCATGATAGAAGGGAAGGAGGTGCTGTGGTGCTCAGGGAGTCGTTTTACCATGGCACCTTGGCTCTTCTCCTGTATTGGAGGCTTTGGCAGTCTACGATACAGCCAAGGGTGCCTGAGGGCCTGGCTAGGGGTGAGACGAGATGAGGGGTCCCAGTCCAAACACTTCTTTATGAAGTCAGTAAAGGTGGGGTCCTCACAGCCCTTAAGAGCAGCACTCCATTCCTTGCTACCAGGAGGGCCTCTCATCTTCCCACGACGGGAGCGAGAACCTGTCAGCACAGTGGCCCCTGTGGGAAGGGTGTTGATGCCACAGTAGCGAGGGTGGCCCTTTGAGTTGATGAAGTTCTTTGCCCTTTTGGCCTGCTCCAAAACCTTCTGCGGAGGCATACCCAGAAGCTCCATGACGCAGGCCAGCTGGTCGCCCTCATCTTCGCCAGGGAACAGAGGGTAGCCAGTGAGCAACTCTGCCAGTATGCAGCCGAAGCTCCACATGTCAATAGGAAGGCCATAACGTGAACCGAGAATAACCTCTGGAGCCCGATAGAACCGAGACTGGATGTAGGTGTAAACACGCTGGTGTTCGAAACAGCTGGAGCCAAAGTCAATTACCTGAGATCAAAGAAAGAAATGCATAAATGAACATCCACATCAGAGGTCCAAAAGGGTTTGCAGATACATTGGAGAGGCCAGGCTTCTTACCTTGATGCCGCTACGTCCCTGCTGTTTGAGCAGGATGTTCTCTGGCTTGAGGTCACAGTGGATAATTCTGTGTCGGCTCAGGGCCTCCAGGCACTGCAGGATGGAGTGTGCAAACTTTCTGACCAGTGGCAGGCTGAAGCCCTGGAACTTGTTGCGCTTGATAAGCTCATATAGGTTCATGCTCAGCAGCTCAAAGGTCATACAGATGTGATTGCGGAACGTGAAGTTTTCTAGCATGTGTACAACGTTCATGGTGCCATTTCGATCCTGCTTGCGCAAGTGCTCCAGGATGCGGATCTCCTCCTGCGCCTGTCTATGGAAACGCTTCTCGTTACGCACCATTTTCAAGGCCAAGTGTTGCTGTAGTTTGTGGTCGTATACCTTGGCCACCTGGCCAAAGCTTCCCTTACCAATAATCTGAAAAGGACAAACGATAAGAAGATAAGAATCTGAGGTATAAATTTAATTAACAATTATTCATAGTACCAAAACATATGTGTCTGACCTTAAGAAACTCGTAACGGTAGGCGAGGTGGTCATGGGGGACATGAATGTAACCACCCTGATCATCATCATAGCCACAGTTGTTGTTGCCACCAGCAACAGCGGGCCTCTTCTTGGCGTTGGGTCCCACAAAGTAGATGTCGGGGTAGGAGTGAATCTCCGACTGCTCCAAGGTGGTCAGTTGAGATCGGTACAGTCTCAGAGCCTGGTCAGGAGTGAGTGGGCCACACAGCTTCCCACTGTTCCCTCCACTCCCAACTCCCTGTGATTCTGTGGAGCCCTTACCGGATTCAGTGCTGTCATAAACACACAAGTTGTGTTGTTATATTTTTTCACACACACATATTTCTTCTTAACTTTTATGTAGCAACAACACAAGCTTTGAGATGCATTTTGAAGTGAAAGCAACCTTCATGCGTTTCCTCACCCATCTACACTGTGCTCCTTGGACACACTGGGTACCAGGGCAGTTTTACTGGGCGTCTGTCCAGTGGTCCCACTGTTCTGGCTGGATGCTGTCGTTATAGCATTTATCTTGCGGTTGTTGGTCGAGTCTTCGTACAGGTACTTGACCTTCAGCTGGCCACCTCGCACAGTTACCTGATCCCTCAAGACAGTCTTGTTACTGACAACCTTCAAGACAGAAGAGACAGGCATTTAATGAGAAGCATTAGAAAATACAATTGGTATACACTTTCCTGTAGCTTGTGCAGTCTGGTTGATTTTCACCATTTTCTCTTTGGAGCTCACCCTACAACATTGGGGGTACATATTTTTACGACACCATCCATCCGCTTTTTCCTTACTGTTGTATAAGCTCACCGCTGACCTCCTGATTCTAAGGACACTGCGCTGGCGGCCCTGATCTTGTAAAACTAGTTTTTCAGCAAACAGACAGTAGGGGGAGTGGAGACAGCCCCCAATCTCCACACAAAAGGCCACTTAATCATCACCAATGACTCAGAAGCTTTAAAATTGGGGTAGAAAATACTGCATGGTCCCACTTCAAACAACACAAATAGCAAAGTTTAATCAGAGGACACAATGGCCTCTCCCTTGTGATGGGGGTTCTGTGGCAACTAGGCCTGTCGCGATATTCAATAAATCAATTAATCGCACGATAATTAAAATTAGCTCGATAATTTTTCTGGCCGCGATAAATGCCATTTGCATGCTTTTTTGTTTTCCCCGTCTCTCTCTCTCTCCCTCTCTCTCTCGGGTCCTAAAGTGTGTGAAATTTGATGTAGTATGCATGCCAGGTGGCTAGGTGGCGCTGTGAAGCACTGCCATACAACAACACCAGGAGCGCGCGCATGCGCTGAAACTTCCTTCTACTTCTTTCTAGTAGCGCAGAGTCGCCCACAGTCGAAAACCAAAACATTAACTCGGCGTAATTGCTGAAATGACTCCTGGATCGGTATCACCCACCCTCCAGAGTGGATATCTTAAAAAAGCTCCGCTGTCAACCCTTTAGACGGGAACGCGCCAGCGCTGCTCACGCTGACACGGCGCTGACACGACGCTGAACCTGGGGCGAATGTGGTGCCAACTTCAGCGCCGTGTCAGTGTGAGCAGTGCTGGCACGTTCTTGTCTAAAGGGTTGACAGCGGAGCGTTTTTAAGATATCCACTCTGGAAGGTGGGTTCATTTTTTTGCGTTTTTAAGCCCCAAAAACGCCGTCGCCGTCTAAACGAAAGGCACATCTGATAAAATATTGTGTCGGATTCACCCGGGAGCGTTGCCGTGTAAAGCCAGAGTAACGATGAGTGAACCGTCATGTCAGTCACTTGTCAGTCTCATGGTGTGTGGGGAGGTGGGACTCCTGGCGTAGCCTACCACAGCAGAGTGCAGCTAACCCATTTTATTTATTGCTTTTGCTTGTTTGCTAATTTATTGTGTTCTAGTGTTAAATATTCTTTAAAAATAAAAGTTTATTTCTCTTTGAAAAGGTGTACCTGCATTATTATACCATTATCATTGCATTAGATGAAAATGATCTCAGAACAACAATATTATCGTTTATCGCAATAATTTCTGAGACAATTTATCGTCCAGCAAAATTTGTTATCGTGACAGGCCTAGTGGCAACCCCTAAAGGAAGAAGCCCAGAGAAGTGAATGTAAAAATGCAAAACATAAATGCTAGAAAGAATTCATCAGTTCCCATCCTTGCATTAGAGTATAGTAGTTAAAATGTTGATGGTACCTCATATGGTAATGTTTGTTTCAAATCTATAACACAGAACAATTGCAACTGGATATTTTATACAAAGTGCTAGTCTTTTGCGTTTAAATTGGTGTCTTTGGGATACATCATATTATACATATCATATAGTATTAACATAAAGTTGAGGAACAGACTTTTGTTTTAGCTCATTTGCAGGCAAATTGTTGAGATGGAAAAAAACTGAAACTCTTCAGATCCATTTAAATGTTACCAGCACATACTAAGAGGTGCTTAAGTGACACTCATCATACAGTATATCATCACACAAGGGAACTTCCAATGATGTCATCATTATTTACTGTGCAAAGGTAAAATAAATATGGAGCTGACATCAAAGAAACAGTAAAGTGCACCCCTAGCAGAGATGCAGATAGCAGTGGATGAACCAGCACAACTGGATTCTTTGTCGAAACAACAGACCCACCCCAACTCAAACATTCGCACAACAGCCCATATTAATGTCTAGTGTATGTTTGCTAGCTGGTCGCAAAGAGGTAATCATCTTTTGGAAAGATTTTGATATTATTTAGTTTGGGAGGTTCATTATGACTTATGACACCTATAATGGTGTATCAAATAAATCAAGTAATGGGAATTGCATTTATGAGCATTATACAGAAAGACTTCTTTAACAGGACCTAAAGGGTTAGAAGAGTTCATGAAAAGTTCTAGAGTTTTGCTTTTGCTTGCAAGTAAACAGCTTTGTTTCAGCAAACCCAGGAATTCTTTTTCGCTTCGCTCTCCGTCTCCCTCTTTTCTTTCTCATAGGCAGAAAGAACCATCCACAAGATTATGGAGCACAGGGGAAAACACAGTCATTAAAGTTTGATTATACTCTTAAACTCTAGAAGCACTGTCGCTGTTAATAAAACACGCCGACATAAACCCAGCATTGCCTTCCTATTTCTGGAAAGGCATATTAACTGGCTCTCTCTCTCTTTTTCACATGCATGGCACAGTGGTCTCACCCATTTAAGGGAGGGGGAAACGTCTGACCTTAATAATTTCTTTTCTCCCATTGATTTTGTGGCACTCTCTGTGCTGTAAGCACAGCTGAGCTGGTCTGTGGCTTAACCCTTGTCAGCTGATAACAACAACACAACAAGAACCATACATTAAAAGTAGGTGTTGACAAGTTCTACTGGAGGAAGATTCAGGTCAGCATGTTTACATTTTAAGTGCGCGTCCTAAAATAGAGGTGGAATGCAGAATGGGTTTCCATACATGTAACCATATAACTTATTACAACAACTCTACTGTTGACCCAGAGTTTCATGCAGCTGTTGCCTCGAGGCTGTGATACAAACACAGCGAATATCATTGATTTGGCCTCTTCACCAAAATACACACAGACACAAATCTTCTAAACCATAAGCAACAACAACAAGAAGAAAAATCAAAGTTTTCTACATGTGGAGCATCAACTGTGTTGGATTATTGGCGAACCGGAATGGGAATACTACTTGGGGGAGAAAAAATTAAAAGTGGCAAATGATGTAGACAAAACCCAATGTGAATCTCCTTTAACGTGGCAAATGTTGTGGATTTAAAGTCCTCCGTGTGCAAATCTGCATGGAACAACAGATGGAGAAGAGCTAATCTCTTAGCTGTCAGTGAAACACCTAAGTGCGCCTTTTCCCTGTCCCTCAGCAATCACACAGAGGGTTACTCAATGTAGGAAATGCATAGATGTTTTGTCAAACACATCTGCATGTCCTAGTTCATGGATAATGACAATACTAATGTGTTAAAGTGCTGAGCTGAGCTGTCCACCCCTCTATGCCTTTGTATTGTTTATTGTATTATGGCTTGGAGCTAAGTGCTACAACATTTCTTTAGTCGTGTGTCCCTCGTCTAACATTGACCAGGGATGATCATTGGTTTACCAGAGCACAGGGAAACTTTTGAGTGTATACGCTGAACTGGGACTAGCTAATCAGAGATTAAACGATTAATCGATGAATCGACTATTAATCGATTACTAAATTAATCGCCAACTATTTTGATAATCGATAATCGGTTTGAAGCTTTTTCCATTAAAAAAAACAAGATTTCTGGTTGCTTTAGCTTCTTAAATGTGAATATTTTCTTGGTTTCTATGCTCCACATAAAGAAATCATTAAAACTGAATCATTTTGGTTTGTGAACAAAACAAGGCATTCAAGAACATCGTAATTTCCAGGTTTGACACTGATCAACGTTTTTCAACATTTTCTGGACCAAACTATTCATCGATTAATCGAGAAAATAATCGACAGATTAATCGATTACGAAAATAATCGTTAGTTGCCACTCTAAAGCTAATGTCAGTCACATTCAACAGAGGATGTTACCTCTGCGAGAGTGACAAGGGGAGAAGGACAGGCCTAGAATAGAAAACTCGGCCTAACCTCTGTGCAAGCTCACTGATGGGAGATTACACGAGACCGAAGAGGAGTAGGAGAAGGGAGTTGATTAGTGATTTTGTTTGTGGGTCACATTTTCAAGCCCAATAAATCTTTACAATGCATCAAACAAGCCATTTTCCCTCTAATGGTGTGAGAGGCCATGGAGTATCACAGACGGAGTGTGTGTGTGTGTGTGTGTGCATTTTCAGCCTAATGGCCTTTTTCAGAAAGGCTACCACAGCACGATAGCAGCTGTAGTTGGTACCAGAGTTGCTCTGGTTTGCCAAACAGTCTAAATTAACATTCAAACTATAAAAGATAAATAGATAAGGAAAAAAGCAGCAGCATTTACAGTATATGTATTGTTTGGCAAAAATGTGACTTACAATAATTTCCACTGAAGCATGGAAAATAGACACATGCTCTATGACTGGTTCTTGTGTTATATGTTAATAAAATGAGGACAGCGGTAAAATCCACTGATACTGAATTTTTTTCACTTTCAAATTACAAATGCTCACAAGGCTAGTAATCACTATTAACCCTATGTATTTAAATCGACCGGACACAAAATGGCTACTTTGTCTAATACTGTCACGCGTTGTTGCATCTCCTCAGGCAGTCAATCAATATTGCTCACATCTAGAGCTGAAACGATTAATCTATTACTAATTTAATAGCCAACTATTTTGATAATCGGTTAATCGGTTTGAGGCTTTTGTCATGATGAAAACAAGATTTCTGATTGTTTCAGCTTCTTAAATGTGAATATTTTCTTAGTCTTTTTTTTCAGGAGTAACGGGGGAATCTCTCCCTGAAGAACAGGATGTTGGGAGACAAAATGTGCTTCGGCAGGAAATAAGACTGCTGTTGGCTTTGTGCGGATGTTTGTGTGTATACTTACTGTGTGTTTGGGCATCGGCGGCAGCCCAGACGGACTGTTTGTATCTCCATCGTCCTTGAGGATGTGGTCAGTCCTCATGTACGAGTCATACAGGCCGTCACCGTGGCGTGCTGACGGGACAGAGACAAAAATAAATAAATCAGTGTGATAATGTGGAACCGTCAAGTCTGCAACAAAGATGGACTCAAGGATAAAAAGCAAATCTAATCTTCACCATAAAGGCAGACAGTCACTTGTTTGTTTAAATCAAGCAAAGTCCAATTGATTATTTCTCCAACTGACCCATGACCTCGGGTCCAACAAATCTGTAGACATTGCCCCCCAGCAGGACTGTCATACTCCACTGCTCTTTGTGGATCAGTGGACATGCATCGTATCTGCTACAACACTGCACTGTTAAGACAGTCAATTTATTGCAGTCAATATATTGAATCCAAGGCCAGGGCTCCGACCTTACCAGCTTAGGTAGGGCTTAGGGTCTCGGATCGCTAGCGCTGCAAGTGGTATTATTGGCCTAATGGGGGTAACAGATGCCTCTGTGACGACAGCATCTTTCCATCTGCCCATCTGTCCATTCAGGCCAAGTCATGTAGTCCACACACCAGGTGTGCTCAGAAATAGAGCTCATATGTAGAGATGTGGTTCCTGTCATTCAATAGAGCCGTGTGTGTGTGTTCACCTTTTGTGGCATCACGCCAAACGCCTATATGAGATGATACAGCGAATCCATAGACAAAGGGAGCACTTGGGACTTAAGGGGGAACTAAGTTTCTCAAATGACAAATCCTCATCAACCTGCTGTTGCAGCAATTTACTTGAGCATGGGTTACAGGTAACAACAACCAGTATGATCGCTGATAGTTTGAAGATGCTAGTTGTTGAGCTAGCATATTAGCGAAAACCAAAAACAGTGGAAGGCAGGATTGGGGTTTTCTAAACCCAGCCACTCAAGACTGTTAAAGCCATGTGCCTGATGCGTCACAGCCTATGTCCCTTGCGCTAGCGCATCCACAGAGCAGCTCCAAGACAGATTATACTTGCTGCCTGGATACAGACGCATTAGACCTGAACAGCACAGCAAACAGAGGAATTAGGGCTCTGCACACAATATTAGGCAGGCATAGACCCCATTAGCCTGAAGCAAACTTCTAATCACTCAGTGGGGGCCTCTGCACTTTCGGCACAGCATCTGACACCGCTGTTGTCTGAGCAGTTTCTCACAGGAAAAAAAATTAAACACAGCAGCCCACACTTCAAAGTAACCAAACATCCAGCCTTTACGTTCAGCTGGTGTTCAGCTCTCTCCTTTGCGGAAAAAAACCCTCTGCTGCGAGTAGCAAAGACTGGGGGAACAAGGTTCAGGGAACCAGGCATGCAGCAGATCATGTGTCATAAAACGTGTCAGTGGGAGCATGGTAGGGTAAAGACATAGTCTTTTGTCCTACCCATGACAAATTGTCTCCTTGCTGATAACTCAGTACAATGTACAGAATATGGTACATGTGACTGGAGCTTGAGAGCAATTGCCAAGATTCACAGATCTCAAAGGTTATTCGACACGGCACAAATACAGTCTGTAGCAATGCACATGTCATGCAAAAACAAAATATGAGTCACGGTGCTTATGAAGTCATAAAAAAACTCTGATTATCAGACTATTGTCGGAAAACACAGCAGCGCTTACTGGTAGTCTCTTAAAACAGACCGAAGTCTCGTGATTGAAGTGGAGTCTCAATAAAGATAAAATGTTTACAACCCAGGTCTGATTAAATGTTCACAACACAGACATTAGATACACGTGTCTGTTGCCTGTCCACAGATTGACACAGAGTTATATTTTAAATACGTATATATATGTACACTTGTTGACACTTTCAACAACATACTTGTTTTCCAATTGAATTGATATATATCAGTCTTATTCATTAATCGACCACTTTAAAGAGAGTTGTAATACTGTGTCATTGAGCTGGTTTTATTCAACATATTCACACCGACTTTGTCAAATTTTGAATCTTGCACCATTCACTCACACATTGTCTTATCCAGTCTCGTGATCTTTCCAGTAATAGTTTGTGCTTTTTGTAATAATGTGTCCTGTGTCCAGGCTACAATCAAAATCCCTCTCGGGGTATTTTTGGTTGATGACAAAACCAAGAATAAATGTATTATTCAAAGCAAATGTATGGCATGTGTTGTTTCTTTAAATGCAAAGACTTGACCGGTGAAAACAACACCTGACTCATTAACACACAATCCTGCTTTGAAGACAGTGAGCACTTCAAAAACAAGGAAACAGAAGGTAATGACAAAGAGTGGAACTCTTTGTTGTAGTTACCTGTTGCTATTGGGCCCTCTGGTTTTCTGCTTATTATCATCATGTTTGAAATTAATATGTGAAGCCAGCATCCGAAGAGGAAAGAACGAATACAAAAGTGGAAAACGAGTGTTCACACTACGACAGCACGTAGCAAACTTTGTTGTTGTTGGCTAATGATAGCAGTCCCAGCACATTTGAGCAGCGGTTCTGACTGAACTGTTTTTTTTCTTCTTTTATGGCTTTTTATCTATAGTTTATCCTTGAATTTGTTAAACAACGGAGTTGAGTGTTCAGCGTGCTGCTCTCACAGTCGCCTTGGCTGACATTAGCCTTGTGGACGCCGTTTGAAAAAAACTGAGCAGGCGGTGGTGGGGGTCGTTTCTCGCTGCTAGCTAGCCAGCTAGCTCGCACAGCCACAAAAACAGTCGTCCGTCCGGGTGCCGCTCCCTCGGTTAAAAATAGTCTGAGTCCAAATATTACACTTCGGATGTCTGACCCTTGTGCACTTCGCCTTTCTCTGTCGGTGCAGTGAGTCGATCCAGTGCACCATTCCCGTGCTATTCCCGGTTAGCTGACTTTGTAGCTAGCAAACAGCGATGCTACCACTCGGTGAAGCCCCAAGGACGGTATCCTCCTTCGGGGCAGCTTGGGGCTGCTTCTCTGCTCTTTTTTTGGAAGGGCGGGCTAGCCTAAATAGGCTAGCTCCCTAGCTGTGTTGATGCCCCATGTTGGCTGCAGGAACAATCGGAGCATCCCTCTCGAGTAGAATAGGTTCACCTGGAGTCTGTGCGATAAGGCGGCGGCGTTTAATTCCCTCTTCTTCGCTGTAGGAGTATCTTATTCGACGCAGATGGGAGTTGTTGCTAAGGGCGTCTTCACTGAGCCCGTGGTCAGCAGGCAAACAGAGGGAGGTCGCAGGGCGGCGCTTAGTATCCACACAATAAGCAGAAGGGCGACACATAGCGGCCAACAACTGCTCTGCAGAGGATAAGCTCTTGTTTATTTGAAAGGAAAGATCCGACCTAACCAACTAAATAAATTCTGTCATCATATACAGTTGGAATGGCAGGGGCGAAAATTAATCCAAAATGTGACCTGGGGCCAAAGGCAGTCCAGCCCTGGGGACTGTATTTGTGGGGAAGCATTATTGTTTAATTTCTATTACCGAGATGGGACTTTTCTCTGCATCACTGAATATAATTTCCTCTAAGGACGCCCTTTGGAACACTGTCATGAAGGGGCAGTAGGGAATTTCATAACGGCACCCTTTTTAATAGGAAGCACTCCCATACAGTAGGAAACAAAGTTTCAAGGGAAATGTAATCTCATCCAGGAAGTACTGAACTTATCTTTTAATGAACTGATTGTTATGATGCAGTACCCTGAAAACAACTGCTTTACAAATCACTTGTTTGTGTCCCGTGTAAAACAAAGTCATGGCAGTTTCATGCAGCCGTGCAGTGATGTCTCCCTCCATGTTGAGGAGGTATTATACTGTAACAGAAACACAACCAAACTGTGAAGAGGCGCGCTGGATACATGTCGTGGAAACACGGCATTATAGGGTACTTTTCTCCACAAGAAAGGCACTCCTTTAGAAACAATACTTTCAAAATGTATACTTTTGCTTCAGGGCCACACGGTGTAGTGGTTAGCAGCAAGAAGACCTGGATTTGAGCCCTGGTCAGAACAAGGGCCTTTCTGCATGGAGTTAGCATGTTCTCTCCGTGTGTGAGTGGGTTTTCTCCGGTTACCAAACTTGAGTGTTTTGACACGGTGGGTAACTGAGTGACCTTGGTGGAGGTTTGTGCTCCCTGAGTACTTTCACATGTTTATTTTTAAGCTTGGGATTGAAGGGGTTAGGTGAAGTTAAAACACATTGATCAGCTAACTAACCATTCACCCTGGGTTAGGGGAGTTGGGAGTTAGGGTTCACCAAGTTAGGTTTAACTGGCTTGATTTATTCATCTTCTCTCAAAGTAAACCATATTTCAGGGCACTGGACTTCAGTGTGTGCACCATTTTCTGACCTATCATTGATTAAATTGATTGATATAAGCATCGATTCATCACAAAAACAATGTGCAGATGATGGGCTGCTGGAAACAGCAACCTGAGGACTAAGAAGACCTGTCTTCAGACCCACACAGTGCTGGCTGTTCACTTTACATACCCTGTTAGGAAAGCTGAACCGTGGATTGAAACTGGAGAGGATATGAGATCTATACAGGTCTAGATATAGTTAGGAGCAGGGCAGAGGACAGATGAAGTGAGAGCAGCAAGGCATGAGAGGGGGAACAAGCTATATTCAGACAGTGAGACATGCTGGGCAGAGGGTGATGCTAATCTTGGCCCTTTCTCAGAGGTGAGAAGAGGGGTCTGTCTATATTTGCTGCCATAAATAAGCATAGTGACACAGTTTTAGGTGGTCCTCTGGGCAGCAGCCAAGATTTAAGGCCAGCTCGACCATGCAGAATATTCTTAGACGGTGCTGTATAAAGAGAGTAGGGTGACAATGCCTATAAACTGATCTGCTTATTGCACTTTCCTCTGTGTGGAGTGGACTCTAATCGCAGCCAACACATTTACAACCACAGCAAAAGCTGGGACCAGGTGCAATGCTATACCTATAGGTCCCTGCAGGGGTTGGGAATGCTCTATTTGATCTGTCAGTCTGTGACAGACACTAACACCTGTGGGGTTTATTAGTCTCACACCTTATTTTGAAGGTCCGGTGAAAACAAAGCAAGACTTAATGCGGTCACATCACAAAGCGATTTAAGAAATCATGCACATCTATTTGGGAAATTAACACACAGCTAATTATCTGCATGGTGAGGATATGCCGTCGTACTTGTAGTTTGTGTGCTCTATTGCCCCCTGGTGGTGAATTGCAGTACATGCTCAGCTCTTCCTCTGGTCCTGAACAACTGTTCTCTTCAAAAAATAAAGAAATAATAGATGTGATGCCACAACCAATAAATACAGATTTGACTGTGTAAATTGTGATTATGCAGTAGTAATAGTACTACTGTTATCAGTAGCCACAGCACATTTTACCTTAATGGGTTTATTTGTGAGGACACAACATCAATAAATATGCCTGAGTTTTAGACTTTATTTTTATATGCGGAATAAACTAAGGGTCCGAATTCCTGTACAGCACGTCCGGTATCTGTTTACTCCAGGTACCTGTGAACGACGCGAGTCTGCTTTCTCGACAATGTCGTGGAAACACAGGTCAGTTCCACATCCGTGTAATATAACAGAGTGGGAGGACGACATGAGGGAATGGCCTCATGCCTCAACATATGAGGATAATTGAAATTATTTTGTCGGCATGGGTGGTTGAATGAAATTAAATTATGAAATGATTAAAGTAGTCAATATCACCCGGGTCAACTGTTACTTGGGACACAATAACAACACTTAATCATAAGATTGAAACACGTCTGCGGTCCTGGATGATCTTCTGTGGGTTTATTATCAACAAAGTCAAACAAACAGACATAGGAGTGCTTTTAGCCACAGCACGTTTCCTTGTTCGTCAGAGGATGAAAAAAGGTTGTTCAGTGCTTTGCGTCCACATCACCGTCCCTGTCTTCGTTTACATCAACTGCTGTTATATAAAGCAGACTGCACACACGATAGCTATTTTCTAGAAGCGATATTATCTGTGAAAGTTGTCCTGTCTGCAGCATGAAGCTACACAACTACTAACTGGAAATGTCAAACAGGAAGTCTGTAACATAAACTAGCCTACGCTGTCGGGGGCCGACAGCAAGGGGTATATCTGCGAACTTGTCCAATCCTCAACTTTCCAATATACCCAAAGTACGCACTCGCACTTGCCACTAACTGTTTTAATTAATTATTAATAAATTCAACAAAATAAGTGTTAAATATTATGATATAATGCTGACTACACTTTATACATGTTCAAAGTAATACATTTATATTATGATGTAATACATATTATGAATAAGTGCTAAATAAACCCATGATATCCTCAATGTGTCCAAATGAGCTCAATAATAAAGAAAAAATGCCATAACTATTTTTTCTGTGTTCACAAATAAGTTAACCAGTTAACTTATTATGTAACTATTACCAATCATAGCCAAATTAATAATGATTGTACTTGTAGATAGTTGTTACATTAATCATTGTACAAAATTTGAAGGCAATATCTCCATCAGTCTGGAAGATAAAGCCGAAAATGTGTTTTTAGCATAATAAATTAATTAATTTGCTAATTAATAATAAAGCTACAAAGATAGGGATAATTCTCAGGTGGTATGTGATGCCCATGAAAAATTTGAAGCCAATACCTGCAATACTTTGGAAGATACAGGTGAAAATATGTTTTTTATATCATTAATTAATTAATTAATTAATTAATTAATTAATAATAATGGTAGACAGCTCAAAATCAATAGGGATCATCTACAGGTGGTATGTGACCCATAAAAAAATAAGAAAATGTAATCTCAAACGCCTTTCCAGTTATTGCGTTAATGGCTAAAATCTGCGGACGCGGACGACGATGCGGACGCGCGAGACCGATTCCATAATATCCGCGCGCGTTTCTCGCAGATATAATAATGGCATACATCTACTTAAATGTTTCTGCTGAAATTAAGGTCTATTGAGATGATTGCTTTATTGAGATTGAAGCTACCAAAGCGATGCTATCAAGTTAAAGCAGCACACTTCTTGTCGTGGTACTAGCAGTTTGAGTCACTAGCGATCATTTGTTACACACTTCTCACAGTTCATTTACATGCATGTAAAAATCCAATAATATCTCAATGTCATGTAGGCAATTCATAGTCCGATTACTCCTGCATATGCTTCGTCAGACATGGCATTCTGCACATGCACCAAAACCTCCTTTGACCCGGAAGTAGAAGGAGACGATGTATAAGGGGCAGCTGTGGCCTAGTGGTTAGGGCTTCGAGCTCGAGACCGGAAGGTAGCCGGTTCAATCCCCAGTCCGCAGCTGAAGTGCTGTTGAGCAAGGCACCTAACCCCCTCACTGCTCCCCGAGCGCCGCTCACTGGCATGGCAGCTCACTGCGCTGGGTTACATGTTCTACACCTCACTGTGTGCTGTGTGTGTTCACTAACTCACTGCAGAATTGAATTTAAAGGGTTCTTAAAAAAAAAAATAAACTGCAGTACTGTTGCTGGAAAAAAACAAACAACACTATGGTGTTGGTCCAGCAGGTATGAAACATACAGAACCACAACACGGTTCCATCTCGTGTGCAGAGCCTGAAAGAGGCAGCACTCGTCCATTTACAAGTCAGTGACCTTTGAAAAATTTTGTGTAAAGTACAGAATAGGGATACTGGTAATGGGATAATGGGATCATGGTAGAACTAGTCATTTTCTGATATAAAACGTACTTAAGTTTTAGAAGTAAACGTTAGAATTGAGCGACAGTAGCTTGAAGGTTATGCGTTCAATTCCCAGCTCCACTATTGCTCCACACCAGCCGATGTGTCCTTGGGCAAGACATTTAACTCCACGTTGCCCCTGACATTGGGGAAAACATGTTAACTCACACAGAAAAGTCTCCCTCTTGTGAACCCAGGTTTTCATGCAGCAAGGCAACAGTGCTAGCCACTACAATGCCATGTGGCCCTATTCTACATATACAGTTAGGCCCATAAATATTTGGACATCGACACAGTTCTCTTTATTTTGACTCTATACACCACTACAATGGATTTGAAATGAAACGAACAAGATGTGCGTTAACTGCACTTTCAGCTTTAATTTGAGAGTATTTACATCCAAATCAAGTGAACGGTGTAGGAATTACAACACTTTCTATATGTGCCTCCCACTTTTTAGGGGACCAAAAGTAATTGGACAATTGACTGAAAAGCTATTTCATGGACAATTGTAGGCTATTTCCTCATTATTTCATCTTCAATGACACAGGTAAAATTTCTGGAGTTGATTCCAGGAGTGACATTTGCATTGGAATCTGTTGATGTTAACTTTCTATATGAGATCCAAGGAGCTGTCACTGTCAGTGAAGCAAGGCATCATTAGGCTGAAAAATCAAAACAAACCCATCAGAGAAATAGCAAAAACATTAGGTGTGGCCAAATCAACTGTTAGAACGAACACTGCAATAAAGGGATGACCTTTTTTTAATTATTTCACTTTGATATTCTGTACAGTTCTACAGATATATTGATACACACATCTTTCAATAAAACAAAAATGAATAGCTAAAAAAAAGCATTAAGTCTCAACATCCTAGACATGATATCATGTGGACGGTGTGAGCCGTGAAATAAATAACACACATGAACACAAGGACACACATTATGGCTCGAGGGCAAATGCCGAAACTCACCTCACACAGGGGAACACGGAACAAAAGGCACTGCCAGCAGAAGAGTCCGTGGTGATGCTGAACAGGTGTGGGTTGACTGAGAAGCATGCGCTTATGGACAATAGGCCTCATTCATTAGCAGGTACAACGGTGAAAAGTTGTTTCATGGTTCAGTGCATTCATTTTTGATTAAAATTGCATGCTGATTACAGTTAACCCATAATTTGTAATTCTAATGAATTGTAAATGTTTCATTATATGTGCACTCAATGTTTAAATACTTGGTAAGCAAGGCCTAATGAGGGAGTGCTGATGACACACAAGACGAACACAATTCACATTTTCCTCACTGATCAACAAGGACGTATGGACACACACACAAACATGTTTTTATATCTTAGTGAGGACACATCACTGACATAATGCTTTTCTTAGCCACTTACCATAACCTTAACCACCACAACTAACCATAACCCTTACCTTAACTGTAACCTAAACCCAATTCTAACCCTTACCCTAAAACTAGGTCTTAAGCCTGAAAAAGCACATTACAGTTGTGGGGCCCAGACAAAATGTCCTCATAAAGATAGGTTTGTACATTTTTTGGAGCTCACAAAGATATAAATACAAGCACCCCCCCCCCCACACACACACACACACACACCAGCAGAAATGATACCAAAAGAAAAGTACTATTTGAAATCACAACAAACTTAAACCTTGTCACTCTTTGTCCAGTGTCTACAGAGTATATATGCATTGCAAACACATCGTTGGTACATTGTAGCCATTATCATGAATTTCATATATTTTCAGTTTCTTTTTTTTTTAACCTTTTTTTTTTGAGTGGAAGGCGATAAGATAGACAGAGAAAACTAAAACAGAAATGCATGCCCAGCCCCAGAATTGAGGGCCATTCAATTGAGGACCTGCATCAATATGTGCAAAACAGAAGCAGATAAAAAAAGTTTTTACGTACACCTTCTTTTACATCCATATACTTTCAAATGTCTCTCTTCCCTTTAAAATCCTCTCAAAAGATCTGTCCCTCTAAGCCTTGGTGTAAAAAAATATCATATCATATCTCACATTCAAATATAACCCACATACCACGGCAGTGTCCGTAAAAGTGTAAAATCTGTAAAGGTATTTGAACTGTGTCCCTTCACTCGCAGGTGAAGATCATGCAAGGTTGGTTCAATCAGGTACTCGGGGGAGATGTGAAATCACAGTTTCATCGACTCTTATAAGAGATTAAGATTGTGCGCCTGTTTGAAGGAGCAGGGGCAGAGATTGGAGATCTTTCTGTCAGCATCTTCACTCCTTCACATGGCATTTTGAGTGGACTAATGATAAAAGTGTGCAAAAATAAGGTATAGTTGGGGTGAAGGAGACTTTAAGTCTTTTCCTTGCTTGACACGTGCTCCCTGAGATAAATCAGATAATGGATCTCACTTTCTTGTCCTTCCATTCCTTCCTGTCCCATGATTTGAAAACAAACAGCCCCACTCTGCTTACAGTGAAAACACTGATGTCAGACAGTACTCCAGTCCTAACCCTTAACTTCTCCCTCACAAATCCATGTTATGGGACTTTTTCAGTACACTGTTCAAGCACTACTCAGCTCAACTGTACTCCCTATTTTGGGATAGTACCTGGTACCTGGTGAGTTTTTTGGGACCTGCTCTCTCTAAGCTGATACTAAAATGTGTCCACAGATTGCCGGTCACTGATTGATCAGAGAGTTTTGTCACTGGTAGAGTGACTGTCCACAGACTGAGCAGCAAATAGCATCAATATCCTTTTTGTTTGTGTCGCGTGTCATGGCAGTTTCGCACAGCCACGATATGGTGGCCCCGCTCATGTTGACAACTACATGTATCATACCCAAACCGAGCTGAGTCTAGTAGATCCGAGTAGAGCTAGAACCGTATAATGGAAAAAGTGCCATTACACTTCAGCAACAACATCAAAACGTCTGATGATAACAACCTCCATACATCAGATCAGAGAGAAAAAAAACCAGGAGAAACACAGCATGATTGTCCTTCCACCCCGAAGAGATGCAGAAAAATACTTGTCATGCCTTCTGTCTGTAGTCTAACTCTATGTGCAGAGGGTTGAGCTCGGAGACACACATGCATAAGTAACACTTGCAGTAGCAGCAGCAGTAGCAGAAGAAGAGTCTTTTAAAAACACCATTGATTCACATCAGTGCCGCATGAGATCTCAAGTCTCAGGTCTCACACACAGAAGAGGTTTAGAAGTCTCTTCTGTTTGTGTCCTTGGCAAATGAAAACACTACATGTCCAGTCAGCGAGACGGCCGCACACACAGACCCTGTGCACTTTCACGTCGTCATATTCAACCCCTGATTCTTTCCATGGCGAGTGGACATATGGAAAGCGTGCGTGTGGGGGGCGGGGGGGGGGGGGGGATGTGTCCTGAGAAAGTGTATGCATAAGTGTGTGTGTGTGTGTGTGTGTGTGTGTGTGTGTGTGTGTGTGTGTGTGTGTGTGTGTGTGTGTGTGTGTGTGTGTGTGTGTGTGTGACTGTGGGGAGGGGACGAGGACAAGTTCAGCTCCGACTCCAGTCCTGGAATAGATCACTGGTTCTTGAGGGGTCAGCACTCAAAGGGTCAGTCGCTCCCTGGTTTGAGGTCACACAGTAACAGGTGAGGGGGTCAGGGGTCATGTTGTTGCAGGGCCTGTTGTAGTTTCTGCCGATACGTGCCGTATTTTTGCTCCACTGCCCGCACACGCTCCGTCTCCTCTTTCTCCAGGATTACCAGGAAGTTTTGCAGCTCGGGAACAGAGAACGCATGCCACTGTTGGAGGAGTGAACAATATGAGTTAATAATGCTAAAGCAATTACACAATTAGGGAATGTATCATTAGGATATATTGATACCAATACTATTATTGATGCGGTTTCATCGTTCTTTTCTCCTGTTTTAAGTTAGGAGCTTAGGTACGTTTCTTTGTCATTTCTTTTCTATTTTCTTTTTGTAGGTAAGATTAGGTTTTGGTTGTTATTTTGGCATTGTTCCTCTCTGGAAATTAATAGCGCTGTTACACTTGGTTGAACAGTCTTTCGATTTATTTGGCTTTATTTGAAAAGAAGAGGTGGAAAACGCAGGCACGCACGGGTGCCAAAGAATGGAATTGTTGGGGCTGGTACCGTACTGTACCAAATCGAACCGTTCCACTCAGTGGAAACATAGCTTTAGTCATTGTTGGGTAAAGTCAGATAGTACCAACCATATATATCATATGTCGATACTTAAAGCTCACATAGAGTGGTCCTGTTGCACATATATGTGAGTTATGGAGGTCTACTTACATACATGAACTTGTTTTTATGGTCAAAAACCTCCTAGTTGCTGTAAACGAGCCGATAGAAATCTGTCTTTTCTGACGCTGTCCTCAACCGCGAGATTTCAGACTGAACTCTCACCCCCAGAAGACAGAGGCCGTTTCTCAATACCCAAGTATGCCAGTATGTACTTGCTTACTTGGAAAGTACATACTTGAGAAGTACGACTGGAGTACATACTTGCCAAGTACGGGAGTACACGAGCACGATTCTTCAATTGGAACAGCAGCTACTTCCTTGTTCTACTGTTTGAATGGTGGGTGGCTCGAAGCACTTAAGCCTCATTACCGCCACCTACAGTGTTGATGAATGAACATATAAAATACTTTTAATAAATACATATATTGTTGTTATTTTCACATTTTAAATATTTTATACACTATAAAATGTGTCCATTATATGTAAATACATATACAATGACAGTGCGACTTTAATATAAAATCTAAAATTCAAAGTTACAATAAGTTAAAACATTAATATTATACAAACGTTCACACTGTCAGGTCAAAACGTTTGCATTAAAAACAAAACATGTCAACAACAAATCTATGGATCACACCAAGTATGTAATGACGGAGCCGTCTGAGCCAGCGGATCATTTCATCAGGACAGGCCGAGGTGACGCTGCTCTGTGCCGGGCACTGTGAGCGCCGAGCGTCCGCAGAGGCGGAGCTGATCACCTCCGACAGCGCCGCTGTCATACTATAAATACGTCATATCTTATTACACAAACATGTTTGGATTCTAAATGAATCATTTCTTGCCTCAAATGATTTCAAAACTGCATTCCGGGACACAGAAAAATATTTATTTCAGGTTTATATTTGTATTTTATCCTGCTATGTTCTGCCGAAATGCATTCTGGGATATATGGCTTTCCCAAGTATGCTCAAGTCACCACCCGATGCATACTTGGTAAAATGGGCGGAGCGAGAACACTTCCGGGTATGAGAACCGTACTCGCTGCTCGCGTTCTTGAGAATTGGAACAGAACTTGGACTGAGGCTGATGATGTTTTCACAAGTACGGGAGTATGCAAGTACGGACAAGTACGCACAAGCATGGATATTGAGAAACGGCCAGTCTTGTGATTGGCCAGTATATTCAGCACACCCGCTCTCAGAAGCGCAGCTCCCCCCTCTGGAACGGTGGATGCACTGCTACTCATTATCAAAACATTGTTTTGACAATGTTTAAAAATAGCTTCTTCACAACTCCCCGCCGCAGTCCCTTTTATGACCCGGAGTCAGACCCAGAGTCAGAAGACACTGTCGCTCGTGAAACACCTCCACAACGGACGTTATTCTTCTTCTGCGGTTCAATGTACGCAACCAGTAGTGCCCAGAGCAGGACGATCTGCTGTTCCGGAGAACCGGTGTTTATGTAACCGGACCGGGTTTTTTCAGAGATCTCGCTGAGCCCGAGATTACAATAAAACACAGCGTTCTCAGCAGTGGCTGAACTGTTTGTTTAGAACCTTCAAGGCTTCTTAAACAAGGTAAGGACGCAGATACACACTAAAAAACGTAACTTAAATTGTATTCAAGTTCTCACCTCCACCTCTCCCGTCTCATTTTCCTTCAGGACAAAGGTCAGTTGCTCTGGGTCCGGCCCTGCAATCAACCTCAGGAGAAGCGGGTGCTCGCACAGAGGAAGCTTCTGGAAGAGATCTGTGTTCACGTAACGAAAAACACACGGTTATTTCATGCTGTACTGTAAGTTTAAATGCTGCAGATGATCAGGTCTGTTTTGCTCACCCTGTCCATCACGGTGAGTCAGCCTGTACAACGCAAACTTGCGGGGATTGTCTAACACCATGAACTTCTTCAGCAAGCTCTGGATGACCTCTCTGGTGGTGGTCAGAGAGCTGATGTGGAGGTGCTTCACACAGTCACATGGTAGGTAGAAGGATGTCTTGTTTTCACTTTGCCCACACTCAGTCTCTTCCTGGTCCACTAAAGGTGCCTGATCGTGGCCGTCCGTCTGCCTCGACGCTCCCTCTGAATCCCGCTGAATCGCCTCCACAGAGGAGACGGTGACTGGTCGACTGAGCCTCAGGTGGACCTTAATGAAACCTGTGTAGGATCCGTCTGAAGCCTGGAACACAAAGAGAGACAGAGGGAGACAGTTAGAGTAGAAAGATATATGGTTCTCTGAAGCAGTGGTTCTCAACCTTTTTGAGTCGCGACCCCAAATTTAACATGCACGGCTGTCCCCGACCCCGCCATCCACACACACACACACCGGTGTGAACGCATGATGGGTATGATGGATAAATCACTGTCCGTGGTGCTGAAACAACGCCGGATCAATACACCGTTGGCAACGTCGCATTTACATATCAGACAAGCACTTACGATCACACTTCAGCTATTCGTTTTTATTTAGAAACACTTTTGGATTTTTTGAAAAACATACAGCAGCATCAAGAGGGTAACTTTTTACGCGAGTAATAGACCGACAATTGTCGCTACATCCCATCGTATTGCTGGTAGTTGAGCCGGTTAAAATGTAAACAAATAACGCAAACTTTTTTTTTCTTTTTAATGAAATGAAACAATAACTAGGGATGGGAATTACACGGCATTTTGAGAGTTGACTGTCGAGGTTTAGTGTCAAATTTTGTCTAGTTTTTTTTTTTGCGGGGGTGGAAACTATTCTTCACTGTACTAATTAATATTAAGCTCAAAAACATGGCTGTACTGTCCAATATTGACCATCAAAGCAGCGCTAGTAAAAATGAGGGGCAAAAAAAAGAGAAAAACTCTCCGCTGTCACGGATGTATCTCTAGATGGCGGTCAGGTGGTGAAAAGCTGGTGTATCCAGTGTACTTTTTCGGCCCAACAGCTCGTCGTCATTCTAACGTCTGATCGGACGCTACATTAATTTTGATTTGTTTTGATGGGCTCTGTCACACTGTCCAGACTTAAATGAACTTAACAGAGCCATCGTCACTGTGATGTGACACCTTTGCTTTCCCTGAAAACAAAATGGCTTCTGTACAAAGAGGGGGCTCATAGGGCAGCTCTGTTAGTTTGATATGAACTCACCAGTTTCATGCCAGTTTCACTGACTTGGTCGTTATATTCTTCTATTCTGGTCTGCACCTCTTCTACTGACAGATCCTTCGTTCCTCTCTCCTCTTCCTCTTTTGCTTCATTCTGCTGCAACGGGAGCAAAAGAGAAAATGTCACAACTGAAATATCACAGTAATAATTTGAGTAGTGTCACCAGGAGATGGTGCTACTTCCTCCATTACAAGTCCTGTCAAAGATGACAGGTACAGTATTGTGGTCTTGGACCTGTGATGACCTTTGAGTTTAAAGGATTAAAGGATAAGTACCTTTGATAATTGCAGGCTATGATAGCATATTGCTAGTCAGCCAAGGGTCAACGATCTAGTGATGATGAATAGATGAGGCCTTGTGAAGCGCAGCGGCACATTACCCAAACTGTATTGATACTGTGTCGGTACTGTGTCACTCAATACTGACACCTCCTGGATCTTAAAAATCATTAGTGGCAACCCAATAACTATGGAGGATGAAAAGTGTCAAAATTAAATAAATAAATAAATAAATAAATGTGTCATGAATTAATTAAATGTGTCATTAATTAATTAAATGTGAAATTAAATGTGTCATTAATTCATTAAATGTGTCATTGATTCATTAAATGTGTTATTAAATGTGTCATTAATTAATTAAAATACCAATTAATTTTATGCAATAACATATATAATTATTTCACTATTTCATTAATAGTTTCATGTTCAGAAAGTGCCAAAATTAAATAAATAAAAGTGTCATTAATTCATTAAATGTGTCATTAATTCATTAAATGTGTTGTTAAATATGTCATTAATTCATTAAAATACCACTTCATTATATGTAAAAAATGTATATATTTACTTCACTATTTAATGAATTATTTCATGGTCCATGTTGCAGTGCATCATTAATTGATTTTATCTGTCAAACTCGGCTATCAAAATCAGTGGGCGGGGCTAACGCTGATCTAGCCTGATCCATTGCTTTGGTCTGAAGTAGCATGCCTTGAGAGAGAAATAATGGAGGAACTTTCTCGGGAGTTGGTGAGAGAAATTTTCAATAGTACCCAGCTGCAGCCCCGGAGACCAACACCCTGGCGTGACAGATTTTGTTTAGTTAGTTTTACAAACAATCTTACAACAATAATCACCGTTCAAACAATAAAAAATAGAGATATCTGAGAGACTTTGTGAGTCAGTAGTGAGCTCCCTCAAGCAAGAGCAAGAATGTGCTCTGGGGGCTCACAGGAAGGATGGCAGTCTACCCATCTTCCTAGTTAGTTGCTCCATCATATTGAAAGAATAAAAGTTGTGAAATGTACAATATTACATGTTTGTTAGTTGTTAGTTTAGTTGCTAAAAGTTGTTAGTTGGTTAGGGGTTAATTGCTGATATTTATTAAACGCTTAAGGGGGGAGGGGGTCAAACCTGGGACGGATACTGTGAAATGCTCGATCAGTATTTTGAAGCAAATGGAACTGACGACATGAGGAAGCGGAGAGCTGTCCTCATAAGCGTGGTAGGGGCATGAACGCATTCTTTAAAAAGAAGTGCACTGACTCTGATTTCAAGGTTTTATCAAAACTAAAGCTGAGCAGCATCTTGGACAGGGCTGTACTGTAGGCAGAGTAATAGCTGTAAATGTTTTAGACTAGTTTTATAGCCTAAAACTAGCTTTACACGACACCGATCTGAACACAAACCGCAAAAGTGGCGTTGCTTTCCCACTTTTTATTTCGCGTTGAGACGAGCGTCTTTGGGTGGAAATCTGCATGCACACAGTGACGCAAAAGTGTGTGAAATTTGATGTAGTATGCATGCCAGGTGGCTAGGTGGCGCTGTGAAGCACTGCCATACAACAACACCAGGAGCGCGCGCATGCGCTGAAACGCCCTTCTACTTTTCTATAGTAGCGCTGAGTAGCCCACAGTCAAAAAACCACAACATTAACTTGGCGTAATTGCTGAAATGACTCCAGGATAGGTATCAGAGCAGCTAAGGCAACTTGAATGTCGGACTGATGGGTATAATCCGACATGTTTGTTGTTGTTTGGCTGTACTGCACATGGATCTGACGTCAACTCGTACAGGAGGATAGCCAGTGTGACGACGCTGAAGTGGGCACCACATTCGCCCCTGGTTCTCTTTAGAGAACCTGAGGAGGGTGGGTTCATTTTTTTGCGTTTTTAAGCACCAAAAACGCAGAACCGGGGTTACGTTCTTTTTCTAACTTCGTTCGGTGTTTCACTATGGGAGATATGGACTACTCCTGGATTGCATAAGTCTCCCGAAGCCTAGCAACCACAAAAAGTTGCGTGACAGAGTCACTCCAACCCAGGGGTACCGGCATCTAGCACAACTTGCGCCAAAGAAGGACCCGAGACATCTAGCCTATAAAACTTGACAAAAGTGTGAGGCGATGCCCAGCTTGCTGCAGCACAAATGTCCTGAACAGACACCCCTCTGAATAGAGCCCAGGAAGTGGCCACACTCCTGGTGGAATGAGCCCTCAAACCCTGGGGCGGCAGCAAACCCTTGCAACTGTACACCACAGAAATGGCCTCCACAATCCAGACAGCCTCTGGCGGAACAATGGCTTGCCCTTATGCTTATTGGACCAGGATACAAACAGCTGGTCTGCCCTTCTGAAACCTGCCGTCCTACTCACGTAGGTCTGTAGAGCCCTCACCGGACACAAAGTGTTAAGTCTCTGCTCCTCTTCCGAGGCGAATGGAGGCGGGTGAAACGCCAGTAACTCTACTGTGGGACACCTGTATGACAACTCCACCAACTTAGGCACAAAAGCTGGGTTGGGCCGTAAACAAACCTTGGAGAGACCCGGACCGAACTGTAGACAGAAGGGGCAAATAGACAGCGCCTGAAGGTCGCTCACATGCTTTGCCGTAGACAAAGCCAAAAGCAGAACCGTTTTCAGAGACACAAACTTCATGCCCACTGCCTCCAAAGGTTTAAATGGATGCTGGGAAAGGGCATCTAGCAGTGGCACGACTCTCAGCACCTCTGAGAGTCGTGCCTCGCCGGTGGAGCGTGAGCTCCCTCTGGCGGCGAGGGGGGTGCATGACATTGTTTTATTTTTGTGTTTTTTATTTTGCACTTCGCCCTCAGCTTTGTGCCTGGCTGCGAAAGTGCTGTTTTTATTTGTACCAATTTTGAACATGGTGGAAGTGCTTGGTGACACTTTAACTTGTCGGGACCCTGAGTCTCCCCCCTGTGGGCCTGCAGCATGGGAGACTGAATGAGGAGCCCTGGAGAACATGTAACGGTCAGGGTTCCAGAACCACACATGACAGGGTCCTGGTACTTCCCCTCCATGATTCTTAACTTGACCGGAGGGGAAGAGGGAGAAGCTGGGGATGTAAGGACGGCCGCTTCTTCTTTCCATCAGTGGGGTGAGACGGGCGGTTCTTTGCTGCAACCGCTGCAAAGGAGTGTTTGCCCCACGGTCTCTGGGTGTCAGACCTGGGCTGCTGGTTGCCCTGCTAGCCAGACTGCCTCTGAGGGTGGGCACTGCCCTGATGTCTCCTCACTGCAGCCACTGAGGCTGCAAAGCTGGACTTGGTGGCCTGAGGGGGGCGAGGGGATTGTCTCCTTGGCAGACAGAGATCAAAAGCCTCACCCTCCTGCTTTCTGAGGGTGGAGGTTTCCTTCATTTTCTCCAAAGCTTGGCCAAACACACCTTTGGCGGGGTCGTATGAGGCGTCCATAACCTCCGCCTTCTGTGCATCACTCAGGCTGGAGTGGTTCAACCACAGTTCTCTCTCACCAGAGACAGCAAGGCCCATGACTCGGCCGCTGCCCTGCACTGCTCCCCTGGATGAGCGCAGGATGAGGTCATTCACCACGCAAATTTCATCCCAAAGAGCTGGATTTGGTGCTCCGGAGTCCAATTGTCGGCCCATCTCCTCTAAAATCTCAGCCAGGTACGCAGACAGCAGTGTAACTGCATTGAGGGAGCAGACTGACTGTGCTGCATATTTATACATCCTCTGGAAAATGGAAGATGTGACTCGTTCCATTTTACTGGGCAGAGAGATGGTAGATGAGGCTGAGACAGAGCGGCGATCAGGGTGAAGGTGGTGAGCCACTGAAGGTTCCACTACCGGAGGTTCGGACAGCCCCATCTCTTTCATCCCATGGATCTCCAGTTTAGAGCAGCCCTTTGCAGGGAGTTTACTCTTAAAGGGACAGGACCAAAAACGGCTAATTTCTTTCATGCACACGGGCACGGCTGGAAGGAGCTGTTTGGCTGGTGGTTGAGCTAGTGGAAGTCTCTTACCATCATAAAGGTCCCTCTCAGTGCCCCCTGCGTCCTGTACAGCAGGCCACTGTATTCCCAGCTTAGCTGCAGCTCGTTTACAAACATCGTAAAGGCTGCTGTCAGCTGGAGGAGCGACCTCAGATGCACTGGAGGGGCGAGACTGCACTGGGAAAGTGGCATCGTCCTCGTCCTCCTCCATTTCATCTAAGTTGAGGATGTCTGAGTTGGCGTCACCCTCAGCATCCTCCCCCGGCTCTGCGTGGGGGAGCTCCTCGAAGAGTGGCGGCATGTCTGTGTATCGCTTGTCCATCATGTCCGCCCAGCTCGTAGTAGCGCGCGCCATGTAGGGGGTTTTAGCCACAGCGGTTTCTCCCGACAGACATGGGTCTTGAGAATTAGCGACCGCCACTCTAAGTCTCCTCTCCAAAATTTTCTCTGGCATATTCGCGCAGTGAGGACATGACTGCGGGTCAGCCAGAGACGCCTGAGCGTGTTTAGCACTCATACATGCAATGCACATGGGATGAGGGTCCAAGCCTGATATGGAAGACCCGCATGACACGGGACACAGGCGGGATGCAGCCTCTTTGACCTTCGAATCCGGCCTTTTGGAGGGGGCCGCGATCGAGGACATGGCAGCTGGCGACGAGAGAGACGTTAGTCATGCACGGAGATCGTTCACCAAGCACCGTAAAGGCAGCACGCCGTAACGCGTTAGCTTCACTCCCGGTGACTGATGAAGATTATCGGCTAAGACACCGTGCACCCGGCAGGTTAGCTGTGATGCACCCGGCTAACAAGACACCGCAGAGTTAGCTCGACGTGACACGTTGGCTCCACTCCCGGTAAATACTCCGCTAACAAACAAATGTCAACCGCACCCCGCTGACTCGCCGCAACACGTTAGTCTGTGGGTAAAATATCTATAATTAGCCGACCCCTGGTAGGCAATACAAGGTGGCCGGCGGAGCAGCTCGCCTTGACGCGGACACTACACCAGGATAAAGTGGAAAAACTTCTTGCGAAGTACTTACTCAGCGATATCAGACGTACGCCAGGGACTGCGTTTGGCGACAAGGACCTTAACGGTATGTCCGTGAACCGGAATTGTTTCTTCACGGGAAGAAAGGGAGAATGATTTTGAGGGGCGGGTCGGCTGTGATTGTATGAAGGGGGCGGTACCCAAGCACAGAGAAAGATAAAAATATATATATATATATAACAAACCAATAAACCAATAAGAACCAGCGCGGCGCGGCGTGTATGTAAATTCCTATGCTAGAAAAAGACCTTGAATGCACCAGTGTTACTGCGGCTGCAACTGACGTGTGTGGATCAATAATGAGGAGAGAACGTGGAAACACGACAGAAAGGCAGCCTTTGGTTGAGAAGAAATGTAGGACAACATCTACATCTTTCTGCAGTGCTTTCAAACGCGTGCTCTTCATATTATTGATCCACACGTCACTCCCTAACTGCAGGCACGTAACTGGTGCGTTCAAGGTGTTTTTCTAGCATAGGAATTTACATACACGATCAACAACAAAGGGCTTGCGAAGGTTGTGAAAATTTTTTTCATAAATAAAATATATCCACTGGACACAAAAATCCTCTGAGGCTGGAAGTTTGTGTAAAACACTGTGCTCCGCTGTGCAGCCACTCTTCCTCCCTCGCCTGCACTCTCGTATTTCACAGGGACAAGGAGGAGCTACGGTGGAGCTGTGAAGTACTCTGCCTGGCGGGGTGCCAACATTCACGGCGAAATGTGTTACTATGTCGTCATTCCGAGGGAGGTTTAAACATTGCGTGTTTTATCACCTATACTTACACTAAGTGGAACCACTAAAACATGACTGAGTCTTGTTTTTTCACATTTTGGGGACTGGTATGGCCCCCTGAGTCCCAATTATCAGTACTAAAATGATTTAAAAAAATGGGCCCTTTAAGAACACATATTGCACTTGGAATGAAGGATTTTTTATATACATTTTTAGTTGAGCTCAAAGGCTCAAACTGACCAGATGGTAGCTACCTGCCAGGATACTCCTCACTTTCCTCCCCCGGTCTTTCTATAAAAAATTACCAATTATTCTGATTGCTGTTGACACCATTTTAGAAAGCTTGTGTTTATTCTTGCAGCTAAAGTGTGACCATAACAGGCAGGAAAGTGGAAAGTTGGAAGACTTTCAACAGCAGATTTTTACACATTTATACTGAGCTTTCTCAGAAGATGTAGGCACTGAGAGCATTCTTAACCTCTTCTTCCCTGACCCTCCTTTTGGAGTCCCTGCTCGAAAATGACATGCCCAAACTAAATAGAGTAAACCTATGCAGTTACAAGCTCTATGTGGATTATCTTGGTATCAAAATAAAGATAACACTGTGAGATTCTACCAGAGGTGTAAGTTTCACTGTAGATGCCACTGTGTCAGATTAAATGTACATGGAACACAGCATAACTGAAGGATTTTTTTCTCTCGCCTAAAAAATATTGCATTTTAAAGCAAATATCCCCTTTAAAATATGCAGTAGGAGCTTAAAAACACATGGAGGTCATGTAACGTGGACATGAGCTGTGCAAAGTCTGATGCTGCTGAAATAAAGCAGAGTGAAATTACAGCGGTTTTAGTAAAGAGATGTCTGGGCGTTCTCACTTTTGGCACAGCTTGGCACCATCTGTGCCATTTGAGATTTCTTAGGTACCAAATTATTAAAAACCAATTTAATTTTATTTACATGTCACTACAGATCTAAAAATAACTTGTTTTGAAAAAAAAAAAAGTATAATAACTCGCCGTTAATCGATGCTCCCTGTGCGGTGCGCAACAACAACTTTGTGGCTCTGCAGCACCTTCAGTTACGGTAGCTCTGGCTTACCTTGGTCAATTAGGGTGATTGACAGCTCGTTTTAAACCTCTAAATCGGTAGAATCAGACCCCAAATGCACGTCAATCACTTCATGAGCGAGTCAAAAGGACATAAATGCATATGACGCATTTGGGCGGACATTCGCCCTTCTCTAATCACAACGCTCTAATGTCGCTCTGTAATGATCAATCAGACCGGGATTTGTCCCCAAAGCATGCTGGAAAGTGTAGTTCTTCATTAGAAGTGGTTTTGTTCCGGTGGAAATAATTTGTTTTGATAAACAGCAAAGGTAAGACAATATTTCTGGTTGTATTTCTTGAAAGTCAGTTGTGGTTTTGCTCTTATTTCGGGGCTGGATCCGTGAATCTTGGTCGTAGAGTGACGTTTTTTTTTCGCTCCTGCTGTTTGATCAATCGGTGTTTTAACTGTGTTTCGTGAACATAATAATGGTTTATATGAGCTTTTAGCTGACTTTCTGACCTTTCTGTGGGTATGCAGCATGTCTGTGTTTGTTAAAGTTAGATATGGTTTTATGCCCCTTTTTCGCTGTGTCTGACGCTGCCCCCGATCCCAGGGGCAACCATGAAGAAGAGGTTAAGGATGCACTCTGTGTTTTCAGTGAAGTTCAACTGGAAATCCATCTAATACTGTGTGCCGAGATATTTCAAATGTTTCTACAAGTTGGGCATCTAGTGAAACTGTGCCCATGTTCAGCACCTGCTTGCACATAATAGAAGAGCTATTAACATTATCAAACCTATCAGGCTACACAGTCAGTGCTATTGTAGGAATTAAAAATGCAATGAACGTAGGTGTGAGTGTGAGAGTGGATGGTTGTTTGTCTCTGTGTGTTGGCCCTGTGATGGACTAGCGACCTGTACAAGGTGTACCCCCATTTTCACCCTATGTAAACTGGGATTGGCAGCCGCACCACGGTGACCCTCATGTGGAGGAAAAAGTAGTAGAAGATGGATGGATGAATCTTTGAGGCTAAGGCCATAGTCTGACCAAGACAGGTAATTCGACAACTTGCAGTCCAACATATGGAGGAGAAAATCGATTTATTGGCCGTGTATGTCTGACTCCACCTCCGTAGGTGGCACTGTATCTCTCTATAAGCGAGTGCATATTGAATTGAAGTTTCCTGTTGACCTTTACTTCACAGAAAAACAAACAGCAAAGATGGCCGGCGGTGAGATGGATCATGCTGTGGTTCTGTATGTTTCATACCGGCTGTACATGTTCATCATGATACAAATTAAATCGAACATGGTTCTTGTGGTTGCTGCGTTGTTAGTTTTTTTCTCAGTGATTCTGGCTGGACCACAGAGCGGGCTACATGGAGGTTTCTTTTGGGCCACATGTGGCCCACGGGCGGCAATTTGTATATGCTGGATCTAAGGGTGTTTCCTCCACCGTGTGGCCTCTCTTATCAAAATCTACTTGTGACAACACTCTCCCATCCTCCATCTTTGTAGAATGAAGATCAGCTGCTGCTGGGACTGTAGCTTTAGTGGATTCTTATAAAGTCTTCTTCAAAAAAACTGCAGCTCTGCAAGGAGTCAGGAAAGGCCATGAATGGAGCAAATCACACGTTTGCCTCCTCCACAATATCAACAGCAGTGCCTCATTTTTACTTTTACTAGGAATGAGAGGGTGATCGAGAGAGGCAGAGAAATGAGGAAGAAGGGAGGGAGGCAGGCTGTGAAGAAGGCCAGTGAGGAGTAAGGACTGATGAAAGAGCCAGCCTTAGCAACACTGAGTTTGACTAGGTTATTTATAGTACAGCGGGGATGCTCTATCTCACAATAGCTTTTTTCCTCCCCTCTTCTCCTGTTCGTTTGCATTTTCTGGGGCAGAAAGAGAGAGAGAGCGTGAGTGAGTGAGTGAATGTGTGTCAGAGTGAATGCAGGGCAGGAATGGTTTTTGAAGAGGAGTCCTCGGTTTGTGCTATGAAGTCACTCTTTCATTCACAACAGAAACAGCTTCCCTGACTACATGTGTTTCTCTGTATGAACTGCACACACATGTAGATCAAGTTAGAGGTACTGTACCTTGTGGAGATGAAAAACACATGCACACCACAAAAGTGTAGGTGTTTAACTATTCCTGCTGAACAATAAAGAGGTGAATAACAGTGAATAGGCTGTGTCTGTGAGTGAATACAAAGAGCAAGGACAGAGTGGCTGCTTTTACTCTGTGCAAATATGTGTCCTTCTGTCAAGGCAACTGCAGTCATGGTTGCTAAATTTAACAGATGAATTAAAACCATTCTGACTGGAATAAAAGTGCATTTAACCATCACATTATAAAGTATTACAAGTGTGCTGATGATCATTCATAGAAGATCGGAAAGGAAAACGAGACAATCTTGTGTGAACATGCTACACTGGTGGGTCAGGAATAGAATCCGAGGCACATGAAGGAGCGGTAATCACAAGTCTAAATCAACAAAGTAAAAGGAAGAGTGCAGGAATTCCTGCGTTTGTATACAAGTTTCTAAATGTATCAGAGGCGGTGCCCTGTCCACCCATTCTGCATACCAGTGAGAGTGGTCACAGGACAATAGTGCAGTTTCCGCCCCCGAAGAGTTCCACAAAGTCCAGGGCCATGGCTCTTCTGACTGGACATAATCATGAAGGAGCCGTTGACCAGCAAGACACATGCACAGAGACATGCGACCTAAAAAAAAAAACTTGCACTAAGATCAACTATTTATGAAGTGTTAAAAATGAATTCATTCACATTTGGTTCCTTTTTGTTCTTTAGCATGACATTCTTCTTGGAACCGAGTGATACATTCTCAGACTAATGGTAATATTCTTCTTACATGCAGTATATCAACCCTACATCAGTAACGTAGACACTTTATCATGTAATATTACCGGTACTATAGGGTTTCAAAGGGGTGGAATTTAGAAATATTCCAAGTGAAAATTTGACATGGGAATTATATGGGGGGGGGGGGGTGCTAATCTCAGCTGACATTTTAACACGTTAGCATAAAGATCGCTAGCTTAAAATGCTAACAGTCCACGCACCAGCAGTCTCTGTGCTTCTTTCGCTGTCATTGTGAAGATGTTCAGCCACAGACAATTAGTGTCATGTTCTCCTTGCCTTCTTGTCAAACAAAGCTTCGTTGATGACAATCACGCTTTAATTTCGCACTGCACGCACACACACACACACACACACACACACACACACACACACACACACACACACACACACACACACACACACACACACACACACACACTGCACACATAAGCACAGGAAAGTTCTATGCACTATCTCTCCCCTCTCTCTCGCTCTCTGTACTGCATATTAATTAGCCATGTGTATTCTCCGTGATCGTCAGCTGATTGACTGAAAAAGCAACAAAAGCTCTGGAATGTGAGATCGCCACACCCAAACTAGGAGTGATTCACAGCCATAAAACAACCTTAATTCAAACACAAATTTTATGGTTTTAAGACCCACAATACTGTGTCAATAATGTTAACATGATAGTACAGCTGCAGCGCTCACCGCCAGCATATTAAAAATGCATAGCTTTTAGGACTATCAATGCTTTCTGAACATATTCACACACTTTTTAAAAAATACTGCGATAATACCGAAAACCGAGATAATTTTGGTCACAATAACCGTGAGGTTCAATTTTCATACCGTGACATCCCTAGTACTAAGCTTGTTAAATGTTTATTGGACATTTCTGGCTACAGACCAATAAGTGTAAACAAAAATATTGGGTATTTAGCTGGTTTCTATATGGTGAATTTTAGTGTATTATTGGGTTATAAGCTGGTAATAAGCAGGTAGCTACAGCCCCCAATTACTAGCTATTTACCCAGTAAATATATGGTAACAGAAATGTGTTACTTGGTATTAACCTGTAATTAGAAGGTAAGAACAATGGGCATAATACTGGGTGATTACCCAGTAAATTATAAAGCGTTATTATATTAATACTTAAATTACATTATATTAACGCTTATATTACTTAACACTAAACTGTAGAACTGCAATCCGGTCATTAAAATTATTACAAATGGGATTTCTTTCTGTTTTTTTCCCCTTTTTTTTCCTTTGGCGGCCCTCAGGCCAATGTTGGGTTCCTAAATTGGCCCTTGGTTATCAAAACTTTGAGAACCCCTGCTTTAGAGTGTCCAATTTATCTAATCCCCATATTGCAGGTTGTTGGACAGTGGGAGGAAGCCGGGGGATCCCGGAGAAAACCCATGCACACACGGGGAGAACATGCAAACTCCATGCAGAAAGACCCACCGGGGATGAAACCCGGGTCTTCTTGGTGCAAAGGCAAGAGCGCTAATCACTACACAAACCGTGTGGCCCTGGATCAAATATCTACCTCATAATATCATCAAAACTTACTTGACTTATGTTTCCAATTTTGAAAATTTCCAGAATTTTGCAACAACTTTGCAATTTTGTACCAACTACTTCAAAATGTTCATACATGACTCTGCGACTTTGTGCTGAATAACATTTTAGTTTACAATTCCTCTCAACATTCTATTCTTGAGTTCTTTTTTTTGTGCCCTTGTCCACTTTCTTCATTTTATCATATTAGTTCAAAACATTAAGTGCATGCAAGGAATCATCCCAGACGCCACTATACAATACGATCACATTATTTAAGTCACAATACGATATTATCAGGCTATTTAAGTTACAATACGATGTGATCACGATATTTAAGTATTTAAGTATGAGTATTTGTGAAATCATATATTGCGATTTACTCACAAAACAGCTCTAGTAAGAATGAGCACTTGACACCATCTAGTGGACTGAAATGTCAATTGAGAATTTTTTAATGCTAACCCACAAAAACTTTAATGTTTACTAGATGCTTTTCGTGTCTCAAAAGTGATATAATATCGCCAAGCAAGATATTGCGATATTTCAATATAACAGGTGACAGAAACAAGTCCAGGCTAGTAAGATGTGTGAGATATCTAGGACTGTTACATAAGGAACATACACACATACATATGCCATGTATACACACACAAACCCTCGGGGTGACAATGGGTGTTGATGCTCTTGCTCTGATGAGACCAGACAACAGAGGTCAAATTGTTGCTGTGAAGAAGTAAGTGTTAAAGAAAACTGATGTGTGTGTGTGTGTGTGTGTGTGTGTGTGTGTGTGTGTGTGTGTGTGTGTGTGTGTGTGTGTGTGTGTGTGTGTGTGTGTGTGTGTGTGTGTGTGTGTGTGTGTGTGTGTGTGTGTGTGCGCGTGTGTGGACATCATGATCTTCAGGAAACACTAGACTCTGGGATCTATTACAACTGTCCTGTCTGAGAACGTGATCTAACCCTAACACTCAAATAAAAAATGCTAAAAATTCCGTTCATTGGGACAGCTGAAACAGTCGTATCCCTAACAATCACCAGTTCATGCCTAACCCTAACCTAAACCTGACCTCAATTCATAGCACAAAACTTGACAAGTTCCTCAGAAGTGACGTTCTGCCTCATAAAGTCTGTCAGGTTTTGGTTTCCTTGAGGACTACTGGTCCTGACAAGGTCAGTGTTTATGGCAGAAAAAGAGCTAAGAAATACACGATCACATGCAAACACACACACACACACACACACACATGATTACCTAAACCTTAACCATCATAAAGATAGGTTTGTTTGTTTGTACACACACAAAACACATTAAACGTGACTGGTTTATCTGGAGTTCTGGAAATAGTTTTAAGGAATGTTAGCAAGTCAATGCATGGACGAAGACTAAAACAGTGAAGCAAAACACCTTAAAACAGAAAACAGGATCATATCACAGTGTCACAGGATGCCACACAGATCTTTGCATATCTCTTCTCAATATTCAAATACAGGACAGAATGGAAATTCCCTGGATCAAGGCAGGGCTACATTTAGAGCCTGCAACTGAGCATGATGTTCAGCAGCTCATGGTGCAGCTGTATCATATAAACAGCACAATATTTCTATGCTGGTGTGGTGACAAAGAGTTCAGTCTCCATCAGCTGGCAGCTTGTGTCCTGGCAGCCCAGACAAACTAACCCCAATAGCCTCCTGTCTCAGTGTGGCAGCGAGCCTGATTCCACATGATGACAACACAGCTGGTCAATTATTCAGAGATTATCCCGGGCTTCTCCAAGTCAGACGCCACAAGCAGCGCCAGGACAAGTGCAGTAAGAACAGGGCTGGACATGCTTTGCATCAATGCAAATGTATTTTGTCATTTATTTCCAACGGACAACGACTGACTCACCTGATGCTCTGATTTCCCCTACTCTCATTTCTGGGTCCTGTTCTTTTTGTATAAACCTATGGGTGCTCTGAAACTCTCTACCACATGATCTGTGATAACCCATTCTGGTTTTCTTGAAAAAAACTCCCCAAAAACCACCTGTACACAACCTGCTTTTAAGAGCTAGAGCCATTGTAATAAGCACTGCAGCTGTCTTAGTTTGCACTGCCCTTTTAATTTTCCATCTTCAGTCAAGTGGCCTTGAAAGACTTTATTATTATCATTATGATAAAGCTGCATTCAAGTTAAAAACCAGACAGGAAACACAATTATGTGTAATAATGTAAGTACAGTCAACCATAACAGAATCTCAGGAAGGGCACAGGGTGCCAACAAAACCATGTGTTGCCATGGTAACTAGGAAAATGGTTTGATACAGTCAAGTAGTTGCCCTGCACACAACACGCACACACATGCACACACAAATTAAATGCCGCTATCCTTCTTGGGTTACTGCATTGACAAAGCCTTATCCTTAACCTTAAACAGTTAATGCCTAACCCTTATCTTAACCTAAATACCACTCAAACGTTAGCCTTAAACCAGTTCCTAAGAGATGAGGTTCTGCCACATTCGGACCAGATTTTGGTCTTCGTGAGGACTGCTGGTCCTGACGAGGTCAGTGTTTATGCCCGAAGAGGTCCTACAGAGGTGAGAAATACAAGTATACACACAGACACACACAAACCTGTCCTCACCCCCTATGGTTTCTAAGTTTTGTGATCCTCAAAAAGATACCCATACAAGAACACACACAAAACCTTCTCTCTCTCTCTCTCTCTCTCTCTCTCTCTCTCTCTCTCTCTCTCTCTCTCTCTCTCTCGCTCTTCCTACCTCTTAAGCACCAGTGTTGTTACTACGGAAACCTCTCCCACACAGTGTAGAGAGGAAACCTCTATGGTATCTGCAGGCTAACATAATTAGCTCATAGTTTTTTTTCTGCAAAAAACAAAGCAAACGTGACATCGTATGTGGCCCAGAGGCTGAGATGAGATGAAACTCCACTGCAGTTACGTCTTCGCTCTCCAACCACTGCTGAAATCTATGCTGACCTTTCCACATAATATATGAGCTGTCAAACGTGGATCAATGTTACACAATGCTTGGCCTGACAGTAGAAGCCCTTCCTACACTACACTCTCAGACACATTCACACACAGACCTGGAGGCCTATTTAAGCACTTCCTCTCCATAGTTCTGCTTTTCGTCTCTATCTTTTCTCCATACAAAAGTCTTTCTCAGACCCACTGAAACATTAACGATCTACGTTTGTCTGACTCCTGCAGTTAAATCATCAGAGACAGGCAGATTCTGTACCTTTGCCGAGTGCCGGGGCTTGCGGAACAACGAGGTCTTGGCGGTGAAGAAAGTGAAGTCTTCACTCTCATCGTCCAGGCTGCAGTACCCGCTGCTCATGCTGTTACTGCTAGTCATGGAGGGGGTCATCACCGTATTCACAGTCATAGAGCAGTCCAGGGTTGGCCTCCAGTTCTAGGATGGAACCCGAGTGGCACGTTGACGGCGAGGGGAAGTGCTGGTTTATCTCAAGAGAGCGAGAGGCAGGGCTGATGTGGCAGTCGGAAGCAAATCAGAGTCACCAAGCCTCTAAGTCATCCAGAAGAAAAGTCAGTGCTCCTCTGCTGAGGCATCCACAGAGTTTATGTCCCACCTGTGATGACCAGACAGGTGAACCCGGCTCAGATTCAGGGCTTTGCGTGCCACCAGAGACGGGACCAGGAAATCGGAGAGTGAGCACAGACGTGTCACTTCCTCTTGACATGTGTGTGTGTGTATATGCTCTCACACACAAAAATGACACACACCACGCAGCATATGCACCTGGTCATTTGCAACTAAAGATACACACAGACATGTAACTCTCACACACTCACTGTCATGATGATGGGAGTCAGTTTACAGCACGGTGTCAAGTTTAAGCCTGGTCACCTGAGAGCACCTGTTACTTGCGCAGCAGACACACACTCATAAAAGCATGCAGACGATACCACATCCTGCTTTTGCCTCTGTCTCTGTGACGACCCACTACACTGCAGGTTCACTTCAAGTCCTGGTTTGCGGCCGCAGCTCAGTTACATCGGTGGTTTGCTGTGTGTGAGTATCCATCCGTCTCCCTGGAGTCCAGAGTAAACAGCAGCAGGAAGATCTGTGGCTACAGCGACAAGACATTCACTGCACCCTGCACTGCCTCCTCTCTCCTCTGATCCCCGCTGCTTTGGAAATACTACAGAAAGACTCTTTCTCACTCTCTATCTTTGCACTTGCTTTGCTCTAGCCTTCGCTCGCAGCCTTGCTCAACTATCTGTGCGTTATCAGCTTGCAAGCACCACCTTCCTCTTCTCTCTCCCCCCCTCTCTGTCTCTCTCGTTCTCTCTTCCTGCAAGCGAGAGTACCGTGCAGAGCCACTTCCTCTTGCACACACACACATACACAGAGACAGAGAGGGAGGGAGGGAGGGAGGGAGGGAGGGAGAGACATGGGTAAACAGAAAGAGATGCTGAGTGAGAGATATGAAGCCTCACAGCTCCTGGTTTACATACATAAGAGCTGAGAGGTTGAGGAAGATGGCTGCTTTTCCTAGTGACAACACTAGAAGCCATTACAACCAATTGATGAATCTGATGATTCTTTTCTCAATTCATCAATAAGCAGTTGTTTGGGTCATGACATGCTGACAAAATGACATCATTGTGATCATTAAATTGTTAAGGATTTTGTTGTTATATGGATCAAAGAAGAAAATATTCACAGTCAACACTGAAATCACTTGGAGACATGACACACATCTTAGTAAGGACACATCACTGACATAATGCATTCCCGAGCCCCTTAACCTAACCTTAACAGTCACAACTAAGTGTCTTAACCTAACCCTAACCAATTCTAACCCTAAAACCAGGTCAAAACCAGGTTTTCAACCTCACAAAGATATAAATACACACACACACACACACACACACACACACACACACAGAAACAGCTGCTCTACCACTGCTGTAAGATCTTATCGTTGCTTAATGAGAGCTTAAGAACAATAATGAGTGATTTCCATCAGTATAGGGAGTACAGTGACCTCTGACCCCAAACTGACCCGACAATCTGCCCCCTGACTCTGACAGTGACCCCCCCCGTCAAAAGCACTTTAATGCTGCTGTCACGGCAGAGATTGATAGAGCATCTGCCTGCTCATGAATGTGTGATTAATAGAGTTTTCACAATAGTAGAATTTCAAACTCAATACCAATTTTCAGGAAATTACTAATACTAATAAAGTAAAAAACAAACATAATAGCCACTGTTTTTTTGTTTTTTTTAAATAAAGACTAGAATAAAACATATAAATAGCAATGGTGACAATAATTTCATTTCTGATCAGAGTTGAAAATGTTGTCCTTTCTCAGCTTTAATCTGATATTTTAGGAGAAACATCACATTTCCACACATAAATATATGCATTATCCTGCACTGTTGCTATCTATACTAGTGTTATAATAATGTTCAGTAGTAGAGTATCAATTTTCTTTTTGACAGCTTTATACCGATTGTCACTGGTCAAAAGAAACGTTTAGTCCTGGGTTTAAATGTTTTTTTTTTTTTCCTGTATTATTGCCATGCCAAGGTCAAATAACGTTTTTTTTAATCTAATTTGGTTTTCAATCTGCATTAGTGTGAACAAGACCCAGGTGAACACGCTCATTTCTGCTTCATCTACTTCACTTTTGGCAGAAATGTGTCACTCTTCGGCACATTGCTATGATGCCATTAGCATGGCTAATAAATATTTGTATCAATGCGATGAATTGAGAGAACAACTGAAAGAAACGGAAGTAAAAAAAAATATTACATGATATTTTTGTCTTTCACAAGGGCCATCGTGTCAGATTATCAATCACAGTGGCACGTCGAGTCTTGCTGTGTCTTGTTCGGGGGACTGGCAACAATACAAGTATGATTCTGACCAATCATCGTTCACGCCACTGTATGAGTTCATCGGTCATCGGGGAGGCGGAGCAAGGAGTTGTCAATCACGGCTACTGAAGAGCTGAGGATTATGCTCGTGGTCTTGTGCTCGGACACAAAAAGAAAAGAAAGACAAAAAGATTGGCTACCCGTTCCGGGGGTCACGAAGAGGACAGTATGGACTGTATGTCCTTCAGAAAGAACATGAGGTAAGTTATGTGTACAATAGGGGCGGGTCGGAATATTGATTTGGTGATATATCGTCGTCCTTCCTCGTACAATGCGATAAGTGATATCAACATTTTAAAGTAAACAGTCCCTGCCAGATTTATTCACTGGGCTTCACTACTCCATGACTCCTGGCCAAGGAAGATGGAGTTAACAGTGTGATAATGGCAGAGAAAGCTACATTAAGAGATGCTCCATCCACATTCAATACATACTTATAGAACATAAGTTGTGTCGAGAAATCCTGCACTTATAACTTTTACCAGATGTATTGTTTTCTTCAGTTAGACAGATATCATGAAGATATCAGGCAGGGCTGGGTCAAAAAACATCGATTCAACAATTCAAATCGATCATCTATTTAATAATATGATATCGATTCCTAAACTATTACTATTACGACTAACTACTATGTTCTGATTGGCTGATAGGTAAGACAGCTGTATGAATGAACTACGCAGGAATCGTTGTATAATTAACAGTATTCTGTAAAAACATTTTCATAACCAACTATGGGCCTGATTTACTAAAGCTTTGCGCGTGCAAAAACGTGTGCAAACTGGATTGCACACGCATATTTGCGTTGATGCTGATCTACTAACAGGGCGCAATGAGGAGTGCGTCCCTCAGAAGGGCAAAATAGCACTCGCAACCAATTTAGCGTTCTTGCCTTAATGCATATGCAATGTGGGGCGTTTATACACAATTTTCCGTGTGATGGGAGGAGAAAATGTAAATATGTTATTTTAGCACGTGCAAACCTGAAAACTGATTGCGGTGGTTATTTTTGCGTCTATATTAAGCACGTTTGAAAGGCAGGTCTTAACTGGCACAGCGGTGTGCACATGGCTGCGGTTATTTATAGTTATATTATATTTGTAAATCAGGAAATCACGCTTTTCCAGAGCATGTTCAACTACGCGTTCACAGATGACACACATTCATTTCTTATTGGTATATATGAATAAATTAAATATACATATCCAGAGGAGAAATGCGTGTTTGTACTGGTATGGGCTTACCTTGGTCTGCAGTTTGTGGTTCAAGGAGGGGTCGTACCTATGTTCCCTGGTTAAGACCGGAGGAACGGGGAACCCCGCTTTACCTTAACGGGTCCAGCTCTAACCTGGTCTACTCTCGGTGCACGGCGAAGCGCAGGCGGCACAGTGCGTAAACGTCACCAAAACCTCACAGGCAGGTTTCCACAGGCACATTTAAATGCAATAAATAATCACAACAATCACTATTTAATATAACTATCTGAATCAGCTATAGATATATCATCGATTGTCCCGTCGCCTCTGATGTCAGATCAAAGGCTGTTGGCACGCGTAATGGAAACTCAGCCTGACTGAATGAACACAGATGAAACCAGGGACAAACTGGGACTAAAAAGCCGTTGTGATGATCCGCTTTATTTATTTATTTACTTATTGACAAGAAAGTCCCACATCCATTGAAATTAGACCTATGTGTCATCTTGAGAGAAACAGCAGAGCGCCACCTGGCAGCTGTCAGTGAGCTGCAGGTGAGTCAGGAGAAGAGCGCAGCACCTTTTGTTTTTTTTACTGCAACATCCATAGTCCATAGTTTTCTTTGTTTGATACATCAGGTAATGATGGAGCTGTCCATCATACTGACGCAGGATTAAAATAATAATATAAAAAGGTCCTATGGACCCTGGGAACAAGGATGTCACGTCCCTCGATCTCAGTTATCTGCTCATCGCAGAATGTCAGCTGTACTTTCTGTTCAGTGGCTTCAAATTTCATTCTGCGCTTCCGTTGAGTCTGCTCTTTCTCCATGTGGACAACTCTTGACTAGCGCAAAATCCTCATTTAAATAGGGCGGTCTTAACCACTTCTGCGCCTGTAGTCAATTGCGGTCACAATCTTATGTAAGTTATGCTGCATCAGAGCAGTCTGTTATCCAATTGCTCAACTTCCAGGAGCATGCCACAGGGATGTCAGACTAGGCAAGAAAATATTAAAGAATTATACGCGTACCAGACTTCTTGTTGGGGTGTCATGGAGAGCGTCAATTATACACTACACGTCCGTTCATCGTTTCCCGATGTACACAATTGGGTTTCACAGTATAAATGTGTCCCACATGACCACAACGCTTGAAAATCAGCCTGAATTCATGTAGCCTGATCCCAGCCTTACACTCACTGAGCTTAGTGCCGTTGTCTTCTTCTACTAAATCGTCCATGACGAAGGACACGGGGGTGAGAAAAACACCACAGGGCAGAAACACCCACTGGTAACAGGAATGGTGTTTGTTGTGTTTTTAGCAGTTTCACCCATGTTCACAAAGTCCATAGACTAATATTAATGAGAAAGAGGCTCCAGTAATACAGTCAACTCACATTTGATTATATTTAAGCCTGTGCACTTCAAGAGAGCAGCAGACTGCAGAGAAAGTGTTGTTGTGTGTTGCCCTTTCATCGAGTGTGTTTCTGTCCAGAAGACTGATTACCTGCTCTTTGCTCTTTGCTTCCATCAGTGTAACCATGTCCATGTCACCATGGGATTGTGTGTGTGTGTGTGTGTGTGTGTGTGTGTGTGTGTGTGTGTGTGTGTGTGTGTGTGTGTGTGTGTGGGTGTGTGTGTGTGTGTGTGTGTGTGTGTGTGTGTGTGTGTGTGTGTGTGTGTGTGTGTGTGTGTGTGTGTGTGCACTTCCATGTGCTTCCTCTTTAGAACATTTTCTGACATAAATAGTGACCATGTCAGTCTAATCTTTAAATTGTGTATAGGTTAAGGTTAGGTGAGCTGGTTAGTATAGGTTATGGTTAGGCTGTCCAAATGACTGCAGCAGAGTCCTAAGAAGAACAGCTGCATGCGTGTGAGTGTTGTATGCTACACACAAAGAAACACACATGCATGCATACTGAGCAGCACTACTGCTGGCGTCAAATCGATGATGCACGGTCAGCCTGCCGCATGTATGCTGAGGCTGCAGCAGTGCGAGCACGACCTCCACGACACTGACACATGCTCACAGCAAGAACTGTGAAACAGACAAAGAGGGGAAAGAGGAGACTGCAGGAGATGAACTGTCATCTCTCCTCTTATCTGCAGCATAAACGCACTCTATCGAACAGACACGTGTGGGAAGAGGCAGGCCTTCGTCACAAAGCTCCAAGATACATCATCTGTAGTTGTGTTTTTATCTGACTTACAGCTCATCACTATATGTTCCATTAAACATACAGAGAGGAAAGGAGAGATGAAGAGTAACACACTACTTTTACTCTCATTACTGTAACTGAGTAGTTTAAGTATGAATGAATGTGAGCTGTATTTATTGCCAAGCTGTTACCGGGAAAACCTGATTTCTTACCTCCTGTTACAGCTTATCAGGCCTTTAGCTAGGATTTTTTTAGAGGGTGTCCCCCTCTTGCCCTCCGGTAACCCGGTAAAACAAATGCGGGAAATTTGAAAATGTGAGGTAAAAATGGGGCATTCTGAGGCTTTTGGAAGGATTCATTAAGTAAGGGCAAGTAACTCAAAATGAAAGATAAAAAACTAAAAACCGAAATTAATTATTATGCCAATTTTGTAACATTTTTATTTTTTTATTTAATTTTGTTGTTGTGGCTGGGACTGTTAATACTTGCCTCACTAAAGTCAAGGCATTGCAATTATAGAGGGTGCCTCTCATCTGTTGCGGGCCTTTTTTTTTCTGCGCACCGCCCCTGCTGACTGACGCAGAATAGCCAATATCTCTATGCGCAGTTATATCCCCACGTCCATATATGACACATACATGTTAATGACAAGGATCGAATACAGTCGCAATGAAATACAGGGGATCCGAGTAGATCTTAGTAAAACGCGTTGACAGATTCTCAAGAGCGCACTTTTTATTGTTTTCACTCCGTGGTCTCATTCTTTTTTGTAGAAGACGCTTTAGCTCTGTAATTAAGGGAATAACAGATGCATCAGGTGAGCTGATCTCTTTAGTTAACTGCTCAAAGAGAGAGAGAGAAGAGAGTTCTGTCTCGGGGAGTTCATAATCTGCGCTGCAGCCAAGTTTCGCTTTTGCGCAAAGAGTTCTATTTCATCCTTACTGACCGCCAGAGGCGGTGCTTTAGCACTGGATATCTCCATCTCGCGCATGCGCAGGTCGAGTGTTTATACCAACAAAGTCACCCATGACCCCTGATGACGCCGGCTAGCCTATATCTTCCGGTGACATCAGAGGATCTGTTCCTTTTCATCTTCTCGCTATGCAGGTATACGCATGTCAGTAAATCCTAGCTGAATTAAAGCGTTCATCGCCGCTTTGTCGCCGGTAGCCCTGTGACAATTTGTCGGAGCTGCGAGCTGCTCGCCCTCCAAGGGCTGCGACGAGCGGAGACGGAGTTTCGTCGCGGTTCGCCGTGGACACTCCGAAACAGAAGTTTGGATCAGCCAACGCTACAACTGGCTGAGTATACCAGGCGTCTTTCGCCTTTGAGAGTATATCTTACTTTGTTAAATAAATCGGTGAAGGCGTTGTACTCGCTCCCGCTCCCGACATTTTTCTTTGTATTGTTACGGGCGCTAGCGGTTAGCATTGTCTGCTCGACCTAGCGTCTGTGTAATTTGTAATCGGTACACAGTCGGTGGTACCCGCCTTTTGTTGTAGTTTTTCTATGTTGGAGAAGCCAGTGTACTCGCTCCCCCCTCCCAACATCAGTACTTCTACTGTCCGTGAGTAATTGTACAGCGTTTATCGCTTTCGTTTTATTTTACGGTGTCGGTGACAACAGCGCGCGTGCTCTTTATCCCGACACTTGTGCCTAATTACGGCGCTAGAGGTTTGCATTATTTGCTCGACCGGCGTCTACTAATCGGTACAGCTAGTTGTACCCGTCTTTTGTTGTAGTTCTATACGTCGGTGAAGTCAGTGTACTCGCTTCCTCTCCCGACATCAGTACCTCTACTGTCCGAAGTGAGTAGTCGTACAGCGTTTATCGCTCTCGTTTTATTTTCCAGTGTGGGTGAATACAGCGCACGCGCTCCCTATCCCGACACTTGCGCTTAACTACGGGCGCTAGAGGCTAGCATATTTGCTCAACCGTCTGTATTCCGGCGCAGCAAGCTGATCTTTGCCGGTGAAGGCAGTGCTCTCGCTCCCGCTCCCAGCATAGGTGGATGCTGATGCCCTCATAGTTAGTGTGAAGAACCCACTAACTGTATTCGGCGGTGCGACACCTGTTGGTGAAGGTGGTGTGTTCGCCCCCTCTCCCAGCATCTGTTGTTTTCCCACTCTACAGGGGCGACTGTCACCATGCTTGGTGACCACTCCTGCACGACCTGTATGGCCTCTCTGCAGCCAGAGGATGGTCACGATAGGTGTCCTCCGTGCCTTGGCCTCGAACACCTGAGGGAGGGGCTTTCGGAGGATTCGTGCATGAACTGCAGCTTCATGCCCCGGGCAGTGCGGGTTGCCAGACTAGCTGAGGTCGAACACCTGCTGGGTCATGTTCCGGGATCGGACCAGTTGACCCCAGCCCAGCGACCGCCTCCAGCACAGCCTAACCGGCCTAAGCGTCGGGCTGCAGAGGCTGTGGGCGCCTCCTCCGGAAGGAGGGTCAAGGAGTCTAGACTGGCCTCCAAGGTGGACCAGTTGACGGAGGAGTTAGACCAGATGAAAACCCTCTTCCTAGCCATCCAGTCTGGGACCAGTGTAGTGGACGTGGGCGTTTCCGCTTCCCCTACCCCAATGCTCGAACCAGATGAGGATGTGCTCTCTGTGGCAGCTTCAGCCACTGAGTTCACGGACTATGGGGCAGACCCGGTTCCCCGGGGTGCTGCCTCTCACGCCTCTGGGGGGAGCTCCTGCTCCTCAGCCCGCAGTCGCGGTGCTGGGTCAGGGGATGACTCTATGGGGGCCATCATTCGCATGGCCCTTGCCCGCCTGCAGGTGGACATTCCGCAGGCTCAATCGGCTCCCGCCAGCGCCTTTTTCAGGCGTGAACCAGCCCCTATCGCCTTAACTGTGCCCCCGTCAGATGAGTACCTGAGGGAGTTGCATGCATGCTGGAGAGATACCAGAGCACTCTCCCACGCAACATCAGATGGCCGGGCGCTAGCAGCCATGCAGGATGCAGCCAAGTTCGGCCTGGCCCGCATGCCTGCGGTTGAGCCAGCTATAGCGGCTCTCATTGTCTCACCCGATGAGGCTCTAAGACAGGACGCCAGGTGTCCGCGCCCCCAGTGTCGGGCTACAGATGACCTGCTCTCCAGGGCCTATGACGCAGCAGCACGCATGGGACGCATTAACAATTCCCTGTCCCACCTGATGCTTGCTCTCTCAACATCCCTCCAGGGGGCCACACTGGACTCTTCCATCCACAGCTTCAGTGATGCATCTCTACAGGCATTTGCCCTGATGTCCAGAGAACTCGGGCGCCTGATGTCTACACTCGTTCAGGCTCGCCGCCAGGTATGGCTGGCACAGTCACCTCTCACTGAGGCGTGCCGGAGAACCCTCCGCAGCATCCCAGTGGAACCCGGTGAGATTTTTGGGTCAGCTGCTGTAGAGGCGCTTGAACGTACGGTCCAGGCCAGGCAGACTCGACAGCAGCTCTCGGGGCTTCACAGAAGTATGCCTCCCCCAAGCAGGCCTAGGGTCTCTCCAGCTCCCCCCAGGCGGCACTCTCAGCCACCGACTCTCCCCAGTGGCTACCTTAGGTCTCGGCAGTCGGTTCAACAGCCGGCTCGACAAGGCCCTGAGGCCTTTCGAGCCCCCGACAGATTGCCCCCAAGACGTCCTCAGAACTTCGACGCTGCCCGTCGTCCCCCCAGGGCCCCTAGAGGCCGGGGGACCAGGCGCTGAGAGTCCGGGGCCGGTTGTCGGCTGTTTCTCCCAGCAGCAGCTCAGCTACTGGGCTGCTTCCACCACGGACCCCTGGGTGATTTCCACCTTAACCCACGGGTACAGACTTCAGTTCCGACGCCGGCCCCCAAACTATGGCCAGGTCAGGATGACCATCATACGCGACCTGGCAAAAGCCGATGCCCTCAACCAGGAGTTGTCCACCCTCCTGGACAAGGGTGCCATCGAGCCAGTAGATCCCCTACCATCCGGGGGTTTCTACTCGATCTACTTCCTAGTGGAAAAGAAAGACGGCGGACTCCGCCCTATCCTCGATCTGAGGGGACTCAACAGGTTCCTGAAGGCCCTGAAGTTCCACATGCTCAGTACTGCAGAGGTTCTGCGTACTGTTGCCAGGGGGGAATGGTTTACTTTAATAGACCTGAAGGATGCATACTTCCATGTCCCCACCACACCACAGGCAATTCCTGCGGTTTGCTTTTCAGGGTTGCCATTATCAGTTCAGGGTTCTCCCATTCGGCCTCTCCCTTTCACCACGTGTGTTCACCAGGTGTGTGGCAGCAGCCCTCTCACCCCTGCAGGCGCAGGGCATGAAGGTCCTGCCATATCTGGACGACTGGCTGGTCTGCGCGTCATCCCGGTCTCAGGTGACCCGAGACACGGAGGTTCTACTCTCACATGTGGCCCAGCTCGGGCTCAGAGTGAACTTTACAAAGAGCTGCCTGGTTCCCTCACAGAGAATGCTCTTTCTGGGGGTGACCCTGGATGCTGTTGCCATGAGGGCCTACCCATCACCTCGGCGTGTAGAAGACATCCTCCGCCTCCTTCTCCTCTTTCAGAGGGGCCGCTGCTTGCGATACGTCCAGTATATGTGCCTCTTAGGCATGCTGACAGCTGCTGCCACTGTGGTTCCCTTAGGGTTGCTATCAATACGCCCCCTTCAGAGGTGGCTGAACAGTTTCCACTTAGACGCCGAGCGACACCGGCACAAGAAACTCAAGGTGTCACAGCGCTTCCTCCTTGCTCTGGCCCCATGGAGGGAGAGGTCATTTCTCCTCCAGGGCATGCCCATGGGCTCTATTGCATCCCGTCGAGAGACTGTCACAACAGATGCATCCCTCACAGGGTGGGGTGCTGTGTGGCAGAACCGGACAGCTCGAGGCCTGTGGAACGCACAGGACTGCTTGGACCATATAAATGTCCTGGAGCTACGGGCAGTACACATGGCGCTACAGTTTTTTCTTCCATTCCTAAGAGGGAGGAATGTGCTGGTGCGGTCAGACAACATCTCAACCGTCTCTCACATAAACCACCAGGGGGGAACCAGGTCCGCACGGTTGCTGCAGGTGTCCCGGGACCTCCTGTTGTGGGCGGCCCCCCGCCTAGCCAGCATAAGGGCGATGTATTTGCCCGGGGAACGGAACTGGGTCGCAGACTCCCTATCACGCTGCAAGCCTCCACCAGGGGAGTGGCGGCTTCACCCAGAGGTGGTGCTCAATATCTGGGATGTATTCGGCAGGGCAGAGGTGGATCTCTTTGCCACGGAAGAGTCAACCCACTGCCCCCTCTGGTTCTCACTGATGGAGGAAACCAGCCCTCTGGGCCAGGATGCTATCGCCCACGATTGGCCAGAGAGCCTACTCTACGCCTTTCCACCGATGCCTCTGATTCTTCAAATACTGCAGAGGGTCCTACAGCAGGGCCACAGGCTGCTACTGGTGGCCCCCTTCTGGCCAGGGAGGGCATGGTTCCCTCTGCTACACAGGCTCTGCCAGGGCTCACCGTGGCGTCTCCCCGACAGGTTGGATCTCCTGTCTCAACTAGGGGGCCAGGTCTGGCATCCCGAACCGCATCGCCTCCAGCTCTGGGTGTGGCCGCTGCAGGGCCCGACCCGCTGCTGACAGAGTGTCCAGACACTGTTCAACATACCATACTGAATGCGAGGGCGCCTTCTACCCGAATACAGTATGAGAATAGGTGGAAACTGTTCTCTGCCTGGTGTTCAGACAGGGGTGAAGACCCTGTGCACTGTACAATTACAAAAATTCTCGAGTTCCTACAGTCACTCCTGGACAGCGGACGGTCCCCCGCTACCCTGAGGGTATATGTGGCGGCCATTTCTTCTCAACACACTCGAGTTGATGGCAACACCGTGGGGTGCCACAGACTTGTGTCTCTTTTTCTAAAGGGAGCCTTAAGGTTAAAACCCCCAAGGACACCGAGAATTCCAGCCTGGGACCTGCCCCTGGTGCTGGATTCCCTGTGCCTGCCCCCCTTTGAGCCCCTGGCGCAGGCGGAGTTGAAGTGGGTGTCTACAAAGACTGCCTTTCTCCTCGCCATCACTTCAGCAAAGCGTGTCGGGGAGCTACATGCTCTCTCCGTGAGTGACTCGTGTCTGAGGTGGAACTCAGATGGCTCAGGGGTCACTCTGTGGCCGAATACGGCTTTTCTCCCTAAGGTTCTGTCAGCGTCAAACCTTAATCGACCTATTCACCTGGCACAGTTTATTTCCCCAGCAGGGGAGGAAAGGTCAGGACTTCTGTGTCCCGTCCGGGCCCTGAGAGTCTATATAGAGCTGACCACAAGCATTAGACGTTCAGAACAGCTGTTCCTCTGTTACGGAGGCCCTAAGGAAGGCTGTGCCCTTTCCAAACAGCGGCTCTCGCACTGGATTGTGGATGTCATCAACCAGGCGTATAAAAACAGTGGTCGCCCCCTACCATCCGGGGTGAGGTGCCACTCTACTAGGGCCATTGCTACATCATGGGCGGCACTGCGCGGTGTGCCCCTGGGGGACATCTGTGATGCGGCATCGTGGGCATCACCAACTACCTTCTCCAGGTTCTATCGGGTGAATGTGGCCACCCCCCACCCACTGGGTGTGGCCCTGCTGCCCGCCTCTACTGCTCCCTCTCACTGAGGTACGTACTGGCATTCCTCGTGACTTTGTTGTCATGGTCATCCAGTGCTAAAGCACCGCCTCTGGCGGTCAGTAAGGATGAAATAGAACGAAAGTTACGTATGTAACTACGGTTCTATGAATCCTGGATGACCGCCAGAGCGTTCCGTCACTCAGAATACGCGTGGTTTCGCGAGAAGATTCTGCAGGAACAGATCCTCTGATGTCACCGGAAGATATAGGCTAGCCGGCGTCATCAGGGGTCATGGGTGACTTTGTTGGTATAAACACTCGACCTGCGCATGCGCGAGATGGAGATATCCAGTGCTAAAGCACCGCCTCTGGCGGTCATCCAGGATTCATAGAACCGTAGTTACATACGTAACTTTCGATTTTCCAGCATTCAATAGGTGCTATTCCACCGTGTCCTCGCGCCTTGTTGGAATCGTTTTATTGGTGTTCCAAACTGATCTTTTGCGGCCAGCACGCGCCTCTCTATACCCACGCGTCATCACAACATCGTTTTGGTGGTTACCGGGGGAAACGGGAGGAAAAAATAGGGCGTCTTTTGGACGTCCTTCCTAAAAGTAGGGCGTCTAATTTCTCATTATTTTCAGTACAGGGCCCCCAGGACGCCCTGCTGGCTAAAAGCCTGGCGCTAATTAAAGTTGTGGAATTAGTTCATTATACTAACACTAAAAATGAGCAGTAGAAAAGGGCCAAAGTCAGTGGCTATATATTATATATTATATATGATTGGCTAAGGGACTATTGTGTATGAGGGGGGAAAAATATTAAAAAACTACTTTAACAAATGTGTATTATATTTATTTTTCTCAGAATAACTTATATATATACATAAAATATATATATTTCATAAAAAACGACAACTAAGAACACCCCTGAACATTCTGTAAATTGATTCAACAGGAAGTAGTCATGCCTCCACCTCAACAACCCTTTTTAAATTTTATTTCTAGTCATGTCATGTTGACTATTAACTTTTAAATTCTCACCTTAAGGCGAGCAGTGGAGGAAGAGGAGGAGGAGGAGGAGGAGCTGCTGCTCGTTGCAGATGGAGGTTTTTCCGGCTGTCTGTCCCTCTGGTTGCAGTCCAGCTGAACCTGACGCTGACACTCCAAGTGACAGGTGTAGCTGCAGTCTGATGTACACACAACACACAAACACACACTAATTAAAAAAAAAAAGAGTGCAAGCCAAGGCTATGGAAGCCCGTGTTCTGCCACTTATAAGAAAAAGAAGCAAATAACCAAGTCATAATTATGGGTTAGCATCCCATCATTATGAAATGCTTCATCATAATTATGATACTATTTCAAAATAAGGGCTGAAAGTATCTCGTAATAATAATATATATGATAATAATTAATTCTTAATTCGGATTAAAGTATCTATGAGAGAGTTAGTCCAACTTACAATAAAATAAGTCATGATTATGAGAAAGTATTTTATAATTATGAGATGTCAAGTCATCATTATGAGATTATAAGTCATAGTTATGAGATAGTAAGTCATTATTATGAGATACTAAGTAACCCTCTTAGAAATAAAAGTGCTAAGTATAACCATATAAGGTTCTTCGGCTCGTCTTCATGGGCGAACCCTTTTTGGCTCCACAGGTCGAACCGTTTTATAAAGGTTCTACCTGGAACCCTTTTGGAGGGTTCCACCAAGAACCCTTTTAAAACCCTTTATTCAGGAAAGGGGTTTTAAAGGGTTCTCTGGATCAAAATGGTTCTTACTGGAACCATTAGTGTTACCAAGAACCCTTGAAAAACCCTTTCTTTGGGAAAGGGTTTTTCAGAAGCAAATGGTTCCAGGTAGAACCTTGTAGAAGGACACTTTTGGAACAATTATTTCTAAGAATGTATGACTTGGTTAAGCATTCTTTTTTTCCCTGGTGGTTCAAAGAGGTTTCCATACTGAACAGTTGGACAGAACCAATCAGTGAAAGACAAACCTAATTTAAAGACACTGAGCTGATAGTTCACTCCTGTTACAGAGTGTGTTATGAAAATAGCCACACAACACAACCTTTACACAGGGAAATAGCTCCATCTAATGGCTAATGACAGACTTTTCACACTTAAGATACAAGACTGTACTGTTTAACACCCATCTATTAAACTCCAGGATTGTCTCATAGACATACAGACGTGGATGACTCGTAATTTTCTGATGCTTAACACAGAAAAAACTGAGGTCATGGTCCTTGGGCCAAAAGATATAAGAGCAGCACTTGGAGCTCTAAACCTAGGCAGTAACACTCCAGTCCCTTGCACTACAGTAAGGAACCTAGGAGTCCTGTTTGACCAGGATTTATCGCTGGATGAACATATTAAGCATATATGTAGAACAGCCTTCTTCCACCTTCGCAACATCAAGACAATTAGAAATATTATATCAAGACAAGACTCTGAGAAACTTATCCACGCCTTTATAACCTCTAGGCTGGATTACTGTAACTCCTTACTGTCTGGATGTCCTAGTAAGTCCCTGAGAAGCCTTCAACTGGTCCAGAACGCAGCAGCACGGATACTGACTCGAACCAGACGACGTGACCATATAACTCCTGTCCTGGCTTCTCTTCACTGGCTCCCAGTGAAAAGTAGAATCGATTTTAAAATACTTTTACTTACATACAAGGCCCTGAACAATCAGGCACCTTCTTACATTTGTGACTTAATCACTTTATATCAGCCGAATAGACCGCTGCGCTCCTTGAACTCAGGTCTACTGGTTATTCCTAAAATAACTAGAAGTAGAATCGGTGGTAGAACATTTAGCTACCAGGCTCCTCTCCTGTGGAACCAACTTCCGCTTTCAGTCAGACAGTCTGACTCGGTCTCTGCCTTTAAGGTGAGACTGAAAACCTACCTTTTTAACATAGCCTATAGTCGAAGCTAGATCAGGTAGTCCTGATTAGAATAGTCTATCTTATGCTGCCATAGGCTTAGACTGCTGGGGGAATTTCCCATCATGCACTTAGAATGAGCACACAGACTTTGCACGAGCCGCACTTTCTCTACCCCGTCCTTGATTTTTCATCCCTCACCACTTACCTGATGTACCCCCATGAGATGTAGCACATAAATCTACATATAGCACATCTCTAACTGATTTTAATCTCTTACAGTTCTGCTGACACCAGTGAACGACATGAGGTCAGGACAGGAAAGAAGACTCCGTCATCCTCAAGTCTCTGACCACAACAGTCTTCACTACAGGCTGTGATAAACCCAGTGATCCAGATGATCCTGGCATTTAAAGACTTTTTTCATTTTTTTTTCACTTTTTATTCTTGTCATTGTGTATTGTATGTTTTGGGTAACATCTACTGCACGTCTGTCCGTCCAGGGAGTGGATCCCTCACCTGTGGTTCTCCCTAAGGTTTCTACCCTTTTTCCCTTTTACAAGGGTTTTTTTTTTCCCTGGTAGTTTTTCCTTACCCTGGTCGAAGGTCTAAGGACAGAGGATGTTACCAACCCTGTGAAGTCCCGTGAGACAAACTATGTTTTGTAAACTGTGGGCTATATAAATAAAGATTGATTGATTGATTGATTGATTAAGTGTTGTGGAAAATGTGTTAAAAACATGACAGATTGATTAACCCGCATGTTGCCATAATAAGGAAAAACAATCCAGTCTCCAAATGACGCCTCTGTGTGGTCTAATTTTGGGCTTTAGGTGACAGGAAGTCCTTATCACATAAACAAGTTGGACTATTTATATAACACACAACCAAAAATCATGCAAAGCAAGACATGATGTAGTGTATTCATGGATGGCACATTTATTTATTAAAGGCCAACAGTAGCAGGAGCACTTACTAAAGGTCAACTTACACTTATCTCGCTGCTTTCTTTTTTTTGTTTTTAATTATGGTACTTTCCCCAAAACTTCCCCCAACTGTCCACTGTTTTTTTTTATTTCTGTTCCACATGTGACTGCCTCATCTTTTTTTTGACTTTGTTGTTGCCAGAAGCAACTGAGACACAGAGTCTCTCTTCTAAGTTATTTACTGTGCTAGTCCATATATTTTTTTTTTTTCTGTTATTTTTTTCCGATTAAATGGACAAAGAGAGGACTGCAGCTATACGGGGGAATCGAAGTCAACTCATGACACCGTTTAGACATTTGTTTTCATTCAGATTGTTTTCTGGTGAAAATGTGTGAACAGGAAACACGCAGCAGTCTGCTGCACCTCTCTGTAGCTGCGGTCAGACTGGGTTTCTGTTTATGTCATGAAAAGAGAGGGGGACACATGCATCAGCATAAGCGCTGTAACCATGGCAACACACTTTTTGATGACCACTGTATGGGACCAATGGGTGGAGACTTAAAACATTTATTCCCCCCAAACTGCTGAACGACTGGATTTTTTCAAGCAATATACTGAGAAAAATTTGTATGCAAAAGATGAATATCCCCCTGGTGACAAAGACGCTGATTCGTCGGCTGCAACAGCACGAGTGAAATTGTTGTAATAACCACATGTATATTTTCATTTGACTGGACCTTTAAAAGCTATGCAATGAAATTTGACCTAACCTAATAAATACCCAATGTATATTTAAATTGTAAAATAATATGCCTTATTACAGTCTGGCACTGACTGGCATTTAACAATAAACTTCTTTAATCTTAATTAGGGGATGCTGGGACTAGGAGAGTAAGGACAGGGACATGTCTACCAAAGGACATTCTTTTCAGGACAGTTTAGAGGTCACTGCCTGGAGAGAAGAGGATGACAGAGACATGTTTGGACAGAGAGTGTAAGGGAAGAGCTGTGACGCAGGGACGTGTCAAGGAAAAAGAGGAGTTCAGTTCAGGGAAACTGCTCGTGGCAGGTCAGAGGTCACAGCAAAAAAGAGAGAAAACAAGGGAAGGGAAGAGAGGAACTCCTTTCCTGTCTATCTTTATTACACTCACTCCATCCAAGAGAGTCCATATCTGCAATAAATACTTGTCTTTTTACTCATTGACTTGGTTTGTTGAGAAGACATTGACCACTATAAGTGGTGCAGATGTTGAATGTTGAACTCCAAGTACGTCTTGTTGATTTCTCCTTGTAAACAAACAAAAAAGTTGTGTTTACAGTCGGTGTTACACACCAAGACTCCTCATGTGCATCGCGTTTCTTAGTATCACGTATGTGCGGGTGTTTTTCTCAAAACAGAAATCGTTTGTGTTGGGCGTTGGCAACTGTCAAACGGTTCCACTGAGGAGTGGACACTTTTCCTGTTCCAAACCTACAGTACGATACGCCACTGTCAGCAAGTCATGGTTCAACGAGGATCCAGATTTTTCTCACACTGATAACAAACAGTTTCTGTCTCTCAAACACAGACAGATGTATAAAAGACATAGGGCCTGATTTACCAAGATTCCAAATAGAGAGCGCTAAATTGCGTGCGCGAGTTTAAAGACTGCGCCTGTTACTGGATTACATTTTGCGGGTGAACTACTAAGATTGCGACCGCAATTGACTACAGGCGCAGAAGTGGTTAAGACCGCCCTATTTAAATGAGGATTTTGCGCTAGTCAAGGGTTGTCAACATAGAGAAAGAGCAGACTCAACGGAAGCGCAGAATGAAATTTGAAGCCACTGAACAGAAAGTACAGCTGATGTTCTGCGATGAGCAGATAACTGAGATCGAGGGACATGACATCCTTTTATATAATTATTATTATTTTAATCCTGCGTCAGTATGATGGACAGCTCCATCATTACCTGACGTATCAAACAAAGAAAACTATGGACTATGGATGTTGCCTTAAAAAAAAAAAGAAGGTGCTGCGCTCTCCTCCTGACTCACCTGCAGCTCACTGACAGCTGCCAGGGGGCGCTCTGCTGTTTCTCTCAAGATGACACATAGGTCTAATTTCATTGGATGAGTGACTTTTTTGTCAATAAGTAAATAAATAAATAAAGCGGATCATCACAACGGCTTTTTAGTCCCAGTCCGTCCCTGGTTTCATCTGTGTTCATTCAGTCAGGCTGAGTTTCCATTACGCGTGCCAACAGCCTTTGATCTGACGTCAGAGGCGACGGGACAATCGATATATATGATGATATATCTATAGCTGATTCAGATAGTTACATTAAATAGTGATTGTTGTGATTATTTATTGCATTTAAATGTGCCTGGAACTGTGGAAACCTGCCTGTGAGGTTTTGGTGACGTTTGTGCACTGCGCCGCCTGCGCTTCGCCGAGAGTAGACCAGGTTAGAGCTGGACCCGTTAAGGTAAATCGGGGTTCCCCGTTCCTCCGGTCTTAACCGGGGAACATAGGTACTACCCCTCCTTGAACCACAAACTGCAGACCAAGGTAAGCCCATACCAGTACAAACATACATTTCTCCTCTGGATATGTATATTTAATTTATTCATATATACCAATAAGAAATGAATGTGCGTCATCTGTGAACGCGTAGTTGAACATGCTCTGGAAATGATTGATTGCGTGATTTCCTGATTAACATAAAGTATTTTTGTTTATGGATTTCTCAGAGGATATGTGCGTAACCGCAGCCATGTGCGCATTTCTACGTCAGATGCCCTTCCTGACGCAAATCTCCCATCTATTTGGGGTTGGGACCAGCACAAGGTGTACACTGGATATGGCCCCACTGTGGCTGGGGTTGAGTAATGGGGATTGGGCACCTTGCTCGGGGGCACCCCAGTCCTTGACCTGGCGGGGATTGGAACGAGCAAATCCTTGGTTACACAACAAGTTCCCTTTCTGCTATATTTCAAAACATTTCAATATCTGAATTTCACTCACCTTCAAATTCATCAAATGGCTTTGCTCCTATCTAAATCACCTAAACTTTCAAATAGATTTGTTTGTGCACGACCACTGAGATCAGTTGATGGAGCATCTTAAAACCCTACTCTTCATCAAAGCTTTTGGTAATAATTGATGGTGCATATTTAGATTAAGATTTCCATTAATCATTCTTATTTTGTTCTTGTGTATTTGTTCACCTCACCTCTCATCTGTCCCCCATTTTTTGTTTCATCCCAACCAGCAGAGGCAGATGGCTGCACATCTCTGGTTCTGAGATTATCCCATACATAGCACCATGCACATCGGGATAGAGCTGCAACTATTATTACTATGTAGTAACTACAACAACGATATTTTCATCAATGAATATGTTGTTTATTTTCTCAATGAATCAAGTGTTTGTTTGGTCTATAAATTGTTGAAAAAATATTGTTGAAAAATGTTGATTGAATAGAAATGATGATGTTCTCAAATGTTGTTTTGTCCACAAACCCACACAAGAAATTTAAAAATCAGAAAGCTTGTGTTAATTGAAATTAAATAACTGATTATCAAAGTAGTTATTTAGTAATTGATTAATCAAATAATTGTTGCCCTACTCGAAATATTTGATTTGGTTTGATTTGACTGATAAGCACTTTGTAACATTGTTAAGAAACGTGTGTGTGTGTGTGTGTGTGTGTGTGTGTGTGTGTGTGTGTGTGTGTGTGTGTGTGTGTGTGTGTGTGTGTGCAGGCCTAATGCAACACACACACACTCTTGTGACGCAGTGTTGGATGTGAGTGCTAATTAGTGGTTGGGGAAACTGCAGCTGTGATCGAATGACCGAGAAGGTTACACCCACTTAGCAATTCATTGTGAACCTGCTTATTCGTGCAATTATCCAATCTGCTGCCACATGAAGGCAGTGTATGGGGTCAGGCACACATTGTAGACGTCAGGATCATCAGTTACTGTCACATCAGCTGTTCTCAGCCACTTTGACTGAGACATATTAGTTGGGATTTTAAAACATGGTGATTTGGTACAGTACAGAACGCTAAGGCCCTCGGTCGGGCTTGTGTTTCGACTGAGCACAGTATGTTTACTTGGTAGGCAGGCCAACACTACAACAACACAATGGACAAAAATGGAGGACATCCAGCAGGTCGTGTTTTTCTATTCGGTTTTTGGCTGTTTGTCTCAACAAGACATCAAGCAATCATGTATGCGAATAGAGTGCGGGCGTTGAAGAAACACCAGTTGTAAAGGAGTGACATGTTTCTGTTGCCCAATCAGCTGACTACCGTGAGTCTAGCTCCACCCATACCTTACCATTATTCAGGTACCCCATGGGAAGGGTAACAAAAAGTGGAACAGCTGGAGCCAGTTATTTTGGAACCGAACCATTCCACTCTGTAGAGACTAGGTATGTAACGATACACTCAACTCAACTTTTTTTTTTTTTATCAAAATGAGCAACAGAAATTATGACCAAATAAAATTATCTTTTATTCGTGGGAAAACAGTCTCAGAGGTGCTGTCTTTACAGAAACTCTGTAAAACAGTTTGTGTCCTCTTATAAAAAGTGCAACTTACATCTTAAACAACAAAATACATGAAAAATATCTCGTTCCTTTAGAAACACTCTCACAGACCACATTATACTTCTCCGACTGCGTAACCACGGAGACCCCTCGAGCCTCCATACTTCTCCGTTGTGGTGATGGATAGGCACTGCAATTTCCCGCCCAATCAAAGTTGTTGCCTACCGTTGCCATGTCTTCCCTCGTTCTGTGCCCCGTACCTACGTAGTGACGTAAGTCACCAACCAGTGACTTTTTTTAAGATAACGTAACCTATTTCTTAAAAGAAAAAGAACATATCCTACTTCTCTCGCAAACGCGATTCATTTTTTCTGTCAACCAGTGCGAATCGTCATGCATTTGTACCGGTTATTAATTGTGTTACGATGCATCGTTACATCCCTAGTGGAGACATGACAAAAGTGACAAGTCAGCCAATCGATTATTGCAGTATTGCTGCTGACTGTGTCTGAATCTTCTCATGGCTGCTTCCAGCATATTAATGCACCTATATATCTATAACTGGTTTCATTAGCTTGAGATCGATGTACAGCATTTCTGTGGACTCCCCCAAGTTGTCAGCTTTGAATCCAATCAAAAACCTTTGGTGGTGATGCAGAAGAGGAGTTTGGCAGCACGAACGTGCAGCTAACAAATCTGCAGAAATGATGTGATCACGGAGCAGGATAAAGCAAATGTTTCCAACATCATGGGGAGTAAGAACCTGTCTGTCTTGACAGTAAAGGGAGGAACTACCTCATGAAGGAGGACAGTAGGAAAGAGAAAGTCAAAAGGGTCAACATAATGAAAAAATTTTCTGTTTTCTGATGGTGGTTTCAGATAAAAAAAATCCCTCTGGATGGCAGGTTTGAACTCGAACTGCTTCCCTTTTGCTCTTCTATGGAAAGTCCATCATTACACAGACCTTCAAACAGGGAAGTTGGTTAATTCAAAGAAAGCATGGCTGATTCCCCTCTGCTTTGTGTTTAAGAGAATGTGCGTTCAGGTCCACTTATTGTAACACAACATGTTTTAAAAGTCCAGATTTGGATTCTACGCAAGTTTTTTTTGTAACTACAGTCCTTTCATCCTGCTTCTACCAGCCAATTTATTATGTACATAGGACTTCCACTAGTGTCAGGGGTGACACCTGCTGCTGCAAGGTCTAAAGTGGATCTATGCAGGATTTTTGCCCTAATTCAACACCTTCATAGTTATTGTGATGGTTAAATGGCTTGTTGTGGGGCTGTTTTCACTCCCTCTACTGTCTGTTAGTGGAAGACAAGCCTTTTTTTTTTTTTTTTTTTGTTAAGATCCCTTTAAGATTTTAAAATCCCTTATTAGTCACTTAATTAGTGGGGAAATTTCCAATTACTGCATTTAAGCCAAGATAAAAGCCACCAAACCAGAGTCCTCAGAATTAGGAGGTCTTGTGCAAGAAACCCTAATCGCTTCACAGCACACACACAGCCTAGCCAGCTAAGATCAAGACAGCTATAGCATAATTTTAATGTTCATCATGGCAGAACCAGCAAAAAAGAAGCAGAGAAAACTGCTGTCGGAGGAAACGACTGTGTGACCGAGCGAGGGGCCACACGCGAGTCAACATCGCACCGGCTTTTTTCGAATGGCGAGAATTGAAAAAGACAGAAGCCTGCAAAACAGACACCAAACAATGGTGGTTTCAGATAAAAATCCCCTCTGGCTAGCAGGTTTGAACTCGGACCGCTTCCCTTTTCCTCTTCTGTGGAAAGTACACAGCTTGTGTTTTCCATAGAGTTAAAGGCGACAAAGTGACCAATTTCCACTTTAATATAATCTTCTAAGTAGTTATTTAAGTTACTGTTTCCTTTACCTCATTTCAAATCAGTCTGGACATTCTCCTCAAACACCAACAAAGCATTTTCACCCAGGCAACTGATGCTGACTGCATATTTTTTTCTGTGTGAGCCATTCTCTGTAAACCTCAGCAATGGTTGTGAATGAAAATCAGAGCTGATCAGCAGTTTTCTGAAATACCGGCACCAACAGCCACATTCGAAACCATTTTGATGCTTGGTTGAAACTTCAGCCTTCAGTCGCCTTGACCATGTCTACTTGCCTAAATATATTGATTTGCTGTCATTGGCTGTTTAGACATTTGCGTTAAAAAGCAGTTGGACATGAGATTTGAAGATGAGCTTTTCTGTAAGATATCATCTAATCTACTATTTAAAACAACCCTCCAGATATGATTCTATGGGTGAATTCAATTTCCTTGCTTAACCCTCAATCTTAACCCTCAATCTCAAAAATGCGCTCCCTCTAGTGCAAGTGCTGTCCCGATTCTCAGAAAAATTAAGTTGAAGGGCAAGTTTAAGGGCTATATCGCCCTCAATATTGAGATTTTCCGAGACCACCCTTGGGAGCAAGGGCTACCCAGAATGCATTGCGGGTTTTCACATAACAAAGATGGCGCCGAAAGCAGCGAAACGAGTATGCTACAAATTAAGTATTTTCTTTGTTAATAGCGATATAAAAATGATGAAAACAATTGTATTATTTTAGTTTAGGCCCATATTTTGGATTACTGAAGTCATTGTTGCGTAACATTTATTTTTATTTTACGATCTTTTGCTGGCCGGTGTGGACAAGTGATCGTTTGCTATGGTTTACTTTTCAATAAGCCGTGGTGTGTGGTAACTGTCAGCTGAATATGTCCGTGGTTGTGGTATTTGTATGAGTATCATACAAACTTAACTAACCAAACAAACTTGACAACCTAATAACTTGACTGACAAACGGATCGTAATAAATAATCCTGGCGTAAATGTGTTCTTCTTCTTCTTTTTTGGAGTTGACAGACTGGACGCAGCTTTCTCGTTATTCTGCCCCCTACAGTCTGAAGAAGTATCTGCATTTAAGGGGTGTCCCATTTCTAAGTGACAAAATAACCCTCAACACTTGGTTTTGAGGGCCAGTTAAGATTAAGGGTTGAGCTTGAGGGTTAAGATTGAGGGTTAAGATAGGAATTGGAATTGGCCCTATATATATGGCAACTCCAAACTTTAAACTCCAAATGCTATGTTTTGTGAATTATATTCCTCTGCTGTTTTCTCTGCTGCTCCTGTAATATCAGTGAGACATTTCCTCCTTAAATTAAAGTATTATCATTTATATAAATGTCCCGGAAGAGGACACTGAGAGATGACTGCAATAAAGTTGAGCCACAGACACTCATTAGTGTCTGTTGTTCTCTGTGTGTGTATGTACTTGTATTTGTTACCTCTTTAGGACCTTTTCTGGCATAAACACTGACCTTGTCAGGGCCAGTAGTCCTCATGGAGACCAAAACCTGGTCCTAATTTGCCAGAAGCTAATTTCTGAGGAACTGGTTAAGTTTAGGGCTGATATTTGAATTGTGGTTAGGTTAGAGTTGGCGTTAAGCATTAACTGGTTATGAATAAGGGTTTGGTTAATGAAGAGTCCTAAAAATAATAGCTATGCAAACCTGTGCGTGTGTTGTCGCTACAGTAGACGGGGTTGTGGTGTGCTGCTTTTCCACAGCACAAGACTCTCGCATAGACTTCACCTTTGTCTCACATCCCATCATTCCAGTCAGGCTGCTTTCCAGCTGACACTGCCTCCAGACAGAGTGGGACGATGATGCGGAGAGATAGATGGCACTAGCAATCTTCACCAGTGCAGAGGAAAGACACGAGGGAGCTTAGAAATACAGCATGTAACAATCCATAAGTAGTGGCTGTGTTAACTTCCACTGCTGCACTTGGGTCGATAGAACCCGCTGCAAGTGAAAGAAGACAGGAAAGAGGGAGCTTCGATTACAGTGTATTCAATGATGACGGCTGTGTACTCAAAAGAGGACAGTGTCTTGGTTTCTAATATGGTCCCCATTTCACTACCTAAATTCACTGTTTTGTTCTCTTGTCTGAAGATGCTTTAGTCACTGTAACCTGAGATGTTGTTTTGTGCCATCAATACTAGACTAAGTGCTGTGTGTGTGTTTGTGTAAGAAAAAAGAGACAGGAGTTGCAGATAGGGGATGTGGGTGGTTGTTTTCTTTCTTTGTGAGACAGTGGGTGTGGGACAGACAGGGGAGGGTAAGAGACGTAAGTCAGGCCACGTCTGTGTGAGAAAGGAGGGGGTTAAAAAAGAAGTTAGTCAGGTATAATGTAGGGGTGATGATATTAAAGCAGAACTTTGCAAGTCTTCCCCTACAGTTTCGGAGTACACCACTGCAAATATCTATCCATCGTCTACCGCTTTATCCCCACTGTCGTAAAAACTCACAGTTGATGCTCTCCTCTCCTCTCCATGTGAATTTGTTTTCAACAGAGTCAACAAACACGAGCCATTCAAAAAGAGCCGGTCCTCCGTTTATTCTTCTGCTTCTTTTTCACCTTCTCTGCCAAGATGAACGTTTAAAATAAAGCTATAGCTGCCTCGATCTTATAGCGGTACTTGGCTAGGGTGTGTTGCCGCACAGCAATATGTGTTTCTCGTGAGACCTCCTGATTCTGATGACTGCGGGCCAGTGGCCATAATCTTGCAAGGCTGGTTTTCCACTAACTGTCAGGGGAGTGTAGACAGCCCCCAATCTCCCCACAACAAGCCATTTAACCATCACAATGACTCCAAAGCTGTTAAATTAGGATACAAATACTGCATAGTTCCACTATAACACTACACTAATGAACCTAAAGGGTGCTCCACAGGTCTTATGAGGGAATTAAGAGCAGCTTTAGGGTCTTTGATGGGGTTTAAACAGTCTGATCCCATCATAGCTCATTTAGAGCAGTTAGCCATGGTCTGTGACTGAGTAACACACACACACACACACACACACACAGTTCCTCTCATATTTGTATCTCCCTCATTTGAACTCAATGAACTCAAATCTCCCTCGTCATCTGTGTGTGTTTGTGTGAACAGTAACTTCAGATTTGATACTGACAGTGTTTATCATCATCATCACCACATCATCTTGTTCTCTCCATCTGTGCAGCTGCAGGTGATACGTGAATTAACTAAACAAACTAACCAAAACTGGTGCAGCTGGTGAATTATGTGTGTTTGCGATTTACATAAACAAATTTAGATGGATGCTCTACCTGCGGCTCAGTAACATTAACATCTCCGAATTTTAAGATAATGAAGACAGCAGTGCTGGATGTGGTTCTCTGTATAATAAGATTGTTTCATTTGTTGTTTGCCATCCAAATGTAGCCTTTATCTGCCCACATATCTGTCTATGTATCCAAGGATGAGGTGATTTGTCTGCAATTAAAAAAACCTTTTGATATTGATGTCACAACATAGCAAATATGGAAAAAGTGATGAAACAAAACTAACTCAAGGTCTGGACCATCTCCATAACAACTGAGCCAACTCCATCAGCACATGAAGACCACAACCTGGGGCAAGAAGCTCCAGAAGACTTCCAGTAAAAAGGCTTTGAGTTCATTAATCCAGAGATTTAGACGGTTATAAAAAAAATCCAGAGAGATATTCAGACTTTTGTTCCCAATATATAAAAGTAAAAATGTTCCATTAGGCAGTCAACACAATCACTGTTTGCTTCAGGCAAACCCCCCAACCCCCTTCCTGTTTGTCACACAGGCCTTTATTTATACGGATATATCCTCTAATTTGAATCTGAGATTATGCTGATGACATCACTAAGGTTAGTTTCTCAGTCTTTTCTATCAAGTCTTGTGTGGTAAATGGTCTGTATTTATATATCGCTTTTCTAGTCTCAATGACAGTGTTGCCATTTACTCTCTTTCACACAGCACATCTAAGTGTAGCACATTTTTGTATCACACATACCCACTCACATGCAGCTGTCACAGCCGTCAGGCACGATGTAGGGTTAGGTGGCTTGCTCAAGGACAAATAGACTACCAGAGCTGGGAATCAAACCCACAAACCTCCAGTTGAAAGGCATATTGCTCTACCACTAAGCTAACGTCGCCCCCTGTATTCAACATTACCAAAAATAAATCAGAAATACTGTTTTCGCACCTTTACACTTTTTGAATTGTACATTATATATAGTAATTATTTTATAACATTTACTCTATATTTTACCTAAAATTTTCTTCTACATTTAATCATATTCAATCACACTGCTACCCTTTGTGTCAATTTAAGCTTCCTCCTATGAGAGATCCATACCAAGTACCACTTTTCTTATCCTACCCTCATTATGTTCATTGATTGTTATGTACAAACTAAATGGACTGCTTCTTTAATTTGGGCTCCATCATTCCTCTACTCTTCCCACACAAACATATTGAAACACTATTTGTCCAGCCATAATATTATATATTAATATAATATAAGAAGCATCCTGTGAAAGAAACATGTATTTGAGTGAATAAGAAGAGTTGTCTGCAGCCACATCTGAGACACTGATCAGACTAGATTTGGACAAAATTCAGAAAAAATTCTCAGCATTTGAGAAGAATTTTCAAACAGTTTGAGTCATCCAGAATTATGACGCACATCATTGGCGGAGGATAATTACAACGAAAGATGCAACAGAAACAAGAACTGAGCCTGTGGTTTGGGCCACTTCTTTCTTAAAGGATTAACCGAGTTTCCTTCACAGGGAACCCATCTAAAAATACACACAGTCTGTCTGCGGTAACCTGTGCTGCTGATGCTGCTTCCGAAGCTTCAGAGAGGCAGCAGCATGACGTCACTCAGGTGCAGCAGTGAGTTACTGATGAGCTGATACCCTGAGTCATGTTTGGTGTGAGTCTTATCAGGCTAACACAGGACACCAGCACAAAAGAGCTGCAGTAAACACCGATTCTTATTCAGTTGTCAGTCCTTTTGCTGTAACTGGATCAATAATTTGGCAGCACACAGCTGTTTTGTTCTGTGCTGCTATATTTAAGATACATTTTAAAAAACTGAATTAAAAAAAAGAAACTACATGAGTCATTCCCTTTGGGGGAAAACATTGGAAAAATCGATGCCATGTAGCCTCCAACAGTCTCACTCTTATCTCAAATTCCTGCTACAAATATGGAAGTCAATATGATAACCCACTTATCATGAGGGTTTTCCAGGAGATTGAAAATGTGTGGTTTACTGTCTTTGACTCTGTCCTGAAGCTAGAATAAACAGTATATCCTGCTGCTTTTATCTGACCCTTTAACTGGTGTGTTCTGATGTTGACAGTCTTACACACAGTCACCATGTGGTCTTACACAAAAGAGAGCTGGACACTAGATCAGCCAATAGACACCAGGGAACAAAGAGAAACAAGGGCAATTCAGTCCAGACAGATGCACATAATACCCAAATATTTTGGCCCACAGTCACCATTTGTGGCCAACAGGGCTCAACCTGTCTACTCATCATCAGAGCTGTCCTGCCAGAATAATCAGGGTAACTTGTAGAACATCTAATTCTAGTTTTCACCATTCCAATCTCCTCTCCGTACCTGCGGTGGGGAGCAGAGATCCATTAGAAGACGATCGTCTGAGGATCCGCAGCCCGTCACTCCAGGAGCGAGACTTGGGCAGCCTCTTCAGGAGCCGTCCCAGCCGCCGCGAGACCTGGCCGAAGCAGGCGCTGCTTACCTCCCCTTCCGAATCACCTCTGACCTCCCCAAGATGCAGCGAAACCTGCCCGAGGAATGTCCTGCTCACCCTGATGCCTTCAACCCTCCTGGGCCTGACCCCAACCCCTGCTTCCCCCGTTGCATCCCCCCGCCCTGGGACAAGCGGTGCTATCTGTGCCATGGGTGCAGCATGGTGGCACCATCCAGCAGGCACAGTCCTGTGAGCGTAGCCCTCGCTGGCTCTCTTCTCCTGGCCCCGGCTGGCCCTGTCCCGCTGAGGACTGCTCCAGCGCCAACCCCCCAAGTTCCCCACTCGGCCATCCCAGCGCAGCCACTCTGCCACCGGTGCCACGCTCCGAATAAACAGCCCCCTCTCCGCTCGCTCTGCCACCCCTCCACCTGTACTCCTCACACACTCCCTAATGTTCTCACCTCTCACTCTTCTTCATTCCTCTCTCCTCTCCTCTGCACCTTACTGATTTTCCTCACGCCTCAGTGTGCAGTCGTGAGACCTGATTGTCCGCTGTGCTACTTCTTCCTCTCTAACATCTCTGTTATCAATGCTGCCTCATCCTCTCTCGTTCTCTCTCCCTCTCTCCATCTCCACTGCAGCACCCACACACTCTGCAGCAACAACCAGTCAGCTTAAAGCGACAGAGACCCCACAAAATACAGTCACACAACCCTGGTTTCTCTGCTCTCCTCTCCTCTCTTTGCAGCGACAAGAGCATCTACAATCCTCATTCAGTCACTGAGGACATGATGGGATGTTCATACAAAAGACTTGAAACCTCACAAATCACTGCAGAGCTGGTGTGTAATGTTGCCTCCTCGCTCTTCTCATGTTTTTCTGTCACCTTGGTGTAAAAGCCCACAGCCTGGATGAAGTGACTCAGCCATCCTTTCAATAGCAATTTTTGCTGCGTTTGCATCATAGTACAGTTCAGTTTGGCACGGTTTGGAATGATAAAGCCTTGGGTCAGGCTTACATTTCAACAGTAACATCCAGTTTGCCTCGACTTCTTTGGGATATTTACAAGCAAGAGAGGGATGTTTTTCTGTCCCCCAATCAACTGACTGACGTGAGTGGAGCCAGACTGTACCGTACCATTCTACTCTGGTACCCCAAGGGAAGAAACTGAATTGTTCCATTCTTGTCACTGTAAGGATGTGTATCACCTCTAAAGTGTGTGTGTGGATGCTTGTACGTGTGGATAGATGTGTTGAGGGGTGTTATCCTCCTGCCCTACTTCTGTAAATGTGAAGTGCATGACATAACCATGAGCAAGCCAACAATAAAGGTTGTTTTGCTCTGATGTCACATGCTTTCTCCCACTGCAGTGCTTTGCTGAATGTAGCCTCAATATGATGTAATGTGTGTCTTTGTCTTATTCTTTAATCCAACATTTCTCGAGAACATTTTTGTCCTGTCCTCTCTGCCGTCCTTGTCTCACTCGGCAACAAGGACAACCTAAATATAGTCTGCTTCAAAGTCCCCACTGTTCTGCCATACATACAATGGAGCGGCAATGCACTTTGATGAGGTCACACACTGACATGTTTCTGCACAAGCAAAACACCAATGTCTGTGTCCTAACTTCCAATATCTGTCAAGGTCATATGATGTTAAACTAAGCAGGTGAAGGCTCGTTGCATTCTGTTTTTCTTAGGCCCCGTTCAGACCTGGTATTAACAAGTGCAGTCAGTGCTTCGATCGCATGCCGAATAAATGCAAATGTTCACACCTGGCATTAAAATGTAATTCTGGATGTGTCTCCTAAGCACACATATCAGATCTGTCTAATCCTAACCCTAACCCTGCCCTGTAACCAAATACACAAGGACTTCATGACCGTGATCATGAACACAATGTTTTTAGCAAGTCTGTGTCTGGTGTGAACATGATTGTGTGTTCAACACAGACCTTGTCAGGAAACCTGAAACTAATGAGGGAGTACATAATTTCAGAGGAACTGGTTACGTTTAGGGCTAAGATTTGAATTGTGGTTGGGCTAAGGTTAGGGTTCAGCATTAACTGGTTAAGGTTAGGGATAAAGCTTTGTTTATGTGGTTCGGATGAATGGAGGCCAGTGCAAGTAAAGACGAAGTCTGTTTTTTTTCTCGCCTTTTTCTCTACCACTATGTCCTCACTATTGTAAAAATCCACCACTGCTGCTCCTCCCTCCATTCGCCTCTCATGGCTATGTGCATTTATTTTCAAAGGAGCCAGCGAACAAAAGCTGTGGAGTCATGTCCAATTCTTGACATCTTGCCAGTCCGATGTTTACCCAAGACTTCCCGAGACCTCCTGATTCTGAGGACTCCAGGTTGGCAGAGCTGATCTTGCAAGGCTGGTTTCCCTCTAATAGACACTAGGGGGAGTGGAGAGAGCTCCCAGTCTCCCCACAAACCAGCCATTAAACCAGGGGTGTCAAACTCATTTTGGTCCGACCTCAAGGGGGCTGGACCAGTAAACTCATCGCAAAATGACATTGAAGTGATAAGTCCACTTTTTTCTTTGTGTTAATTACTGCAAAGAAGAAGAATTGTAAAATTCTATGTATTAAATGAATTATTCTTTTACAAAATATATCATGAACAGCCAAATAATTTTTAAGAAAAAAATACTATCACTCGGTTCAACATTTATTTCAGTTATACCTGAGCACAGTGTATAACAATTAACAAAACATTTACATTTGTCCCTGAAACATGGCATCTTTTAGCCTACAAAAGTGCATCAAATCTGTACATATAACAAAAACCTCACATACATAACATGTATGGCATTTATAAGAAAAAGTGCATCAAATGTATACAATGTATAGGGGGTGTGTGCCCATCTAACGTTCCGGAGCCACTGGCGGACCGGATCCGGCCCGCGGGCCATATGTTTGACACCCCTGCATTAAACCATCAGAAGCTGTTAAATCATGATACAAATCCTGCATAGTTCTGCTGAAACAAGAAAAGCTTCAGTAAACCAAAACGCTCTACTCATGCTGCTGTAACATGAAACAAGATTAAAAAGAAATCTTGTGACTGTCAGTGTATAAATAAATGAATGTTGTTTTTGTGATTGGTATGTCAGGACAAGAGGGTCATGTACCATTTAAAGGTCCCCTATTGTGCAAAATCAACTTTTTAATCTTTTAGTACTTATATTTGGGACTCAGTGGGCCATACCAGTCCCCAAAATGTGAAAAAACAAGACTCAGTCATGTTTTAGTGGTTCCACTTTGTGTAAGTATAGGCGATAAAACACATGTTTACACCTCCCTTGGAATGACGACAGCGAGCATTTCACCGTGAATGTTGGCACCCTGCCAGGCTGAGTACTTCACAGCTCCACCATAGCTCCCCACAAGCTTCACAAGCCCTTTGTTGTTGATCGTGTATGTAAATTCCTATGCTGGAGGGACACCTTGAACGCACCAGTTAAGGCCACATTATACTTCTCCGACTGCGCAATGCGTTATCCGTCTGCGTCACCACGTAGACCACTCGAGCCTTTATACTTCTGCGTCGTGGTTACGGATAGGCGCTGCAATTTCCGGCCCGATCAGTAGGGGTTGCTGCGCAAGGTTGTTGTGCTTTTGGCTACAGTGAGCAATGGCGTCCGAGGGAGAAAGACTGTTGTTGTTGAAACAGTGGCCGTTTGTCACTATTCTGAGTCCCGGAATGCAGTTTTAAGATAATTTGAGGCGAAAATATTGGCCATTTAGAGTCTAAACATGTGTTGTGTGTGTTAAGATATGACGTATTTATAGTTCGGCAGCGGCGTTATTGGCGGGGATCAGCTCCGCCCTCTGTGGACGTTCGGTGCTCACTGTGAGCCGGCACAGAGCAGCTTAGCTCGGCCTGTCCTGAGGACCAATCGCAGCTCTTGCCGTCTCCGTTGTCCCTTGACGGAGTGACGGACACTTAAAAAATATTCTGTGCAGCCGGAGACGACGCAGAGACTCTACAACAGGTTCTGCGTCGACGCAGAGGACTCTGCGTAGCCTACGCAGAGCACTTTACGCAGGGGTATAAATTGGGCTTTACGTGCCTGCGGTTAGCGAGTGGCGTGTGTGGATCGGTGATATGAGGAGCACGCGTTTGAAAGCACTGCAGAAAGATGTAGATGTTGTCCTACATTTCTTCTCAACCAAAGGCTGCCTTTCTGTCGTGTTTCCACGTTCTCTCCTCGTGTTGTTGATCCACACACGTCACTTTCAGCCGCAGTAACACTGGTGCGTTCAGGGTCTTTTTCTAGCATGGGAATTTACATACACGCCGCGTGGCGCATTAATCGTTTTTCTACGATTTTAATGTTTTTATGATCGCAAGAAGCCAAAATCGTGGTCACTCTATGCATTACGGTGAAACGCAGTAACAATGGGTAAACGGACATTACTATGGGGTATATGGAGAGGGGGTTGTGACGACGGTGCATGACAATAGGTGATAAGTGGCGACACTCCCCTGGAAGCAGTGGACGTGTGTTTACCTGGGTCCCATTCACCAGCCACAAAACCGAGCGTTCTGAAAAAGGCTGTTTTGGCAGAGTTATTGAACTGCTATTGTGCTTCATCCTTATGATATTTTGACTAAAGCATGACACAGGCATGTTCATTAGGGCACCAGGACCTAGTTTAACTTTAATAGGGTATAATATGGGACCTTTAACACAGCTCTTCTCCCCCGTTTTCTTCCTTCCCTGTGAATGCAGCTTTGAAAGGGACCAATGTGGAACGGACAAGAGGTTCCTAAAACAAGGCCTGTACTGTGTTCACAGTTAAGGCGAAAAAATATATCCTCTAGAGAGTGATCAGGAATGGCATGGGGAATATGCTGGGAGGGTAACTGAAAAAGTCTGGGGCATGTGTGTGTGTGTGTGTGAAAATATGTGTGCATTGACCAGCACATGATGACCCCCACATTTTCAACTGCTGTTTGAGTAGATGCAATAAAACAACAGGGACCTCCACTCGGGGTACAACTGTTGAAACGCAAATATCGTCAACATTAAAATCCTGAGCTCACATTTGTGACGCGTTGCATTCCTGAAAGACATTTCTTGTTTTGAATTCCTGTTTTTGAGGTGCTGTGACCTCCAGGACGTTCACCTCATCACACAGAGCTTTGACAAATGGAGCAAAGACTTTAAGGACTGACAAGAATCCAAAGTTCACTCTCGATATTATGTTCACACAAACACAGCCGCTGGAGAACAAAGTTCTCTGAATAGGCTTCTCAAACTTTAAAATCAGTTTAACTTCAAACACAAAATCTCAACTAAAGACACATTGGAGGAGATTTTCAGGAACAACATTTTCTTGCATCCCCCAAATAAAAGTATACATTTAAATGTCCTGACCCCTGGATCTCCCAGGTGCTTTTTGTTGAACTATTACTATGTTTGGACTTTTTGTTGTTCTGTCTTCTTTAGACTAGGTTTTTAGTGCTCGTCCTGGTTTTCAGTTCCTTGTTTCCTGGTTTATTTTGAAGTTTTTTTTTGTGTGTATACCTTGTCTAGTTTTGCTTTCTGTCTTGTCTTCCCTGATTGTCTGCCCTGCCCTAATTTGATTCACGTGTCTTGTCACACCTTGTTTGATCGTCCCTGCCTCCCTAGTGTATTTAGCCTCCCCAGTGTCTGTGTTGGTTAATTTTGGTTTGTTGGTTTATTTCAGGATTTCTTAATCCTGGTCAGGTGTGTTGGAGCATGGAAACATCTAAAACATGCAGATCAGTGGCTCCCCAGTACCAGGAGTGAGAAACCCTGGTTTATCTGGTAGTTTATGTCACATTTCAGTTCAGTCTGTTGCTCATGTTCTGGTTTCATGCGTTCTTGGTAAGCTCCTTGTGTTTCTGCTCCACATTCTTTTGGTTTATGTTTTATTCTTTAAATTGTGCTTCATTAAGACGCTTTATGTTAATTTTTTTATATCTGCATTTGGGTTACATTAAATACCATGTTAGGCAATACTAAAAACCTCTAAAAAAAAAGTCTTAAAACTGTGTCTCAGTTGAAGATCTTCCTCCTTCACAGAATTAGCTCACAGAGGTGAGAAACAAACTCAACACTGCTGTGACAACTGTGTGATTCCCTGAGGGCTTTAATTAAGTATTAACCTGATGTCTGACTCCATCTGTAATCCCAACCTATCCATCCCTGAGACATAATCCCAGACAGTAGACACCCATAGCTGGGATTAAAGAGGCTGCCAATCCCTCTCCCTTATCCTTGGAGTCGCCTGACAAACAGCACAACATGAAGAAATGAACTAATTAAATCAATAGATGTAAAACAAAACCTGTTACACCGGTTATCGTCCTGTGTAGTTATGGGATTTTTTTTTTGATAATACAACTATTTTTTTCTCTCTTCTACATTGTTTTTTACTGTAATCTGCTTTCTAGAGCGTTCTACAGCAAAACAATTGTTGTTTCTGAACCCACATCCCAATTTGAAACTATGCAATTTGCAAATCACAAAGGCTGCAATTTAACTGTTCTATTTTTATTGGTCTATGTTCTATGCCAATTTAAACAATTCAGGACTTGCACTACAATCATTTCTTTAAGTTCTCCTTGTTGCTTGCTTGTTGTTTAGCAGAGTTTTCCCAAGCTTTTAGTGAAACATTGTCAGCATAAATTAAGTTTGGGTTCATTTACCCATCATCTCTTGGAAATAGTTTGTTTTCCAAATGAAAATGATATAAAGTCTCAGATATGACTGTAAGTCAGTCGGTACATTATGCACAAATTTGTTCTTGTCATGATTTATATTACATTTTGGGAACCAAAGAGTTTACCATAGTCCCAATAAAGAAAGAGTGGATTAGAATATAGTAAATATCACTTTTTAAATCTATAACAGGATTAATACTGAACTGAAGCTTAACTTGAAAATATATTAAACAATCAAATTGCAATCACAGTATCTGTCATTAAAATAGTAATATTTTCCCAAATTAGCCTTAAATACAGTACCAGAGCCTACACTGTCACACTTTTGAGACACTTGTTTTATGCCTCATAAAAAAACTGATGCCACTAATGTGTGTTTTCATGCATACAGGCAGGGGGATAATGTATAGATAGAAATACCACATATTAAACTCACAGTTATAATCCCAGGAGGAGCAATAAAAGTAAAAAAGGAGCAAAAACATGGGGGGGAAAGCCAGCAGTAGGAATTAATTCAGTGGTCTAAGTAAAACAGCCGGGCAAAAAACTATACCATGAGACTGGTAGCTCTGGGTAAAAAGCTTTTTCCCTGGGACACAAGGAAAGAGTCAAAGAGCGTTTTTTTTTCCTGTGTGCTTCATATGCAATAAGGCAGCACAGATAGAGGGAGGGTGATAAATTAAAGACAGACAGAGGGAGCGAGGCATACAGTAAGACAAAGAGACAAAATGATGGTTGTTTATGGTTTCATGGTCTCCGTCTCTCACTCCCTGTCATTTGCTGGGTGTAGTTGAAAGGAGAGCATGCATGCATGTGTGCGCAGCTTCTATTTCGGCAGTTTTGGTTGCCACAAAAATACCCTGAAATGCCCTAAATTTGCATTGCCTGACATAAATGTTGTGGTGACCCCCCATGACTGCGCACCGCAGTCACGTTTGATGTTCTCAGAGAGAAGTGAACAGAAAAAGATGGATTGCTCCAGACAAGAGCAAAAAAAACTACAGCTCATTGGCTCGATCCACACAGAACAATTAGAAGTTCTCTGGTTCTGAAGAACCTCGATGACTCTGTGTGTCTGTGTGTGTTGTGAATTGCGCTCCAGTAAATTCTGCTCTCACTCCACTGAGCTCTTGCTGATCTCACACTAAATCAGACGTCTCTGCAGTGCTGGACCAACTCTCACTCTTTTCCCCGATCCCTCGCTCACATTGGCTCACTTCCCTCCCCTATGCTCTCTACTCGTTATCATCCTGCCTCACCAACTCTTTCCACTATTTTCTTTTGCCATCCCCACTTTCAAACACTTGTCATCCATTTTCCCTTTATTTCCCCTTTTCATCTTCATTTGTTCTTTTTATCCTTGATTTGTCTTCTCACATAAAAAAAAAACCCAGATAAAAATCCAGTATCTATATAACACGATGCTCGATAGCCCCTCCTCCTCCATAACAGAGATCTGCTGACACAAAGCCAACTCAGCAACACTCATGGACACACACAGCACTCTTCCATGTGCACATATAAAGCTCTATTCAGGCTGAGCTTGTTTTTTATTCTTTTAACAAAATGTGCCTAACTTATGGCACTTTTCCATTATACGATTACAGTTCTAGGACTTGGCTTGACTTGACTCTACTAGGTTTTTTTTTGCTTCTCCATTAGTGATAGTACCTGCGTGGAGCTTTTTTTGGTACCTGCTTTGGTAAGTTTCCAAGTGAGCTGAGCCAATACAAAAATGCGGCGGCCACTGATTGGTCCGAGAGGAGTCATAACTGGAGGAGTCATAAGCGCGACGTCCAATACAAGAATCAAACGGAACAATGATGAACTGTAGATCAGTTGAAAAGACTTAAAAATCCTGAAAACATGCGTTAATCTCCAATATTTAGCAAGGAAATGTCTAAAATATCAATACTTAACAGAGGAGTCTGGTGTATTTAGCGGAATCACAACCCGCTCAGTCGTATTTCAGTTCAGCCCAGTCATGCAGGAAGTACCGAACGATTCAGTGAACTAATCTTTTTGATTAACCGATTCTCATGATTCAGACGTCAAACTGCTTTAGGCCCACTTTACATTACGCTTTTGACATCTTTAAACACACCGCCCGGAAATCTGGCAGGACACCCTGCTTACAACTTTCCTCTTTACTTGCTCGACTGTACGATCGTGGCTGGCTTCCCGCATCCGCTGTTGCATTGTTACGTAGGCCATCTTGTTCCTGGATGACTCCGGCTTCTTCTGGATCTCGTCCTCCGACCAGATACTGATCAGGCACTTGGTTTCGGAGGTGCTCCACGTACAGCTTCACCCCCGCCATTTTTTTTTTGAACAAAAGTCCCACGGTATATGCTAATTAGCGCGTGCTTTATGCTAATCGCCTAAACCCTGACCTCCCACTGTCGCGAGCCCGACGTGTTCTCTTTATACGCACTTTGAAGTTGTCGAGGACTCCCGCTGAGTTGTCGGGCGACCACTTTGCAGTTGTCGGGAGAAAATTTGAAGACAGCAGGACTACGACAACGGGAGTTCTATTTACACGGGGTTCCCGCTGTCGCGAAAATTGAATGTAAAGTGGGCCTTAGTTTGTGTGCGTCGCGTATAAAACAACGTCACAGCAGTTTCACACAGCTGTACTATGATGGCCCCGCCCATGATAAAGAGGAAATATGAAGTAATGGAAAACAATGTGCCCGTGTTTAAGACAGATTTAACACATCTCCTTCAATGCCAAATGAAATTGGCTTGGCCCCAAACAATCAGTGACCCAGAGCTGTGCAGGTGGATTTATGTCATCAGTCTGTTCCAGCTTTCAGCCAAACAGGCTAGAGTCAGACACTGCAGTAACGTACTGTATGTGACTCTGGAGAGACACCAGGCGCAAGTGTTAAATGTGGATTACTGTGATCTGACATCCTCAGCAGTTTAAAAAAAAGAAAGAAAAGAAAAAGTTAAAACTCTCCCAATAAATCATTAGTTCTTCCTGGATTTAACCAGTGTGTCAGTGTAAATTCTACTATCTTTCCCCCTGCGCTCTTTCTCTGAGCTGAGGCTGCAAATCACACAGAGTCTGGGAGGCAAAGCTGGAACTGGAAGGACAAGATAATGAGCTTTCCAATAGAAGAATGCTGGCTTGCGTCTCATCTGTGAAGCAAAAATGCTTTCAAAGTGTTCTTGCCTGCATCACACTGGCTCAGTCACGAAGGCACATGCTTGTTATGTGTGTGTGTACATGTAGAAACAAAAGGAACTCATGTGAAGTGTTGCTCAGAGGAGAAACTCAAACATGGCTGAATGTGCAGCATACTGTATGTAGAGTAGAAAATATATGATATGATCACACCTCAGGATAAAAAGTGCTCACGATAAGTTGATTGTGGTGAGTTTTCAATGTCGAGATAACCATGAATTTCACGAGTGACTTGAAAATGCTGTGTCGCTTGCCAACATACAGTCCTAGTGATGTATTTTAAGCACTTAGCACTAAGGGAAAAATCTTAAAGATTTCATGTGAGTGACTTAAAAACGCTATATATCTTGTGAACATCTGCGCTGCACTCCATTTACTTTGGAACTTGGAGTGACTCCACCAGAGTTTACCGTTTTCCTGTTTGAAGTCAGAAAAAAACGGAGAAAAAACAGACACGGACAAGATATTGT